>NC_053041.3:542079325-542393512 GCF_002575655.3 Aegilops tauschii subsp. strangulata
TGATAGTATCTTGCTTGTCTATGTCAATTGTAGATAGATGGCCCGTGTTGTTGTTCCGTTGAATTTTAATGCGTTCCTTGAGAAAGCAAAGTTGAAAGTGTTGGGAATCGTAGCATAATTTAAAATTTTCCTACGCTCACCAAGATGCATCTATGGAGTGTACTAGCAACAAAGGGAAAGGAGTGCATCTACATACCCTTGTAGATCGCGAGCGGAAGCGTTCCAATGAACGTGGATGACGGAGTCGTACTCGCCGTGATCCAAATCACCGATGACCGAGTGCCGAACGGATGGCACCTCCGCGTTCAACACACGTACGGTGTAGCGACATCTCCTCCTTCTTGATCCAGCAAGGGGGAAGGAGAGATTGATGGAGATCCAGCAGCACGACGGCGTGGTGGTGGATGTAGCGGGTCTCCGGCAGGGCTTCGCCGAGCTTCTGCGAGAGAGAGAGAGGTGTTGCAGGGGGAGAGGGAGGCGCCCAAGGCTGTAGGTTGCTGCCCTCCCTCCCCCCTCCCTTTATATAGGCCCCTGGGGGGGGCCCCGGCCCAGGGAGATGGGATCTCCAAGGGGGGGCGGCGGCCAAAGGGGGGAAGGGGTGCCTTGCCCCCCAAGGCAAGGGGGAAGCTCCCGCCCCCTCCTAGGGTTCCCAACCCTAGGCGCATGGGGGGAGGCCCAAGGGGGGCGCCCCAGCCCACTAAGGGCTGGTTCCCTTCCACTTTCAGCCCACGGGGCCCTTCGGGATAGGTGGCCCCACCCGGTGGACCCCCGGGACCCTTCCGGTGGTCCCGGTACAATACCGGTAACCCCCGAAACTTTCCCGGTGGCCGAAACTTGACTTCCTATATATAATTCTTCACCTCCGGACCATTCCGGAACCTCTCGTGACGTCCGGGATCTCATCCGGGACTCAGAACAACTTTCGGGTTTCCGCATACATATATCTCTACAACCCTAGCGTCACCGGACCTTAAGTGTGTAGACCCTACGGGTTCGGGAGACATGCAGACATGACCGAGACGCCTCTCCGGTCAATAACCAACAGCGGGATCTGGATACCCATGTTGGCTCCCACATGTTCCACGATGATCTCATCGGATGAACCACGGTGTCGAGGATTCAATCAATCCTTATGCAATTCCCTTTGTCAATCGGTATGTTACTTGCCCGAGATTCGATCGTCGGTATACCAATACCTTGTTCAATCTCGTTACCGGCAAGTCTCTTTACTCGTACCGCAATGCATGATCCCGTGACTAACGCCTTAGTCACATTGAGCTCATTATGATGATGCATTACCGAGTGGGCCCAGAGATACCTCTCCGTCACACGGAGTGACAAATCCCAGTCTCGATCCGTGCCAACCCAACAGACACTTTCGGAGATACCCGTAATGCACCTTTATAGTCACCCAGTTACGTTGTGACGTTTGGCACACCCAAAGCACTCCTACGGTATCCGGGAGTTGCACGATCTCATGGTCTAAGGAAAAGATACTTGACATTGGAAAAGCTCTAGCAAACGAAACTACACGATCTTTTATGCTATGCTTAGGATTTGTTCTTGTCCATCACATCATTCTCCTAATGATGTGATCCCGTTATCAATGACATCCAATGTCCATAGTCAGGAAACCATGACTATCTGTTGATCAACGAGCTAGTCAACTAGAGGCTTCTTAGGGACACGTTGTGGTCTATGCATTCACACATGTATTACGATTTCCGGACAATACAATTATAGCATGAATAATAGACAATTACCATGAACAAAGAAATATAATAATAACCATTTATTATTGCCTCTAGGGCATATTTCCAACAGAAAGATGATGGTAGCAATTATACGGACTGGGTCCGTAACTTGAGGATTATCCTCATTGCTGCACAGAAGAATTACGTCCTGGAAGCACGACTGGGTGCCAGGCCTGCTGCAAGAGCAACGCCAGAGGTTATGAACGTCTGGCAGAGCAAAGCTGATGACTACTCGATAGTTCAGTGTGCCATGCTTTACGGCTTAGAACCGGGTCTTCAACGACGTTTTGAACGTCATGGAGCATATGAGATGTTCCAGGAGTTGAAGTTAATATTTCAAGCAAATGCCCGGATTGAGAGATATGAAGTCTCCAATAAGTTCTACAGCTGCAAGATGGAAGAGAATAGTTCTGTCAGTGAGCATATACTCAAAATGTCTGGGTATAACAATCACTTGATTGAACTGGGAGTTAATCTTCCGGATGATAGCGTCATTGACAGAGTTCTTCAATCACTGCCACCAAGCTACAAAAGCTTCGTGATGAACTATAGCATGCAAGGGATGAATAAGACAATTCCCGAGCTCTTCGCAATGCTAAAGGCAGCGGAGGTAGAAATCAAAAAGTAGCATCAAGTGTTGATGGTCAATAAGACCACTAGTTTCAAGAAAAAGGGCAAAGGGAAGAAGAAGGGGAACTTCAAGAAGAACAGCAAGCAAGTTGCTGCCCAGGAGAAGAAACCCAAATCTGGACCTAAGCCTGAAACTGAGTGCTTCTACTGCGAGCAGACTGGTCACTGGAAGCGGAAATGCCCCAAGTATTTGGCGGATAAGAAGGATGGCAAGGTGAACAAAGGTATATGTGATATACATGTTATTGATGTGTACCTTACCAGAGCTCGCAGTAGCACCTGGGTATTTGATACTGGTTCTGTTGCTAATATTTGCAACTCGAAACAGGGACTACGGATTAAGCGAACACTAGCCAAGGACGAGGTGATGATGCACGTGGGAAACGGTTCCAAAGTCGATGTGATCGCCGTCGGCACGCTACCTCTACATCTACCTTCGGGATTAGTATTGGACCTAAATAATTGTTATTTGGTGCCAGCATTGAGCATGAGCATTATATCTGGATCTTGTTTGATGCGAGACGGTTATTCATTTAAATCAGAGAATAATGGTTGTTCTATTTATATGAGTAATATCTTTTATGGTCATGCACCCTTGAAGAGTGGTCTATTTTTAATGAATCTCGGTAGTAGTGACACACATATTCATAATGTCGAAGCCAAAAGATGCAGAGTTGATAATGATAGTGCAACTTATTTGTGGCACTGCCGTTTAGGTCATATCGGTGTAAAGCGCATGAAGAAACTCCATAATGATGGACTTTTGGAATCACTTGATTATGAATCACTTGGTACTTGTGAACCATGTCTCATGGGAAAGATGACTAAAACACCGTTCTCCGGAACTATGGAGAGAGCAACTGATTTGTTGGAAATCATACATACAGATGTATGTGGTCCGATGAATATTGAAGCTCGTGGCGGATATCGTTATTTTCTCACCTTCACATATGATTTGAGCAGATATGGGTATATCTACTTAATGAAACATAAGTCTGAAACATTTGAAAAGTTCAAAGAATTTCAGAGCGAAGTTGAAAATCGTCGTAACAAGAAAATAAAGTTTCTACTATCAGATCGTGGAGGAGAATATTTGAGTTACGAGTTTGGCCTACATTTGAAACAATGCGGAATAGTTTCGCAACTCACGCCACCCGGAACACCACAACGTAATGGTGTGTCCGAACGTCGTAATCGTACTTTACTAGATATGGTGCGATCTATGATGTCTCTTACTGATTTACCGCTATCGTTTTGGGGTTATGCTTTAGAGACGGCTGCATTCACTCTAAATAGGGCACCATCGAAATCCGTTGAGATGACGCCTTATGAACTATAGTTTGGCAAGAAACCAAAGTTGTCGTTTCTTAAAGTTTGGGGTTGCGATGCTTATGTGAAGAAACTTCAACCTGATAAGCTCGAACCTAAATCGGAGAAATGTGTCTTCATAGGATACCCAAAGGAGACTGTTGGGTACACCTTCTATCATAGATCCGAAGGCAAGACATTCGTTGCTAAGAATGGATCCTTTCTAGAGAAGGAGTTTCTCTCAAAAGAAGTGAGTGGTAGGAAAGTAGAACTTGATGAGGTAACTGTACCTGCTCCCTTATTGGAAAGTAGATCATCACAGAAACCAGTTTCTGCGACACCTACACCAATTAGTGAGGAAGTTAATGATAATGATCATGAAACTTCAGATCAATTTATTACTGAACCTCGTAGGTCAACCAGATTAAGATCCGCACCAGAGTGGTACGGTAATCCTGTTCTGGAGGTTATGTTACTAGACCATGACGAACCTACGAACTATGAAGAAGCGATGGTGAGCCCAGATTCCGCAAAATGGCTTGAGGCCATGAAATCCAAGATGGGATCCATGTATGAGAACAAAGTATGGACTTTGGTTGACTTGCCCGATGATCAGCAAGCCATTGAAAATAAATGGATCTTCAAGAAGAAGACTGACGCTGACGGTAATGTTACTATCTATAAAGCTCGACTTGTCGCGAAAGGTTTTCGATAAGTTCAAGGGATTGACTACGATGAGACCTTCTCACCCGTAGCGATGCTTAAGTCTGTCCGAATCATGTTAGCAATTGCCGCATTCTATGATTATAAAATTTGGCAAATGGATGTCAAAACTGCATTCCTAAATGGATTTCTGGAAGAAGAATTGTATATGATGCAACCGGAAGGTTTTGTCGATCCAAAGGGAGCTAACAAAGTGTGCAAGCTCCAGCGATCCATTTACGGACTGGTGCAAGCCTCTCGGAGTTGGAATAAACGCTTTGATAGTGTGATCAAAGCATTTGGTTTTTATACAGACTTTTGGAGAAGCCTGTATTTACAAGAAAGTGAGTGGGAGCTCAGTAGCATTTCTGATATTATATGTGGATGACATATTGCTAATTGGAAATGATATAGAATTTCTGGATAGCATAAAAGGATACTTGAATAAGAGTTTTTCAATGAAAGACCTCGGTGAAGCTGCATATATATTGGGCATCAAGATCTATAGAGATAGATCAAGACGCTTAATTGGACTTTCACAAAGCACATACCTTGAGAAAGTTTTGAAGAAGTTCAAAATGGATCAAGCAAAGAAAGGGTTCTTGCCTGTATTACAAGGTGTGAGATTGAGTAAGACTCAATGCCCGACCACTGCAGAAGATAGAGAGAAGATGAAAGATGTTCCCTATGCTTCAGCCATAGGCTCTATCATGTATGCAATGTTGTGTACCAGACCTGATGTGCCTTGCTATAAGTTTAGCAGGGAGGTACCAAAGTAATCCAGGAGTGGATCACTGTTCAGCGGTCAAGAACATCCTGAAATACCTGAAAAGGACTAAGGATATGTTTCTCGTATATGGAGGTGACAAAGAGCTCATCGTAAATGGTTACGTTGATGCAAGCTTTGACACTGATCCGGACGATTCTAAATCGCAAACCGGATACGTGTTTACATTGAACGGTGGAGCTGTCAGTTGGTGCAGTTCTAAGCAAAGTGTCGTGGCGGGATCTACGTGTGAAGCGGAGTACATAGCTGCTTCAGAAGCAGCAAATGAAGGAGTCTGGATGAAGGAGTTCATATCCGATCTAGGTGTCATACCTAGTGCATCGGGTCCAATGAAAATCTTTTGTGACAATACTGGTGCAATTGCGTTAGCAAAGGAATCCAGTTTTCACAAAAGAACCAAGCACATCAAAAGACGCTTCAATTCCATCCGGGATTTAATCCAGGTGGGAGACATAAAAATTTGCAAGATACATACGGATCTGAATGTTGCAGACCCGTTGACTAAGCCTCTTCCATGAGCAAAACATGATCGGCACCAAGACTCCATGGGTGTAAGAATCATTACTGTGTAATCTAGATTACTGACTCTAGTGCAAGTGGCAGACTGAAGGAAATATGCCCTAGAGGCAATAATAAAGTTATTATTTATTTCCTTATATCATGATAAATGTTTATTATTCATGCTAGAATTGTATTAACCGGAAACATAATACTTGTGTGAATACATAGACAAACAGAGTGTCACTAGTATGCCTCTACTTGACTAGCTCGTTGATCAAAGATGGTTATGTTTCCTAGCCATAGACATGAGTTGTCATTTGATTAACGGGATCACATCATTAGGAGAATGATGTGATTGACTTGACCCATTCCGTTAGCTTAGCACTCGATCGTTTAGTATGTTGCTATTGCTTTCTTGATGACTTATACATGTTCCTATGACTATGAGATTATGCAACTCCCGTTTACCGGAGGAACACTTTGTGTTCTACCAAACGTCACAACGTAACTGGGTGATTATAAAGGTGCTCTACAGGTGTCTCCAAAGGTACTTGTTGGGTTGGCGTATTTCGAGATTAGGATTTGGCACTCCGATTGTCGGACAGGTATCTCTGGGCCCACTCAGTAATACACATCACAATAAGCCTTGCAAGCATTGTAACTAATGAGTTAGTTGCGGGATGATGTATTACGGAACGAGTAAAGAGACTTGCCAGTAACGAGATTGAACTAGGTATCGAGATACCGACGATCGAATCTCGGGCAAGTAACATACCGATGACAAAGGGAACAACGTATGTTGTTATGCGGTCTGACCGATAAAGATCTTCATAGAATATGTGGGAACCAATATGAGCATCCAGGTTCTGCTATTGGTTATTGACCGGAGAGGTGTCTCGGTCATGTCTACATAGTTCTCGAACCCGTAGGGTCCGCACGCTTAACATTACGATGACAGTTATATTATGAGTTTATATGTTTTGATGTACCGAAGGTTGTTCGGAGTCCCGGATGTGATCACGGACATAACGAGGAGTCTCGAAATGGTCGAGACATAAATATTGATATATTGGAAGCCTATGTTTGGATATCAGAAGTGTTCCGGGTGAAATCGGGATTTTTCCGGAGTACCGGGAGGTTACTGGAACCCTCCGGTAACTTAATGGGCCTTAGTGGGCCTAGGTGGAAGAGAGAAGAGGAGGCCAGGGTAGGGCCGCACGCCCCTCCCCCCAGTCCGAATAGGACAAGGAGAGGGGGGTGGCGCCCCCCTTTCCTTCCTCCCCTCCACCTCTTCCCCCTCTCTCTCCTAGTCCAACATGGAAAAGGGGGGAGTCCTACTCCCGGTAGGAGTAGGACTCCTCTTGGCGCGCCTCTCCCCTTGGCCAGCCGAACCCCCCTTGCTCCTTTATATACGGGGGCAGGGGGCACCTCTAGACACACAATTGATCATTGATCAATTAGCCGTGTGCGGTGCCCCCCTCCACCATATTACACCTCGATAATATCGTAGTGGTGCTTAGGCGAAGCCCTGCGTCGGTAGAACATCATCATTGTCACCACGCCGTCGTGCTGACGAAACTCTCCCTCAACAATTGGCTGGATCGGAGTTCGAGGGACGTCATCGAGCTGAACGTGTGCTGAACTCGGAGGTGCCGTGCGTTCGGTACTTGATCGGTCGGATCGTGAAGACGTACGACTACATCAACCGCGTTGTGTTAACGCTTCCGCTTTCGGTCTATGAGGGTACGTGGACAACACTCTCCCCTCTGTTGCTATGCATCACCATGATCTTGCGTGTGCGTAGAATTTTTTTGAAATTACTACGTTCCCCAACAGTTTTGAGATATGATGATGTGATATTTGTGTTGTGTTGATGAGTAATTATGCTTTACTAAGAATATTGGTGTTAAGGTTTGTGATTCCCTATGCAAGTACGAAAGTCAATAGTAATGCAATGAAATTATATCCTACTTGTGGTGCATTATTCGGTGTTAATTATGCTCAATGCTTGCTTACGAGATTATTCGTTTCTTGGTTGGTCGCTTCCCAGTCTTTTGCTAACCTTCATTTTGCACTAAGTATGATCTCTACTTGTGCTTCCAAAATCCTTTAAACCAGTTTTGCCACATGAGTCCACTATATCTACCCATATGCGGTATTTTCGTGCCGTTCTAAGCAAATTTGTATGTGCCATCTCTAATTCCAAAATAAACTTCTCTTTTGTGTGTTCGTTTCGCTCATGGAACGGTGAGGGGTGGCCTATGTTTTCCATGCTAAGATGTGTTATTCTCACGATGAGTGTTTATTCACTTGTCATTGCACTAGAGAAAGGCAAAGGTATTAGGGATGCCCAGTCCTAGAATGATTTTTTTACTTTATGTTGTCAAATAATAAATTCCTTGGAAAGTGTTGGTATGGAGGGCACCCGTGGAACGGTTAGCCATGGAAAGTGAAAGTTTGGTGGAAAAAGGAATAACTTTTATTTTCTATTTAGGAACCGCCTATGACATATCTAAGCATGGAAGGTGTGGGGAACTCTAAGTCATTTTCGTTGGTGGGATGGATACACCTCCCAAAATGTTTTTATCTCTAAGTTTTTCGCTTTGAGTTCTGGCACCTCTACAAGTCCCTACTTCCCTCCGCGAAGGGCCTTTCTTTTACTTTATGCAATTTTTATTTTTGAATTTGAGTCTCCATCTTCTCTTATAAAAGCACCAACTAGGAGGCAACATGACCATACTTGAGTATTGGGTGTAGCTAATACGCGAGTGTGTTTCATGAATGGATCAATGAATGAGCATGGTGGGCTAGGGATAACTTATTTTAGCGTTGATATTTTCAAAGACATGGTTGCTTGTTGATATGCTTGAGTATTTAAGTCATCATGTCAAAACTAGACTATTGCTTTGTATCACATAAAAGTCCAATGTCCATGCTATAAAGAAAAGAATATGATATGACATGATAGGCAGCATTCCACATCAAAAATTCTGTTTTATCACTCACCTACTCGAGGACGAGTAGGAGTTAAGCTTGGGGATGCTGATACGTCTCCAACGTATCTATAATTTTTGATTGTTCCATGTGTTATACTATCAATCTTGGATGTTTTATAATCATTTTACAGTCATTTTATATCATTTTTTGGTACTAACCTATTGACAGAGTGCCAAGTGCCATTTGCTGTTTTCTGCAGGTTTTTTACATCGTACGAAATCAATATCAGACGGAGTCCAAATGCAACGAAACTTTACGGAGAATTGCTTTGGACCATAAGACACCTAATGGGCCAAGGTAGAGCCTGGGGGGTGCTCCGAGGGGAGCACAACCCAGCAGGGCGCGCCAGGAGGCCCAGGCGCGCCCTGGTGGGTTTTGCCCACCTCGGGACTCCCCCGGACAGCCTCTTTGCTCTATAAATACCCCAATATTCCAGAAACCCTAGGGGAGCCGACGAAATATTAATCTAGCCGCGGCAGAGTCCAAAACCACCAGATCCAATCTAGACACCATCTCGCATGGGGTTCACCACATCCATTGGTGCCTCTCCGATGATGCGTGAGTAGTTCTTTGTAGACCTATGGGTCTGTAGTTAGTAGCTAGATGGCTCCCTCTCTCTCTCTCTTGATTCTCAATACAATGATCCCTTGGAGATCCATATGATGTAAGTATTTTTGCGGTGTGTTTGTTGGGATCCGATGAACTTTGAGATTATGATCAGATCAATCTTTTTATATCCATGAAAGTTTTTGAGTTTCTTTGATCTCTTTTATGCGTGATTGCTTATAGCCTCGTATTTCTTCTCTGATATTTGTTTTTTTGGCCAACTTGATCTATTTATCTTGCAATGGGAAGAGGTACTTTGTAGTGGGTTTGATCTTACGGTGCTTGATCCTAGTGACAGAAAGGGAACCGACACGTATGTATTGTTGCTACTAAGGATAAAACGATGGGGTCTATCTCTACATAGTTAGATCTTGTCTACATCATGTCATCGTTCTTATGGCATTACTCCGTTTCTGCAAGAACTTAATACACTAGATGCATGCTGGATAGCGGTCGATGTGTGGAGTAATAGTAATAGATGAAGGCAGGAGTCGGTCTACTAATCTTGGATGTGATGCATATATAATGATCATTGCCTGGATATCGTCATGATTATTTGAAGTTCTATCATTTGCCCAACAGTAATTGTTTACCCACCATTTGCTATTTTTCTCGAGAGAAGCCACTAGTGAAACCTACGGCCCCCGTGTCTCTTCCTCACATATATGCCTTTGTGATCTACTTTTCTTTTGCATTTGTTTTTAGATCTATTAAACCAAAAATACAAAAACACTTTGCTACAATTTATTCTCTTTTATTTTGTTTGGCGTTCGATCTATCAATCTACTACAATTTTATTCACGTCCTTTTGCCTATCTTGAGGCGCCGTACCCCGGAAGGGATTGACAACCCTTTAACACGTCGGGTTGCGAGGATTTGTTATCTGTGTGCAGGGGCTGTTTACGTTGTGTTGCTTGGTTCTTCTACTGGTTCGATAACCTTGGTTTCTTCACTGAGGGAAATACCTACCGCTGCTGCGCTGCATCATCCCTTCCTCTTTGCGGAAATACCGACGTAGCTTCAAGCCGCATCAGAGCGCTCCCCAAAAACCTTATCACCCTTCTCCCGTACATGACTTAAAGTGGTGCGGTTTCGTAGGCCTACTGTCCTGACCCGCGGTGTATGCCAGAATCCGGGATGAGGAAGACAGCAGCAACTCAGAGATTGGAACCAGTGGCGAGAGGAAGAAGATGTTCTGGTGCCTCTCTATGAGAGGAGCGACCTCCCTTTTATAGGAGCAAGAGAAGGAGGCGAGAGGCCAGCGATGGGAGGTGAAGCAAATGAGGGAGACGAAGCAAATAGACTTCAGCCGAAGAGGCACGCCATTCGGATTCAGTGTCCACTATAGAAAAACGTTTCAGCTCCTGCGTGACCTTTCGTATACCCGTCGTGTGTGGCAAAAATTTAGACATCAGCTCGGCTCATTTTCGCAACCCGCAACGCGTCATGACGAGGCATGGCGTGGCGTGGCAAGGCGGGCGGCTGATACGTCCATTTTGCATCATGTTTTCTTACTGTTATTTATGATGTTTTTATGCATAATAATGCTTTTTGGAGTAATTATAATGCCTTTTCTCTCATAATTTGCAAGGTATGCACCAAGAGGGAGAAATTCCGGCAGCTGGAAATCTGGACCTGAAAAAGCTACGTCAGGCCACCTATTCTGCACAACTCCAAACAAGCTGAAACTTCACGGAGAATTTTTATGAATTATTTGAAGAATATTGGAGCAAAGAAATACCAGAGGGGGCCCACCAGGTGGGCACAACACACCTGGGTGCGCCAGGGAGCCCAGACGCGCCCTGGTGGGTTGTGCTCACCCAGGCCCACCTCCGGTGCCCATCTTCTGGTATATAAGTCTCTCTAACCTAGAAAAAATAAGGAGAAGACTTTCGGGACGGAGCGCCGCCGTCTCGAGGCAGAACTTTCGCCGGGGGAACTTCCCTCCCCGAGGGGGAAATCATCGTCATCATCATCACCAACAACTCTCCCATCTTGGGGAGGGCTATCTCCATCAACATCTTCAACAACACCATCTCATCTTAAACCCTAGTTCATATCTTGTGTTCAATCTCGTTACCAGAACTACAGATTGGTGCTTGTGGGTCACTAGTAGTGTTGATTACATCTTGTAGTTGATTACTATATGGTTTATTTGGTGGAAGATTATATGTTCAGATCCAATATGCTATTTAATACCCCTCTCATCTTGAGCATACTTATCATTTGTGAGTAGTTACCTTTGTTCTTGAGGTCATGGGAGAAATCATGTTGCAAGTGATCATGTGAATTTGATATGTGTTCAATATTTTGATAGTATGTATGTTGTGATTCCCTTAGTGGTGTCATGTGAATGTCGACCACCTGAAACTTGACCATACTTGGGCCTAAGGGAATGCATTGTGGACTAGTAATTAGATGATGGGTTGCGAGAGTGACAGAAGCTTAAAACCCAGTTTATGCGCTATTTCGTAAGGGACCGATTGGATCCAAAAGTTTAATGCTATGGTTAGAATTTATTCTTAATACTTTTCCCGTAGCTGGGGATGCTTGCGGGAGGGTTAATCATAAGTAGGAGGTTTTTTCAAGTAAGAACAGCACCTAAGCACCGATCCAACCACATACCAAATTATCAAAGTTGCGAACACGAATCGACCAACATGATGAAAGTGACTAGATGAAATTCCCATGTACCCTCAAGAACGCTTTGCTTATTATAAGAGACCGACTTGGCATGTACTTTACCTCAAAAGGATTGGGCTACCTTGCTGCACTTTTTCTACTACTATCATTACCTGCTCGTTACAAAAATATCTTGCTATCAAACTACTCTGTTACTTACAATTTCAGCACTTGCAGACATTACCTTGCTAAAAACCACTTGTCATTTCCTTCTGCTCCTCGTTGGGTTCGACACTCTTACTTATCGAAAAGAGCCACAATTGATCCCCTATACTTGTGGGTCATCAAGGCTATTTACTGGCGCCGTTGCCGGGGAGTGAAGCGCTTTTGGTATGTGAAAATTGGTAAGGAAACATTCATACAACGTGCTGAAATTTATTGTCACTTGTTACTATGGAGAACATTAATCCTTTGAGGGGTTTGTTCGGGGTATCTTCACCTCGAACAGAACCACAATTAGCTACCCCTCAACCTGCTGCACCTACTGAAAATATTGAATATGAAATTCCTTTGGGTATGATAGAACAACTGCTAGCTAATCCTTATGTAGGAGACGGAACCGAACATCCTGATATGCACTTGATATATGTGGAACAAATTTGTGGATTGTTTAAGCTTGCAGGTTTACCCGGAGATCAAGTTATGAAGAAGGTTTTCCCTTTATCTTTGAAGGGAGAAGCATTAGCATGGTATAGGCTATGCGATGATATTGGATCTTGGAACTGGAATCGATTGAAATTGGAGTTTCACCATAAAAATTATCCTATGCATCTAGTTCATCGTGATCGGAATTACATATATAATTTTTCGCCTCGTGAAGGAGAAAGTATCGCTCTAGCTTGGGGGAGGCTGAAGTCAATGTTATATTCATGTCCCAATCATGAGCTCTCAAGAGAAATTATTATCCAGAACTTTTATGCTCAGCTTTCTCATAATGATCAATCCATGCTAGATACTTCTTGCGCTGGTTCTGTTATGAATAAGACTATTGAATTCCGGTGGGATCTTTTATAAATAATTGAACACAACTCTGAAGATTGGGAACTCGACTAAGGTAAAGAGTCAGGTATTAAGCTTAAGTATGATTGTGTTAAATCTTTTATGGATACCAATGCTTTTCAAAAGTTTAGCACTAAATATGGACTTGACTTTGAGATAGTAGCCTCATTTTGTGAATCATTTTCTACTCATGTTGATCTCCCTAAAGAGAAGTAGTTTAAATATCACCCACCTATTAAAGAAGAAATTAAAGAACCGGTACTAGCTAAGGAAGAAACTATACTTTATAATGTTGATTTAGTTTTTCCTACTGCTTAAATTTAAAAACCACCTTTCCCTGTTAGGATAAAGGAACAAGCTAAAGTTTCAACTGTGGTTAACAAAAGTTATATTAGAACACCTAAACCAGATGAAAAAACTAAAATAGAACCTAATATTGCTATGGTTAAAGATCTCTTGGAAGAAAATGTAGATGGGCATGTTATTTACTTCCGTGAAGAAGCTGCTAGAATTGCCAAACCCGATAAAGAGGATAAACATAGACCTGTTGTTGGCATGCCCATTGTTTCAGTCAAAATAGGAGATCACTGCTATCATGGTTTATGTGACATAGGTGCTAGTGTGAGTGCTATCCCTTAAACTTCATATCAAGAAATTATGAATGACATAGCACCCACAGAGATAGAAGACATAGATGTCACTATTGAACTTGCTAGTAGAGATACTATATCACCAATTGGGATAGTTAGAGATGTCAAAGTCTTGTGTGGGAAAATAAAATACCCTACTGATTTTCTTGTTCTTGGTTCCCCACAAGATGACTTCTGTCCCATTATCTTTGGTAGACCTTTCTTGAACACCGTTAATGCTAAAATAGATTGTGAGAAACAAACTGTCGGTGTTATTTTTGGTGATGAGTTAATTTCTCCAAGTTTAATAGAAAGCTTCATGGAAAAGAATTGCCTAGTAAGGATGAAATGATTGGTCTTGCTTCTATTGCTGTGCCTCCCACTGATCCTCTAGAAAAATATTTGCTAGACCATGAAAATGATTTACATATGCATGAAAGAAATGAAATAGATGATATTTTCTTTGAACAACGTCCTCTACTTAAACACAATTTACCTATTGAGACTCTAGGAGGTCCTCCTCCACCTAAAGGTGATCCTGTGTTTGAATTAAAACAATTACCAGACACTTTGAATCATGCTTATCTTGATGAAAAGAAGATATATCTTGTTATTATTAGTGCTAACCTTTCAGAACTTGAAGAAGAAAGATTATTGAAAGTTCTAAGGAAGCTCCGAGCTGCTATTGGATATACTCTTGATGATTTAAAGGGCATTAGTCCCACTCTATGTCAACATAAAATCAACAAACCTGATGCTAAACCCGTTGTTGATCATCAACGTCGATTAAATCCGAGGATGAAAGAAGTGGTAAGAACGGAAATATTAAAACTTCTGGAAGCAGCTATAATCTATCCTATAGCTGATAGTAGATGGGTAAGCCCTGTTCATTGTGTCCCTAAGAAAGGAGGTATTACTGATGTTCCTAATGATAACATGAACTTATTCCACAAAGAATTGTTACAGGCTATAGAATGGTAATTGATTTTAGCAAGCTAAATAAAGCAACTAGAAAAGATCATTACCCTCTGCCTTTTATTAATCAAATGCTAGAAAGATTATCTGAGCACACACACTTTTGCTTCCTTGATGGATACTCTGGTTTTTCGCAAATACCTGTTTCTCAACCTGATCAAGAAAAGACCACTTTTACTTGTCCCTTTGGAACTTATGCTTATAGACGTATGCCTTTCGGTTTATGCAATGCACCTGCTACCTTTTAAAGATGTATGAGTGCTATATTCTCTGACTTTTGTGAAAAGATTGTAGAGGTTTTCATAGATGATTTCTTTGTTTATGGGAAGTCTTTTGATGATTGTTTAAGCAATCTTGATCAAGTTTTGCAGAGATGTGAACAAACAAACCTTGTCTTGAATTGGGAGAAGTGCCACTTTATGGTTAATGAAGGTATTGTCTTGGGCCATAAAATTTCTGAAAAGGGTATTGAAGTGGACAAAACTAAGGTTGATGCAATTGAGAAAATGCCATGTCCTAAGGATATCAAAGGTATTCATAGTTTCCCAGGTCATGCTGGTTTCTATAGGAGATTCATTAAAGACTTTTCTAAAATTTCTAGGCCTCTTACAAATCTTTTGCAAAAGGATGTTCCTTTAGTTTTTGATGATGATTGCTTTGAAGCCTTTGAAACACTCAAGAAAGCCTTAATTTATGCACCTATTGTTCAACCACCTGATTGGAACTTGCCTTTTGAAATTATGTGTGATGCTAGTGACTATGCTGTTGGTGCTTTTCTAGGACAAAGAGTTGATAAGAAACTAAATGTTATTCATTATGCTAGTAAGACTCTAGACAGTGCTCAAAAGAATTATGCTACTACTGAAAAAGAATTCCTAGCAGCGGTGTTTGCTTGTGACAAATTTAGATCTCACATTGTTGATTCAAAAGTAATTGTTCACACTGACCATGCTGCTATTAAATATCTTATGGAAAAGAAAGATGCTAAACCTAGACTTATTCAGTGGGTTCTCTTGCTAGAAGAATTTGATTTGCATACCATTGATAGAAAAGGAGCTGAGAACCCCGTAGCTGATAACTTGTCTAGGCTTGAAAATGTGCTTGATGACCCACTACCTATTGATGATAGTTTTCCTGATGAGCAGTTAGCTGCAATAAATGTTGCTAATAATACTCCTTGGTATGCTCACTATGCTAATTACATTGTTCCTAAATATTTACCACCTAGCTTTACATACCAACAAAAGAAAAAATTCTTCTATGATTTAAGACACTACTTTTGGAATGACCCACACCTTTATAAAGAAGGAGTAGATGGTATTCTTAGACGTTGTGTACCTGAGCATGAACAGGGACAAATCCTTTGGAAATGTCACTCCGAAGCATATGGAGGGCATCGAACTGCTCACAAGGTATTACAATCTGGATTTTATTGGCCTACTCTCTTCAAGGATGCCCGTAAGTTTGTCTTATCCTGTGATGAATGTCAAAGAATAGGTAATATAGGTAAGCGTCAAGAAATACCTATGAATTATTCACTTGCTGTTGAACCATTTGATGTTTGGCTATTTGATTACATGGGACCTTTTCCTTCCTCTAACGAGTATACACATATTTTGGTTGCTGTTGATCATGTTACTAAATGGGTAGACGCTATTCCGACCAGTAGTGCTGATCACAACACCTCTATTAAAATGCTTAAGGAAGTTATTTTCCCAAGGTTTGGAGTCCCTGGATATTTAATGACTGATGGTGGTTCACACTTTATTCATGGTGCTTTCCATAAAATGCTTGCCAAGTATGATGTTAACCATAGAATTGCATCACCTTATCATCCTCAGTCTAGTGGTCAAGATGAGCTTAGTAATAGAGAAATAAAATTAATTTTGCAAAAGACTGTCAATAGGTCTAGGAAGAATTGGTCTAAGAAATTAGATGATGCACTTTGGGCTTACTGAACAACTTATAAAAATCCTATGGGTATGTCTCCTTATAAAATGGTTTATGGAAAAGCTTGTCATTTGCCTCTTGAGTTAGAATATAAAGCATTTTGGGCAATCAAAGAACTCAACTATGATTTCAAACTTGCCGGTGAAAAGAGGTTATTTGATATTAGCTCTTTAGATGAATGGAGAACCCAAGCTTATGAAAATGCCAAGTTATTTAAAGAAAAAGTTAAAAGATGGCATGATAAAAGAATCCGAAAGCGTGAGTTCAAGGTTGGAGAATATGTCTTTTGTACAACTCTCGTTTCAGTTATTTGCATGAAAACTCCTCTCTAAATGGGAAGGTCCCTATGTCATTGAGGAGGTTTATCGGTCTAGAGCTATCAAAATAAATAATGTAGAAGGTACTAACTAGAAGGTTGTTAATGGGCAACGAATAGAGCATTATATCTTAGATACGCCCATTAATGTTGAAAGCAATATTATCCAAACTTTGACACCGGAAGAACACATAAAAGAGTCCTTCCGGAACACTCCAGAATTGTGAAAATAAGGAGGTACATGATACGGTAAGTAAATGGACTCCGAAATATCCGCACAAATAATTTTTGTGAGTTTTGGAATATTTAGAAAATTAGGAAAATAAGAAACTTCCAGGAAGTGTACCCTGGTGGGCACAAGACACCACGGCGCGCCCAGGCGCACCCAGGTGGGTTGTGCCCACCTCGGGCACCTTCTGGACTCCGTTTTTCTATAGTTTGCTTGTTTCCCAAGATTAAAAAAATCTTTATATACCTCCCAAACCCGTTGACCACAGTATAGCTGAGAAATCTTCTGTTTTCTTTTCTTGCTGTTTTCGGTTAGATCCACCAAGCTAGGCATCATGTCTTCCTCCTCCTCCAACCCAATGGAAGAAGATGCTTGGCTGATGAAGATCGAGCTGAAGAGAGAAGAGCCCGTAGAAGCTGCAAAAGCTGACAAAGGCAAGGAGGTTATCGGTGATCAAGCACCGACAGTCGAGCAAGCACTGCCAGCAGAGGAGGAAGAAGAATATATCCTCAAACCCTACTATGCTCTTCTTACTCCCACTGAGATTGAAGCCTTTCAGATCATTGAAAGGTTCGTGTACAAAATAAATATCTCACTCATGAAAATATTCTTCATCCAGAGTACATCATTTCCTCCAGAGCGTCATCTGTAGATTGGAGTACCTCTTGATCTGGAAGGACATTCATCACCAACACCACCATCTTCTTCATCACCAAAAGAAAACTGAGTATCGGGTATGGGCACTCACCTTGGCTTTCGCCAAGCTTGGGGGAGGTGCCCCGGTATCATATCATCCCCACTATCCTTTTACCTTTACTTATTTTAGTTCGATCTTTTGCTTTAGAATGAATGAAAGTTTAGTTCGATCCTTTCTTTTCGAGAGTTTGCTTAGTGATCTATCTTTGTAATCGTGTGCAAGATATATAATAAAGTTTAGTTTGAATTTTTGCTTTCGTTACCTTCCTGTTGCAATAAAAAGAAAGGTTATAAATAAAAAAAAGGTTGGGGCAAGGAAATAAAATAAGAGACCATATGCTAATCTTATGGTAGGTGATGGCACCACATAAGGAAAAGTATAAGTAGAAAATTTTATTAGAGATTGACAAACATAGCATTGGTCAATAATGCAACTCATGAAAGAATTAATAAGAGAAGAGAAGATTCACATATAAATATACTATCTTAGAAATCTTTTGTGATTGTGAGCCCTCATCAAAATATTATATGCCAAAATTGTTGACGTTGGACAAGGAAGACAATTGAATGATTTATGTTTGTTCATATTCACATAGAAGTCATATTGTCACGGATCCTTTAACATGTGGTGCTTGCTTAATATCTTTTCTAGCCAAAAATTCCGCACTAAGTAGAGATACTACTTGTGCATCCAAAAAACTTTAAACCCAAACCTTTTTTGAAAGTCCACAATACCTACCTATGGATTGAGTAAGATCCTTCAAGTAAGTTGTCATCGGTGCAATAAGGCAATAAAAATTGCTCCTAAAAGTGTGAGATCATTTAGTGTAAGAGAAAATTGAGCGTTGCACGAACTGGTGATGGTGAAGAATAAAAGAGACATACTGCATAATAAAGGTTGCTATCACAAGGGGCAATGCACCGTGATGTTCTTTTGCACTAAGGGGTTGAGCATACAAACAAATAAGCGCATGGCAACCTCTGCTTCCCTCTGCGAGGGGCCTATCTTTTACTTATATGCAAAGAGTCATAGTTTTCTCTCTATTCCTTTTTATTTTATCCTTTGGCAAGCATCATGTGGCGAGGAAAGATCTAGGCACATATGTCCAGTTGAATATGGGTGGCATGAGTTATTATTGTTGATATCACCCTTGAGATGAGTACGTTGTGAGGAAAAACTATAAGCCCCTATCTTTCTATGTGTCCGGTTGAAATGTTTTGCTCATGTGTATGCGGTGAGTGTTAGCAATTATAGAAGACTATATGATGGTTGAGTATGTGGACTTGCCTCAAGGCTCCGATACGTGACCCTTCCTGAAAAGATGATGAATTGTAGTTGCAAAGTTGTCTGAGAACATAGTTTGTTGGTTTCTAATAGAGTTTATGCTTTATACTTCAATTGTGTGATGAACTGTTACTTGTTCATGAGAAGTCTAGGATAGAAGTCCTTTGATAAAAGTCTTATGTTTAAATTGTTGCTGTTATAATAATCTACATAATGCTTCCATGTCCGTATTTTGTTTTTATCGACACCCCTCTCTCAAAGCACGTGGACATGTTTTTCCATTTCGGTTTTCACTTGAGGACAAGCAAGGTCTAAGCTTGGGGGAGTTGATACGTCCATTTTGCATCATGTTTTCTTACTGTTATTTATGATGTTTTTATGCATAATAATGCTTTTTGGAGTAATTCTAATGCCTTTTCTCTCATAATTTGCAAGGTATGCACCAAGAGGGAGAATTCCGGCAGCTGGAAATATGGACCTAAAAAAGCTACGTCACGCCACCTATTCTGCACAACTCCAAACAAGCTGAAACTTCATGGAGAATTTTTGTGAATTATTTGAAGAATATTGGAGCGAAGAAGTACCAGAGGGGGCCCACCAGCTGGGCACAACCCACCTGGGCGCACCAGGGAGCCCAAGCGTGCTCTGGTGGGCTGTGCTCACCCAGGCCCACCTCCGGTGCCCATCTTCTGGTATACACGTCTTTCTGACCTAGAAAAAATAAGGAGAAGACTTTTGAGATAGAGCGCGCTGTCTCGAGGCGGAACTTGGGCAGAAGCACTTTTGCCCTTCGGCGGAGCGATTCCGCCGGGGGAACTTCCTACCCGGAGGGGGAAATCGTCGTCATCATCATCACCAACAACTCTCCCATCTTGGGGAGGGCTATCTCCATCAAGATATTCAACAGAACCATCTTATCTCAAACCCTAGTTCATCTCTTGTGTTCAATCTTGTTATCGGAAATATAGATTGGTGCTTGTGGGTGACTAGTAGTGTTGATTACATCTTGTAGTTGATTACTATATGGTTTATTTGGTGGAACATTATATGTTTAGATCCAATATGCTATTTAATACCCCTCTGATCTTGAGCACGCTTATCGTTTGTGAGTAGTTACCATGTTCTTGAGGCCACGGGAGAAATCATGTTGCAAGTAATCATGTGAATTGGATACGTGTTCGATATTTTGCTAGTATGTATGTTTTGATTCCCTTAGTGGTGTCATGTGAACGTCGACTACATGACACTTCACCATACTTGGACCTAAGGGAATGCATTGTGGAGTAGTAATTAGATGATGGGTTGCGAGAGTGACAGAAGCTTAAACCCCAGTTTATGCGCTATTCCGTAAGGGACCGATTGGATCCAAAAGTTTAATGCTATGGTTAGAATTTATTCTTAATACTTTTCCCATAGTTGCGGATGCTTGCGGGAGGGTTAATCATAAGTAGGAGGTTTGTTCAAGTAAGAACAACACCTAACCACCGATCCACCCACATACCAAATTATCAAAGTAGCGAACACGAATCGAACCAACATGATGAAAGTGGCTAGATGAAATTCACATGTACCCTCAAGAATGCTTTGCTTATTATAAGAGACCGTCTTGGCCTATCCGTTGCCTCAAAAGGATTGGGCTACCTTGCTGCACTTTTGCTACTACTATCGTTACTTGCTCGTTACAAAAATATCTTGCTATCAAACTCCCATGTTACTTACAATTTCAGTACTTGCAAACATTACCTTGCTAAAAACCAGTTGTGATTTCCTTCTGCTCGTCGTTGGGTACGACACTCTTACTTATCGAAAAGAGCAAAAATTGATCCCCTATACTTGTGGGTCATCAAGGCTATTTTCTGGTGGCGCGCCCTGGTGGGTTGTGCTCACCCAAGCCCACCTCCGGTGCCCATCTTCTGGTATATAAGTCTTTCTGACCTAGAGAAAATAAGGATAAGACTTTTGGGACGGAGCGTCGCCGTCTCGAAGCGGAACTTGTGTAGGAGCACTTTTGCCCCCCGGCGGAGCGATTCCGCTGGGGGAACTTCCCTCCCCGAGGGGGAAATCATCGTCATCATCATCACCAACAACTATCCCATCTTGGGGAGGGCTATCTCCATCAACATCTTCAATAGCACCATCTCATCTCAAACCCTTGTTCATCTCTTGTGTTCAATCTTGTTACCAGAACTATAAATTGGTGCTTGTGGGTGACTAGTAGTGTTGATTACATCTTGTAGTTGATTACTATATGATTTATTTGGTGGAATATTATATGTTCAGATCCAATATGCTATTTAATACCCCTCTGATCTTGAGCATGCTTATCATTTGTGACTAGTTACCTTTGTTCTTGAGGTCATGGGAGAAATCATGTTGCAAGTAATCATGTGAATTTGATATGTGTTCGATATTTTGATAGTATGTATGTTGTGATTCCCTTAGTGGTGTCATGTGAACGTCGACTACATGACACTTCACCATACTTGTGCCTAAGGGAATGCATTGTGGAGTAGTAATTAGATGATGGGTTGCGAGAGTGATAGAAGCTTAAACCCCAGTTTATGCGCTATTCTGAAAGGGACCGATTGGATCCAAAAGTTTAATGATATGGTTAGAATTTATTCTTAATACTTTTCCCGTAGTTGCGGATTCTTGCGGGAGGGTTAATAATAAGTAGGAGGTGTGTTCAAGTAAGAACAAGACCTTAGCACCAATCCACCCACATACCAAATTATCAATGTAGCGAACACGAATCGAACCAACATGATGAAAGTGACTAGATGAAATTCCTGTGTACCCTCAAGAACGCTTTGCTTATTATAAGAGACCGTCTTGGCCTATCCTTTTCCTCAAAAGGACTGGGCTACCTTGCTGCACTTTCGCTACTACTATCATTACTTGCTCGTTACAAAAATATCTTGCTATCAAACTACACTGTTACTTACAATTTCCGCACTTGCAGACATTACCTTGCTAAAAACCACTTGTCATTTCCTTCTGCTCCTCATTGGGTTCGACACTCTTACTTATCGAAAAGAGCTACAATTGATCCCCTATACTTGTGGGTCATCAGCGGCCGGGGAGCGCGCGTGGATGTCCCTCTTGTTCTCATGCTCATACATGGTGGGAAAGAACCTCCCTTATAAAGAGGTCCAACTCCCTCTAAACTTGCAATGTGGGACTAAACTTTAGTAGTGCCCCTTGCCTTGCACGAATGGGCTAATTGGGCCTCTAGGATTTATTTGGAATTTCTGAAATTGTTATTAGGCTGGCCCGTCAATAGATTAAATTCCAGCAATCCACCATTAGATCCCAGAGGCACACACAATTTGTCTTTGGTTCCAAAACACTGTTTTCTATACCGGTATTGCAGTGGACTGTTAAGTTGAACGTCCACCTAGAACTCTATGTTACACTAGTAAACAACTTGAACAGTGTACTGGGCCTTGAACTGCAAGTTTTCTGCGAATCTAGCTTCACACAAAGCCTTGACCGATACTGGGCTACCGTGGGTCTTCCCCGTGGGTGGAGCTTATGCGTCATACTCTGAGACCTTTCATGAGTTTACTAGAGAGAACCTACTCTCGTAGATTGCGACGTTTGAAAATCAGACTCATATAGGTGTGTTCTTCAAAAGACGTTCTGCAGGATAACATCTCTGCTTAAATGAGCCACTTAGAACACACTAAGATATACATCAAACTGCCATGCATATTTGGGAGAGTATTGCATCTTCATGGAGTGGTATTGTTAATTGTAAGGATACTCTCCTCTCAATTGCCCAACAGCTTGTCTTCCACATCTAATTCACGGGATCTCCGATCACATAAACAAGGTTACCACTGTGAACAACTCATATTGTGGGTCTCATACCCATCTCCCCTGATGCATTATCTATCACATTACGTGATAGACCTTTAGTAAAAGGATCTGCCAGATTTTTAGACGTTTGGATATAATTCAATGCAATAACTCCGGAGTTTCTCATTTTTCTGACAGACTTTAACCTTCTCTGAATGTGTCTTGATGACTTCATGTTATCCTTTGAGCTTCTCACTTTCGTGATCACAGTTAGATTGTCGCAGTTCATAAGGATACCCGGTACAGGTTTCTCGACTACCGGCAAGTCATTCAAGAGCCGATGAAGCCAGTCCTCTTCGACCACAGCTGTATCTAGTGTTGTGAGCTCTGCTTCTATTGTTGACCTCGTTAAGATGGTCTACTTGCAAGACTTCCAAGAAACAGCGCCACCCCAATGGGTGAATACATATCCGCTCGTGGCATTTATCTCATCAGCATCTGAGATCTAGTTTGAGTCCTATACCCTTCAAGCACCTTTGGCTGCCCAGTGTAGTGAATTCCATAATTTGTAGTGCCTTTCAAATAACGCAAAACTCTCTCAAGTGCTTTCCAATGCACATCTCCTGGGTTTGAGACAAACTGACTCAGTTTGCTAACAACAAAAGAGATGTCAGGTCTTGTAGCACTGGTTAAGTACATAAGTGAGCCAATAATCTGAGAATATTTCAGTTGATCTCTAGCAATTCTTTGATTCTTTCGAAGCAGCACGCTGGCATCATATGGTGTTGGAGAGGGCTTGGAGACCCTATAGCCAAAGCGACTCAAGATCTTTTCCACATAGTGAGATTGAAGCAATGTAATCCCACCATCATCGTCTCTCAACAACTTGATGTTTAGAATGGCATCAGCCACTCCTAAATCCTTCATGTCAAAACAACGAGATATGAAATCCTTGACCTCCTTAATAACATTCAGATTTGTTCCGAAAGTCAGTATGTCATCAACATACAAGCAAAGGATAACTCCCTCACCCCCACCATGGCGATATTACACACATTTATCAGCTTTGTTTACAACAAAGCCCATAGGTGTTAACGTTCTTTCAAACTTCTCATGCCACTGCTTGGGTGCTTGCTTAAGTCCATACAAAGACTTGAGCAACTTGCACACTTTTCCTTCCTGACCATCTACTACAAACCCATCTAGTTGTTCCATATAAATTTCCTCATCCAACTCCCCATTTAGGAAAGCAGTCTTAACATCCATTTGACGAACGAGAAGACCATGTGAGGCAGCTAGTGAAAGTAGTACTTGAATAGTGGTCAGTCGCGGCACAAGTGAGTAATTATCAAAGAAGTCTTCACCTTCCTTTTGGGTATAACCCTTGGCCACGAGCCGTGCGTTGTACTTCTCAATAGTGCCATCAGGCCTAAGTTTCTTCTTGAACACCCATTTGCACCCTATAGGTTTGCACCCATGATGTCTACTACACAACCTTCTTATTGTAGATGTTGTTGGGCCTCCAAGTGCAGAGGTTTGTAGGACAGTAGCAAATTTCCCTCAAGTGGATGAACTAAGATTTATCAATCCGTGGGAGGCATAGGATGAAGATGGTCTCTCTCAAGCAACCCTGCAACCAAATAACAAAGAGTCTCTTGTGTCCCCAACACACCCAATACAATGGTAAATTGTATAGGTGCACTAGTTCGGCGAAGAGACAATGATACAAGTGCAATATGGATGGTAGATATAGGTATTTGTAATCTGAAAATATAAAAACAGCAAGGTACCAAGCGATAAAAGTGAGCATAACGGTATTGCAATGCTAGGAAACATGGCCTAGGGTTCATACTTTCACTAGTGCAAGTTCTCTCAACAATGATAACATAATTAGATCATATAAAAATCCCTCAACATGCAACAAAGAGTCACTCCAAAGTCACTAATAGCAGAGAACAAACGAAGAGATTATTGTAGGGTACGAAACCACCTCAAAGTTATCCTTTCTGATGGATCTATTCAAGAGTTCGTAGTAAAATAACACGAAGCTATTCTTTCCGTTCAATCTATCCTAGAGTTCGTACTAGAATAACACCTTAAGACACAAATAAACCAAAACCCTAATGTCACCTAGATACTCCAATGTCACCTCAAGTATCCGTGGGTATGATTATATGATATGCATCACACAATCTCAGATTCATCTATTCAACCAACACAAAGAACTTCAAAGAGTGCCCCAAAGTTTCTACCGGAGAGTCAAGATGAAAACGTGTGCCAACCCCTATGCATAAGTTCACAAGGTCACAGAACCCACAAGTTGATCACCAAAAAATACATCAAGTGAATCACGTGAATATCCCATTGTCACCATAGATAAGCACATGACATCAAGTGAATCACGTGAATATCCCATTGTCACCATAGATAAGCACATGCAAGACAAACATCAAGTGTTCTCAAATCCTTAAAGACTCAATCCGATAAGATAACTTCAAAGGGAAAACTCAATCCATTACAAGAGAGTAGAGGGGGAGAAACATCATAAGATCAAACTATAATAACAAAGCCTGCGAGTACATAGCTACGAGATCATGCCATATCAAGAACACGAGAGAGAGAGAGAGATCAAACACATAGCTACGAGTACATACACTACAAAAAAAAGACACATCCGCGGCATTTTGGGCCGAACGAAATTTTTTTCTGTCATACTTATGACACTTCTATGACGATAATTGTGACAAAACCCGGTATCATCATAGATGTGGTGGGATCCTACTTCTATGACAAAAAATCATGGCAGAACATGGGCTTTTCGTCCTGCGCGGGCCGGAGACGCAGCTGCATGACATTCTTTGGGCCTTCCATGACGGAGAAAACCGTGGTAGAAGCGAGGACGAGGAAAATATCGGGGGAGTTCCCGGTTACTGTGGGTGGTCGGGGGCCGAGCGATGCACGTTTCTCTCGTACGTACGCGCGTGTGTGCGAGGTGTTCCGCTCTAACTGAACCCAAGCGATGCATTGGGCTCTAACTGAACCCGAGCGATTGCACTGCAGGCTACACGTTACTGAACCCGAGGGACCGATCGATGGCTGTTAACTGAACCCGATCGAGCGATTCCTTCGCTACTGCTGCTAACTGAAGCCGATTGATGCTGCCTCTGGATGACCAGAGAGCGTTGTTGGGGGGTTTGGATGAATAGTTCCCGGTGGGGGTTGGATGAACAAGAACACGTGGTAGTAGAGGCCGTTGCCGCTGGATGAACAGTACCCCGATCGATCGAGCCGGTGGATGAACAGGACCCCGTGGAGGGAACAAGACCCTGTGGAGGGCTGGATGAATAGGACAGCGTGGAGGGCTGGTTGAACAGTAGCCGATGGAGTGCTGGATGAACAGTAGCCCGTGGAGGGGTGGTTGAACAGGACCCCCGTGGAGAGGGCTAGTTGAACAGTAGCTGGTGGAGGAGCGCGCGGTGGAGGCTGGATGAACAGGAGCCCGTGGATGAACAGTCGCAGGTGGAGGTCGGAGGAGGTCGACGGTGGATGAACAGTAGCCCGTGGAGGCTGGAGGAGGTCGATAGTGGAGATGAACAATATCCCATGGAGTCCCGTTTTGCGGTACGCCACACCCCTCCCGATGAACAAGACCCCCGTTTTGACCATAGTGCTCCAACACAAGTCCGTTTCCTCCATTTTGCGGTATGCCACACCCCTCCTGATCAACAGGACCCTGTTTCGACCGTAGGAGTTCCGTTTCCTCCGTTTTGCGGTACGCCAGACCCCTCCCGATGGACAGGATCCCATTTCCACCGTGGCCGATCGAACACAAGGCCATTTCCTCCGTTCTGCGGTACACCAGGCCTCGTTTCCATCGCATGTTCCGTCCAAGCCGGTTGGCTCCCGAACAGCACGCGTTCCGTTGCCTCCTGATGAACACGACGCATTCCGTTGCCTCATGAACACGACGACGACGCAGTTTCTCCATTCCGACCCAACCATGTACACGAGCCCTGGCCGTACGTATGCGCGAGTATGCGTTCGAGACCCCGCCTGTATGCACGTACGTGGCCGTATTTTCTTTCTTGCACCCTGGCCGCTGTACGTACGTGTACATGCTACGTGCGCGCCTCTACTGCCACACATGCGTGCCTCTACTACCACACGTGACCTTCCTTACAAGGCCACGGTTCATTGCTGTAGCCTGCAAACAAACCGATCGACCAGTATGTACGTACACGTTCGCGACCAGAATGACAATGCTACGTACGCTTCGATCGGGTGGGTCCCGACTATCAGGCACTTCCTTGCGTGCGAAGATGTAGCTAGTGGGTCCCAGCAGTCAGGGGGGCGAATCATTTTTTTGCCCGTAATCTGGAGCACTTCCTTGCGTGCGAAGATGTAGCTGGTGAGTCCCAGCAGTTAGGGGGGAAACGTTTTTTTCGCAAAATACGGTGGCCCGTCCGGTGGGACCCTGCTGTCAGGTGAAGGAATCATTATTTTCCGCGAAATAAGGAGGCACTTCCTTGCTGCAGCCATGGACCCAGCTATCAGCCTGTCCATGTACAATACTCTTCCAATGGAAGTCATTCCTTGACCACGTTGACCACGCCGCGGCAAGAGCACTAGGGCGGTGGACGATGGTGAGGCCTAGGAAGGGGACGACGCGGTGCCGGGGAAGACACGGCAGTGGATGCCCACGCAGAGAGGAGTAGGAGGGTTCACTGGTTTGGCTACGGTGTGAGGCTGCCATCACCGCAGGGCCTGGCCGGCGGTGGGAGTAGCAGGGGGCAGTGAGGCCTCCGCGGCATCACAGCCGGCCACAGGAAGCAGGAGCACGCGACACGACCGGCACTGGTTTGGGCGGCTGGAGCAACAAGACCAGAGGTTGAAAAAGCACTACCACCGTTGGATGGACATCGTACGGTAACTTGAGCTAGAATCGTTCATATTGACTAAGTTGACAAAGCCCTCCGTCCCCGTCAACTTAGTAGGCCCACAAGTCAGCCTCCCACTATGGTGGGTCCTAGCTAGCAGGGGGTATTCATTTTTTTGTGCGTAATAAGGAGGCACTTCCTTGCGTGTGAAGATATAGCTGGTCGGTCAGCGGGGGGAACGTTTTTTTCGCGAAATACAGAGGCCCTTCCGGTGGCTCCCAACTGTCAGGTGGAGGAATCATTATTTTGCGCATAATAAGGAGGCATTTCCTTGCATGCGGCCGTGGACCCAGCTGTCAGCCTCTCCATGCATAGTCTACTTCCAATGGATGTCGTTCGTTGACCATGTTGACTACTCCGCGCCGAGCGCATCCAAGGTGGTGGACGTCGGCGAGGCCCCGGACAGCAACGATCCGGAGATGGGAAGACGCGGGAGTGGAGTCGCAGACGGAGAGGTGTACGAGGGTTAACTGGTTCTGGTGCGGTGTGGTTTGGCAGTCGGTGGAGAAGAACAGGAGGTCAGGAGGGGAGGAGGGATGGCCTAGCCAACAGTGGGGTAGCGGTTCACAGCGAAGCGTGCTAAGTAGAGCTGCTAGCAGCAGGAGGCGGGAGCAGGTGGTCCTGGTAGCACTGGAGGAAGAAGACGAGAGATTGAAGATGGATGCCGGTCATTGGATGTAAATCCAACGGCTAACGATGTCAGAATCATTTGTTGACTAAGTTGACAACGACTTGCCTTGGCATCGACCTATTGGCCCACATTTCAGCCTCCAAAAATGTGGCACGTATTCAACCCATTTTTTCAGAATTTACAGTCAATTTGATCTCTTTTTTTAGAATTACAGTCCATTTGCTGGGCTGGGTGAACAAATAATGTAGCGTCCATGTGACCCAATTATTTTTTTCCTAAAAAATTACAGGCCATTTGCACTTTCTCAAAATACAAGATTTTGCTGAGCTGATTCTAATTATAATGTTGGGTTGGGCGCAGCAATGTTATCAAAAAATAAACGGTGGCTGAGCATTTTGTTATTAATATATTTAAATAATAAGTGATTTATTATTACATTGGTCCTTAAATCTTACCAAGCTTTTGTACACAATCATCAGGATTTTCGTTGCCAAAAAAACCCAGGATTTTATTGTTAAGAAATTATTTTTATAAGTTAATAAGATGTGGGATATTGTTTTCTTACATATGTAAGTATCTGTTAAATATATGATGACAATAAAAATAATATATAGTAACATATACAATAATTTAAATATATATAATATAGTTAGAATGGAAACATAAGTTGGACCAGGCGTTCCTATTCTTATATAAAAAAATAGAACAGACCTCTGCGTTTTCTTCAAAAAATAAATAAATTGGGCTGCTGATGTTTCAGAAAAAATTAAACCTCGGATGGGAGGTTCATAGGCCGGTCGATACATGACGGCCCTCAAAAAAATACAAACCGGCATGTCGTGGGCTGCGCATGTTAAAAAAAGAAATCCTAGATGGGGCAGCCCAAAACCCAGCTGATACTTGCTGCGCCAGTGATAATAAATGATACCTGCCAGCTCTCCGGCTTCGTTGTGAATTTATCTCCTATAGTAACTACGTTGAAGCACCTAAAAAACGTAACTATGTTGACAAACCCGTGGCAGGACAGCCGGACACGAGAGGCGGGAGCAGGCGGCATGGCTGACGCTTGTTTGGGCGGCTGGAGCAAGAAGACCAGAGGTTGAAGAAGCACTACGGCCGTTGGATGGACATCGTACGGTCAGTGGAGCTAGAATCATTCATATTGGCTAAGTTGACAAAGCCCTCCGTCCCCGTCATCTTAGTAGGCCCACAAGTCAGCCTCCCACTATGGTGGGTCCCAGCTAGCAGGGGGTATTCAATTTTTTGTGCATAATAATGAGGCACTTCCTTGCGTGCGAAGATAGCTCATGGGTCCAACCTGTCAGCGGGGGAACTTTTTTTCGCGAAATACAGAGGCCCTTCTGGTGGGTCCTAGCTGTCAGGTGGAGGAATCATTATTTTGCGCGTAATAAGGAGGCATTTCCTTGCGTGCGGCCGTCGATCCAGCTGTCAGCCTCTCTATGTACAGTCCACTTCCGATGCATGTCGTTTGTTGACCACGTTGACCACGCCGCGCCGAGAGCACCAGGGCGGTGGACGACGGCGAGGCCTAGGAAGTGAACAACACGGAGCCAGGGAAAACTCGGCAGTTGTTTCCCACGCGCATGGGAGTGCGAGGGTTTACTGGTTTGTCTGCCGTCGCCGAAGAATAACAGCAGGTGTGGGTGAGTAGAGGGATGGCTAGGCCAGCGATGGGAGAATAATGGGGCGGTGAGGCCTGCGCGGCAGCATAGCCGGCCGCGGGAGGAGGGAGCAGGCAGTCCCGCCGGCGCTTGTTTGAGCGGCTGGAGCAGGAAGATCAGAGATTGAAGAAGCACGACGGCCGTTGGATGGACATCCAACAGTCACTGTTCTCATGTGTTAACTAAGTTGACACGGCGTTGCGTGTGCGTCAACCTTATTTTTTAGGAAAGCATACGCGTCAACTTGTAGTAGGCGCACAAGTCAGCCACAAATTTGTGGAAAATAGTATACAGCCCATCTGCCATTATTTCTAATAATTTACAGCCCATTTGCCAATTCTTAAGAATTTTTTTGGATCCCATCTTCTTTTTGTTAGCATTACACCCCATATTCTGGCCACGGTTAAAAAATATACGAAATTTTGCATATTTCGATACGGTCAACTATTTTTAATCCCGAAATATCGAGTCACATTCAAACTATTTTGAAAAATAATTTATATAAATATAAAATCCAAATAATTGTCCAGGCATAAAAATCAATGGAATTTAAAATCTTGTAATTAAAAAAATGAAACTAATTCCCGGTTTGATGTATTTTAAAAATCAGCCCATTTCTGGGCAAACCGAATGGAACTCTCTCCTCGTCTTGAAAGATTTGCAGCCCAGCAGGGCTGATAAAGCAAGTAGGCCTCGTTTGGGTATTTCTTTTAAAAAATAGAACTGGGCTAGCCATTTTCAGCAAGAAAAAAACACAACTGGGCTCATGATGTGGTAACATAAATAAAACCCTGGCTAGACGGGCCATAGCCCCTGCACAACCCCGTTGTTACCCTGATCCGTCGCCAAACTAGTATAATAACAACTGCTTGTTCCTCAAAAAAAGTAAATAACAACTGCGCGACCTGCTGGGTCCCTGGTGTCAGCCGCTTGTTGTGTAATTCTCTCGTTAATTGACTACATTGACAATGACGTGAGCCCCAGATGTCCAACCATTAGGAGGAACCATTTTTTGGGGCTTGTAATAACGAAGCACTTGCTTGCGTACTGCCATGACGCTGGTGGGTCCCTACTGTCATCCTCTCCACGTACAGTCATATCCTTGTTCCTCTCGGTTGTTGACGGCGTTGACAACGCAAGAGGGCGGCGCACCACGCACGGTGAGCGAACCAAGGCCGAGGACGACAGCGAGGCCTCGGACGGAATGAACAGGAGCCGTGGAAGATGCGCCGGTCCAGTCGCTGGCGGAGGGGAGTACAAGGGTTGACTGGTTCGGGTGCAGGTGCATGTTGGGGCTGACGTCGCCGGAGAATAACAGGACGTGTGGGGGAATAGAGGGAGGGACTGGCCAACGTTGGAGGGTACGGTAGGGCGGCGGAGGTGCAGCCAGCCATGGGAGGCGGGAGCAGGCGGAGCCAACGGGGTGGTTTGGTTTGGGCGGCTGGAGGAAGAAGACTAGAGATAGAAGATACACGACAGATGTTGGATGTCAATCCAACGGCTGGTTGGTAGAAACGTTTGTTGACTAGCTAGTAAGTTGACACCACCTTGGATAGGCTATTTCCTCGTGGGTCCCAAATGTCAGAATCCAAATCTGTAACGGTCATGCAGCCTTTCCTATGAAAATTTACAACCCATTTGGTGTGCCAGTTTGAAATAAGTTTGTGGGTGCTGGTGGGGGCTAATCACTTGGCTTCTGTAATGCACAGTGAGCTCAAGCAGCCGGCGAGAGTGATGTTATTTCCCTTGGTTGGGATTTGTTACAATATTTCACTCTAAATTAAACGAATGGCAAGCCATTTGCCTTGTTTCAAAGAAAATATGACAGTCACAGCCGAGTTGAAAAGGGCAAGAACATCTAACTCCAGCTTACAAACTGTACAAAAGCACGAGGTTTAATTGTTCATCAGGTTTAGACAAAACCTAGGTTGAAAAGGGCAACAAATCTAACTCCAGCACTGTTTTCGGCAGTCACGGTCAAATGGATCGGTCAGGTCCATAGAACGAACATCCTGGGTCGTAAAATTTACTAGATTATGACCACAATAAGTTGTAAATAGAAGCCCGGCATGTTCAGAAGCTCTTTTGCCCACCTGAAACTCCTTTTTTTTCTCTTCGACATACCCATCTGTCAAAACCATGCTACTGATAAACTTAAGCCTGATGGACAATAGTAACCTCGCATTCAGTAGGAAGAATGTGACAAATCTAGTGTTTGCATGGTTGGCTACATATCGTTCTAGCGTTATTGTCTTCAATCAAATGTCATGAGAAGTGAGAAAATCCCGGTGCTTACGAATCCATCGATTGGTTATAACTTTCTTACCCCGTCCTGTTGCCTAAATAGACATGAAGATTGAAAATAGTTAAGGTCTAAAAAAAGAGTGTGGAAAGAGCAACAGCTGAACGGTTAATTCTAGTACACTATATGCGGGCTACCAATGTGCGTGAAATTATCACCTTTATATACAACTTCTCCAGACATGGAAAGCATTGCAGCAAGCCAATAATCTTGTTCAGATCAAAACTATTCATTTGGATATATAAGATCTTGATAGAATCCAGCACCATTGATAGGCTATCCATGGAGAAACTCTTCATTGAGCATAGAACATAATATTAGTACAAAATGTGTACTCCGAGATGATATATAACTATGCGCACAAATTTAAAATGCACCTTATGGTTACAAGTGTAGATGATAATATAAAGTACCTGAAGAACTGTGGAGCCAAACACCATCTTGAAATGAGCACAGAGATCATGTATTACACCCAAGGTCTCTAGTTTAGGCGCAAAGAGGACGGTTATTTGCGACGGTGAATAACTAGAATCAAGGATGAACCTTTGAAGTGAAGGGGCATCTTGGATGATGAGCTGCCTTCCGTCAAAAGAAATTCCAATTCTCACAAGGTTAGGCGACTTTATTTGGAGACAACCGATTCTAACTGTGAAAACAAGCACCAAGCACTCCAAGGCCAGGGCAACTGGAGTGGATGATGCTGTGAAATGAGGCCTCCGATATACGAACCCGCACAAGTGAAAGTTTCTTGAGAAATGGGAGTAGAAGGTTTAGTACCAGATTGTCTGGTAGGTCGCATGGCGCAAAGGTGGCGGTGTGGAGAGAGGAGGAAAACCGCGAGATGGACATCGGTGCTGAGGGCACAGGTAGATGACATTCGGTATCTGGTAGGTGATTTCCAGGGGAATAGTATAACTCAAGCAGCTGTAGTTCTGTGAATTCAGGGGATTTCAGCCAGGCATCCACCATGCAGGGCATGGTATGCTTGCTCAGGGAGCATGACGGGATGCAGAGGCTTCGAACGGAGCCCTGGTGGGAGGAGATTATGGCTCTGGGGATTTCAAAATCATTGAAGAGAGATAGCTGATGATAGTCGAGATTAAGGGGCACGACGCGCCATAGAGGGCGCCACCGAATTGAGAGGAATTGGGTGCGGCAGCAATCCTTGGTGGGGAGAAGCGAGATGATTTCCCCAAGGACGGCGTCCGGGGAGATCGCTGATGCGGTCCACCCGAGATTCTACGGGTTCCTGGGATCCAGTGGGGGCCGGGTCGCCGCTTCTCCCCGCGCTGCCGGGTGCGGGATCTACAGCAGGCGTCGCCGTTGGCGGGAGCCTCATCTTCTTGGCGCTGGGGTCAGCCGACTCCATTTTCCTCGAGGGTGTCGCGTCGCGCTCACGGATTTGAGCAGAGTAACGAATGACGAGCCTAGTTGTAGTGCGAGTGAAGAAGAAGGGGAGCTAGGGTTTCTCTGTAGTAGTGAGGAAGAAGGGGAGTTGGGGTTTTCTGTAGGAGTGAGGTGAGGAATTTGGGGGTACGAGTGGAGCGAGCTGACGTGAGGTGCATGGGAGTGAGGAGGAAGAAGAGCACCCAGATTTTTTTGGGGGGCGGTGTGCTGGGTGTGGGTAGCGCCTCTCATTAAGTAAATATATGGGCTTTTGAATTGATTTTATTATTTACTAGGGTGGATGGGCTGTTTTTTTGGGCCCAGAGAAACAATTACAACTAGTACAGTGGAGACACTCTACAACTACCAGAAAAACAATTACTACTAGTACAGTGGATACACTACCGCTTTTGGCTCCTCCTAGGTCATCGAAACGTCTTCCTCTACTGAATGTTGTTTTACTTTTGTTCACCGACATGCGGGCCATGCCGCGCGCGGCCCCAAATTCCATCCACCAAATTAGAAGGCAGTATGCAGGCGGAGAGTCACCCCGGTCGTAGCGCGGCAGTAACGAGCCGTCGTATCACAAAACCCCACCTCCCCGCAGTCTAAGTTTGACGGACGAAGCAACCATCATTTCACTCTTCGCTGAATCCCCTTCTCCCTCACCGTCTTCAAGAAATCCAACACTCACATCTGCCACTGTTCTTCTCTCCAAATGAAGGGAACGTAAGCTGATCCGTGATATTGGTATATTTTCGTTCAGAGAAAAAAAGAACTTTTGCGAAGCAGTAACCGATCCTCACTCTCTTTTTTTATCATTGTCATTGCGATTGTGTTTTCCTTTCAGTGGTCTTCTAGTATTCGTTAGTTTCATGATGGACCAAGGAGAACCAGGCAAAGACCTGCCGATATTGGAGTAGACGCGGGAGGCTGATCCCCACGAGACAGAGAGTTCCAAGAAGATGGAGGTAGCCACCGAGCCGACCCTAGATACGCTCACGGCCACTACTGAGATGGTCAACGCCCCGTTTGAGGTTACAGCCCCCGTGGCACTGCAGGAGCAGTTTTCCCCCTTCGAGGATGTGTCCCCCCCCATTGACCTGCCCAAGGTGATTTTCAACTTTGCCGATCTCGATTGTGGTTTTTCATCTAAGTATGTGGTGATGAATAATGCAAAATTTTATTAGCAAGTAATTCAGAATTTGTTTCTGTTTCAATTAGAGCCTTGATGTAGACAAAGATTGTGTGGTTGTACATGTCACTCGCTATGAGGTGGATGACCTGAATATATACACTGGGAAAACAGAGTTCTTAGGCTATTGGATCCTAGAAGCCATTTGCGCTTATACCGATGGTGAGTTGTATTCCAGCCTCACTGTTGTCAGGCGTGTTGTCCAGGGTGTACTGAAGCACAAGAAGTTCAAAGCTACTCCTTCATTTGTGAGGCATACTGTTCTTGTCAAGCTTACGCAGGAAGATGACGTGGCATGCCTCGACAAACAAGTTTATGAGTGGCAAGGCCACAAGGTTATCTTCATGAAGGTTCACAGGATTGAGCTGCTGCCGGACGTCCTCGATGATGTTGATGGCAAGGTCCGTCTTGTGTCCAGCCCAAATTAGATCGAGGCATGAAATAGTTGTCCCAGCTAGTGTTTGATACTAGTTTGGATTGTGTCTACTTATCCGAACCTTGCCTATTATCAAGCCCTCTGGGGCTAGTACTCTGTTTGAATCCGTCTATGGGAACTGCTGCTACTTTTGTGTGCCCGTGAATCATGTGAGAACCATCATAATTGTTGCTGAAACAGATGCGTCCTCACTAGTTTTTTCATGAATATGTCATGGTAAGACATAAGTTGTCACGGTTTATCATACGAGCAGTGTGTGTTTGATGAAATAGAGTACTCGTTCGAGAAATGTGCGCTGACGTATACATAAGTACTTGTAAACATTGTTGGTGCTACCCCACTTGTAAACAGTTGTGCAAAACACAGCACATTGGATCAGCTCGCTTCAACACTAGGCTATCGACCAGCTAGCAATCAATAATCTGCTATCTGACATATAAGAAACTATGTATCTTGTTACAGTGGTTCATGTAGTTAACTGAGGCCACAATGTAAATTCCAAACGTTCACACGCTAGTCCAGCGTTCATGTGGTACACTCACATTAAACTCGGCTTCATAAAAAACTTGAAAAGCATACGTTAAGCAATTTTATACATCTCAATGATTCATAGAACATAACAAACATATACTAGTTCAAAACAAAAGACAAAGTTGTGGGAAGGTTAACAAATCAGGAAAAAACAAGCAAGGCTTCTCTAAGCAAAGGGCCTCCCGGCAGGCTTAAATTTCTTGGAGTTCACTCTGGCTTTTTCTTGTTGCCACCATCAAGGGTTAGGTTCTCTCATTCCAGAATAACCAATTATTATTGTGTTCTCAGCTGGAATGCTGAACTAAACCATGTAGTGTACTGACCAGCTGAAATTCTTATGCATTCCACTAAATTTAAGCACGGCTATTTGCAGAAATAAGCAGACCACACTGCCTCTTGTCGGCGCACCTGTCCCAAAAATGTCCGTGCAGCCATGCCAGCAAGTCCTCGGTCCATGGATCACCTCATAGAAAGTGCATTCCGGACTAGGATGCAGTTGTTTTTGCTCGTCCCTGCACTGCAATCAGGAAGTAAAACGTACGAATTAGCTTCTTTTAGATTACGTTGGTCATTCTACCTAGTTACTACCAATGTAGTAATACATGGAAGACTGGTGGTTAGAGGATGGCACCTAGGAATAGCCATCTCATTGTGTGGAGTTGTACTAAAACTGAGGTGTGTACTTTTGATTGCGCAGATAGAAACGATATGGAGACAGATATCCCTGTTTGCGCAAATACGAAATACTATATTTAAATAGTGACAGATATTTGCAGTGGCATATGATTAACAGCAGCATCTATTGTGTTATAATTGGCACTAGATTGACAGTATGAAAGTGCCCTTAAGTAAGTAGCATCACATCACATCAACACTGCCACTAGATTAACATGCAGAACAATAGCATTAGTGTTACTGTCATGAGAGTAGCACATGGTCAGTAAATGTGCAATCCAATTGTGTAGTTCCACTGGGATGAAGCAATGTTAGCAGTGTGAGATTTAAGTGTAACTGGAAAAACACAATTCATGGGAAATAAAGCAAGACAGAAGCACTTCATAAAATGGGGGTGGCATTGCTTCAATTTATCGACGACACTAGACCATTACTTACAGTGACATTAGGTGGCATTGCTTAATGCTTCATGTGATTTTACATTAACGGTAGCAATATGGGCGTAGGGATAGCAGAAGCATAAAGTGATGAGGCAGATGTGGTTGCCGAGAGCGGCAAACACTCAGGCAGCATGTCTGCATTTGTCCCATTTTTATCTCCTCGGCGGCATTTTCCTATGTGAGCACAGGAAATCTATACCTGCTCATTCTCATTTGCGTTGTCCCCCAACACCCCTCACTTTCTTTCCTTTTTCAACCAAGAGACAGGTCCACTTCCCCCACCCTTCGCCATCCACCATGCTTTATTCGCCTTTTCAACCAATAGACCGGTTGGGTAGCCAGTATCTACTACTTTCCCCCGTTTCCTCTTAGAACCAAGTCCTAGATTCATGCTACAGCTTTCCCAGTTTCTTCCCTGTTTGAACCAACTCTTAGATTCGACTGTATGAACTAGCTTTACCTCTAATAATAGTAAAAGTCTAGGTCGCTTTGGAACATTTGACGGAAGTAGAAAAAGATCTACACGCAGCCACGTGGGGAGCTAGGGTAGTAGAGCAAGGCAGGTTTCGAAGGAATATATACCTGAGGGTCGTCGGCATGTGGCAAAGACGGCGTTGGGAGGCCGCATCTTGGCCACAATACTGCAGGGAGGAAGAAGGGGTCGGAGGCCCTCTCGAGGCGGTGCGGCCGCCGATCAAGACGCGCGGGCAACCGTTGGTCTCCTCCCTTGCCGCCGACGACAGCGTGAACGATGCAGCTACACCCCTGCCCCGATTGAGGTGGTCCGGCCGGATTTGTGACCAGCCGTGAGCAGAGAGAGAGTGTGGCCACCTATGTCTTGCTTAGATCTGGAGAGCATGAGAGAGTGAAAGAGAGGAACCCTAGTAAAGCAAGCGCTAAGGCTCCTGCTTATATATATACTGAAGTGATTTTGATGTACCAGCTTCAAAAAATGCGCCCCTACATGTACCCGCGAGTGGGTGTGAGAGAACTAGTGCATGCATGCACCTCTTCTTTTCGTGAGAGTACAATATACTATGCCCAAAAAACGTTCGCCACAAGAGTAATAGTATAAGTGTGTGACATGTGAGCTAAAATAAAACATGCGTGACGTCTTTTGTTTTTTAGAAGTTCTGAGGGTAGGGTGTGAAGAGCACATATGTGTGTGACGTCTACCTGCAGATAGACGGTGGGTGCGAGAGGACTCGGGAGAGTCATGACTCATGAGGGTGCGTGAGAGAGAGGGGGCACGTATCAATGCAATGCATGTTTCCGTAAATCATTATCCGACAAACGTTCGCCACAAGCCGTTTCCTGACGAACGCCGTAAGAACCGTTAGATCGGCATCCGACAGTGTCAGTTATCACTACAAAAAAAGACACATCCATGACATTTTGGGCCGAACGAATTTTTTCTGTCATACTTATGACACTTCTATGACGATAATTGTGACAAAACCTGGTATCATCATAGATGTGGTGGGCTCCTACTTCTATGACAAAAAATCATGGCAGAAAATGGGCTTTTCGTCCTAGGTGGGCTGGAGACGCAGCTGCATGACATTCTTTGGGCCATCCATGACGGAAAAATCCATGGTAGAAGCAAGGGTGAGGAAAATATCGGGGTGTTCCCGGTTACGGTGGGTGGTCGGGGCCGAGCGATGCGCGTTTCTCTCGTACACATACGCGCGTGTGTGCAAGGCGTTGGGCTCTAACTGAACCCGAGCGAGGCGTTGGGCTCTAACTGAACTCGAGCGATTGCACTGCAGGCTACGCGTTACTGAACCGGAGCGATCGATCGATGGCTGTTAACTAAACACGATCGAGCGATTCCTTCGCTACTGCTGCTAACTGAAGCCGATCGATGCTGCCTCTGGATGAACAGTGTGCGTTGCGGGGGGGGGGGTGGATGAACAGTGAGCGATGGGGGTGGATGAACAGGACCCCGTGGTGTTGCCTCTGGATGAACAGGACCCCGATCGATCGAGTCGGTTGGGGCTGGATGAACAGGACCTCGTGGAGGGCTGGATGAATAGGACGACCCCGTGAGGGCTGGATGAACAGTAGACGGTGGAGGGGTGGATGAACAGTAGCCATTGGAGGGGTGAATTAACAGGACCCCGTGGAGAGGAGTGGTTGAACAGTAGCCGGTGGAGTAGCGCGCGGTGGAGGCTGGATGAACAGGAGCCCGTGGATGAACAGTTGCAGGTGGAGGCGTGAGGAGGTCGCGGTGGATGAACAGTAGCCCGTGGAGGCTGGAGGAGGTCAACGGTGGAGATGAACAGTATCCCATGGAGTCCTGTTTTGCGGTACGCCACAACCCTCCCGATGAACAGGACCCCCCGTTTCGACCGTAGCGCTCCAACACAAGTCTGTTTCCTTTGTTTTGCGGTACGCCACACCCCTCCCGATCAACAGGACCCCGTTTCGACCGTAGGAGGTCCAACACAAGTCCGTTTCCTCCGTTTTGCGGTACTCCAGACCCCTCCCGATGAACAGGATCCCGTTTCGAACGTGGCCGGTCGAACACAAGGCCGTTTCCTCCGTTCTGCGGTACGCTAGGCCTTGTTTCCATCTCCTGTTCTGTCCAAGCCGGTTGGCTCCCATGCATTCCGTTGCCTCCCGATGAACACGGCACATTCCGTTGCCTCCCGATGAACACGACGCATTCCGTTGCCTCCCCATGAACACGACGACGACGCAGTTTCTCCATCCCGACCCAGCCATGTACACGAGCCCTGGCCGTACGTATGCGCGAGTAGGCGTTCGAGACCCCGCCCGTATGTACGTACGTGGCCATATTTTCTTTCTTGCAGACTGGCCGCTGTACGTACGTGTACATGCTATGTGCCCGCCTCTACTACGACACGTGCACGCCTCTACATCCACCAGTATGTATGTACACGTTCGCAACCAGAATGACAATGCTACGTACACTTTGACCAAGTGGGTCCCGACTGTCAGGCACTTACTTGCATGCGAAGATGTAGCTGGTGGGTCCCAGCAGTCAGGGGGGCGAATCGTTTTTTTTGCCCGGACGCACTTCCTTGCGTGCGAAGATGTAGCCGATGGGTGGCGGTGTCCAAACCGGCTGATCTCGGGTAGGGGGTCCCAAGCTGTGTGTCATGGATCAATGGGTAACAGGAGACAGGGGACACGATGTTTACCCAGGTTCGGGCCCTCTCTATCGAGGTAATACCCTACTTCCTGCTTGATTGATCTTGATGAATATAGGGTTACAAGAGTGGATCTACCACGAGATCGTAATGGCTTAACCCTAGAAGTCTAGCCTATGAGATTATGATTGTTGTAATGATCTATCGACTAGCCTGGCCCTGGTTTATATAATGCACCAGAGGCCTAGGATAACAAGAGTCATTGTCTTGATCACCAAGTGTTGTGGAATCTTCCTTGTATGCGGCAACTGTCCGAACTAGCCCATGAGTATACGGCCATGGGGGTCCTCAGCCCAATCTAACTGATCGGGGGATGACATGGTGAGTACCCCCTAGTCCAGGACACCGTCAGTAGCCCCCTGAACCGGTCTTCAAGTTGGGGAGGCTCCTCGATTCTTCTGAACTGTTCTTCATCTTCGGTCGTCGGTCTTGAAAACTGGTTCAACAAATCTGCTCATCTTCGATCTTGACGATCGCCAAAGTAAATCCGAAGAGTTTACACGTCGGGTATCCGAGGAGCCCCTTTAAGTTATCGGCCTTTATCAATGCCTTGTTATTTTTAAGCCACACCTCGGGTTTGAAGTTGTTCCCGGGCGGCAGTGTCCTCTTGCGTCCGAGCTCCAACGCCGAACTGCATTCAAGGTGTCTTTTGCAGCCAAGCACCAACGCCGGACGGCTTCCGAGCTCCAACGCCGGAATGTATCTGAGCTCCAACGCCGGACTGTGTCCAAGCTCCAACGCCGGACTATATCCGAGCTCCAACGCCGGATTATATCCGAGGTGTCATAGATCACCTTGGTTCAAAAAAGTTGAAAGAGTTTAGCTAAGCTTAATACCGGAAATGCCCTCTATGGAGCCAGCCACTAGCGCCCGAGCTTTATGCCGGACTGCTTCCGAGGTGGTGCACCACCTTGGCCACGGGCTGATTTTTATGAATTGAATTCCGAATTGTGCAATGTAATCTCTGACGAGATGTATAGCCAGTAGCCCTCAAGGTGCGTGTTGGCCTAATATCCGAGATGCACCTGAAGGAAAACATGAAACCGCTGATCCTAGTAGCCCCTGAGCCTCAGGTCGATGCGCGAAATCGACCTGAGGATCAACTCCTAGCTGGGCAGCATACGTAGAAATAGACGCAGTGTAATATATTAGAGATAATAGTGATCGGCGAATGGGCCCTTGAGAGAGGGTCTTGAGAAGTTGCCGCAATATATTAGCTTGATGCTATATAGGTCCAGATGATACCTATTGTTGTCCGAAGACGCGTTTGCACATAGTTCGGTCAAGCCGAACACTGAGCACTGCAAATTTTCTGCATTGAATAGGCAATGCAGTAGCCCCCGAGACACTAGTCGGGTGGCAACACCAGATCAGGGGATCGACGTACCCCTTTAATATTTGTAAATGATAAGCACAAAGCCCAGTAGCCCCCGAGCCTTAATGTGGGCACGGGTGGCCGAATTAAGGATCGATATCTGTAGCAAAATCACAAATTATGTGTAATGATTCTATGTATCCAAGTACTTTACATCATTAATGCTCGGATCCGCATTGTACAAAACTTTGTTGACCGACCATCGGCTTCCACCTCCTCAGCTAGAAGTTGAGGAGTGTTTTTCCTACTTTATAAAGCCTTTATGCGGGCAAAGATTTACGACAAACAAGGCAATCCGGCCATACGGTTTTATAAACAAAGGTACGCGGAGAGATATGTTATATTATTTTTTAACGTAAGAGACATATTCCAAAGAAAATAGTCCCTCTATCGGTTCCTTTCTTTGGGTTGTCATGCTAAGCATGATCATGAAGCCTCAACTCCGATCAATGTGGGAGGAAAATATTGAGGACTTAGTTCGGGGAATGTTCCCAAACTCTATGGTATTAATGAACCGAAATTTTAACTTCCATCGTCGCCGAGCAATGTGATCCTTTAAGATTGCTAGCTTTTGGCTTCACCCAGTCTGAGGTACTAACTCGGATGACCCGGTAGTAACAATCACAGAGGTGCTCCCTTTACCGCCTAGCCGATAAATCGGGAACGTAGGGGTAAGCACAGGAGCCAGGCAACCCAGCTTGGCCAAAATCTTAAGTCAAATTGATGCATATTTATGGATTTATAATGATAATTATGGAAGGCAACGCTTGTATAATGAATACAAATGCTGATGATATATACTTATTTTGGCTCCATTGCGACTGTTTATCAGTTGAAAGTGGGCCATGTCGGCTTCTACCCCTTTGTAGATACTACGCAGGGTGTTTCTGCAATAACCAGACAACCCTTAGCCGATGTCTCGGTGCCCGGAGGCGGTTGTGTTAGCGGAAACGAGGCAATCAGATACCTTGGCTTTATAACTTTCACTTAGTCATAGGAGCTTTAAACTGGGGAAGCTAGCCACGAGCCCCCGGTTAGTGTTAGGCGACAGCTGAGGTCAAGCCGTAAACACTTCGGCCAATGTTATGAAAGGCCCATCATTTAACACGGTCATCAAATCGCTGGCCAGTTTGCACTTATTATGACAGTCAGTTTTCGGCTTTCTCCACTGAGGTGCTTAACCATGCGAGCTGGAAGCACAATCGCAGTGGTTCTCCCGTTGCACACCTAGCCGAACAAAGCGGAACATAGGAGTCAAGCACAGGAGCCGGGCAACCCAACTATTGACCGAAGACACAATTCGAGACCGATGCATATATAGCAACATCCAAGAATGTTTTTGCCGAATCTCTAAAGATGTCCGGCGTTGCACTGCGAGACTTATGCTGGAAACACACAAATAGTTTAAAAGTGCCAAAAGCTTGGATAACCAAAAAACGTCAGTAAAAACATGACGTCCGAACAAGATCAAGTGTTCGGTGCCAATCCGAGAATTGGAAAAAAATTGTACTTCTGTCGTGCTTTAACATGACACATCCGATCTCAAGACTTCGAGTCAAAAAAGGAGCGGTAGAAAAAGACTTTGCAATGACCAAGAAGAAAACACATTTACTATAAAACAGCTCGTATAAATTTAAGAGCCCCCAAGTGACTTGGGTAAAATAATTTTATGTATAATGATTGTATGTACCGAAGTACTTATATCATATATGCGTTCACCCGAACTTTAAACGCGTCTTAACCGACCATCGGCTTCTCCCTCTTCGGTCAAGGGCCGAAAAGTGTTATGTACTCCACCTGTCGAGAATATCGACGGTGTTTCCAATAACCACGCAATCAGGTCATAAGGCTGTAACAGACAAAACGCGCTCAGGGAACTTATGCTATATTACCGACGAAGTGTAAGAAGCATCTTCGAAGAAAATAGTACCCCCACCTATACCTTTCTTCGGTTTCTCATTATTACTATGAGACTTGTGCAATAGATTTTTTGTACTCATGAGTTCCGTTGTGTGCCGACCATTATTGAAAACAATAAGAGCGCTAGCTTTCGTCTTCACCTAGTCTGAGGTCCGGCTCGGATGACCCGATCGTGACAATCGCAGAGGTGCTCCCTTTACTCCCTAGCCGAACAATCGGGAACGTAGGGGTAAACACGGGAGTGAGGCAACCCAGCTTGCAGATCGCTTAGGTCAATATGGTGCATATTGTGGCGTAATACACGAACAAGGAACGAAGCCGTACAAGTATAATCATATGCAAGAGGAAAAACTTCATCAAGGGAGCCCCCAAATAAAAAGGGGATTTGAGTATGTGTGTCACAAACAAAGTTATGACAAGGAATTTTTTCACAAACAACTTTTTTCGAAAAAGTATAATGCTTGGTCGAACCGAACGCAGGTTAAAACTTTAAAGCTTTGAGCATGAAAGCAACTTAGCTGGTTAATGCGTTCGGCGTTGATCACGTGGTCTGAGCTTGATGCGGTACAAGGTTCCATCCCCCAAGCCGGTCCCGAGGTGGCGGAGCGAAGAGCTCGGCACTCCGAAGTGGTGACATAGCGCGGCCAATGTTGGCCGGCAGAGTGATGCCGAAGAGACCACGTGACGCAGTCAAAGTCCATTACCTGCACATGTAAAATAGTGCAGGCCAACAATAATAATATAAATATATAAAAATCCTTGCATAACTAATTTACACAAAATAAAATGGATGTGGCCTGGCGCCGAAGCCAATGTCGATGCAGCGCATCGGCGTGACACAGTGAAGGCGTGACAAAGCCTGAATTTGCAGGGCGGTCCGGGTTCCGGATGCGGCGTTCGCCGAACTATGTATGGAAACCGACCGAACCATCACGCGGCCGTTGTTAATGTGGCCATCATTTGACAGACCTGTGTACAGATGGTGGAACAAACCAGAATAATAATTCTTCAAAAAAGTAATCCCAAGCAAGAAAAAATTACTAGGATTAATAGCACCTGGTTTATCTATTGTAGCAGTCCGAAGAAAAGCGACTCCCAAAATTGGGAATCGATCCGCACACCCATTGCCTGATGGGCGATAAAGCGACGGCATGGCAAAGCTGGCAAAGGTTGGCTTGCCGAGGCAAAGCCCTCGGTCCAGCTACCGTGACGAAGCTGGTCGGCTGGTGACGTCAAAGTCACCGGAGTATGTTGATGAAGAAATAGCCCAAGTCCCCGGTCTAGCCGAGGTGACGGAGCAGGTCGGTAAGGAGTCGTTGCAGCCGCCATGTCAGCCGAGGTGTTGAGGTAGTTCGGCGTGATGGACATCGACTCGAAGAAGCAACAGTGCGGCCGGTGCAGGTCGTAACTTGTGACACAGCCAATGCTGGTTTGATGAAGTGACCATGCGGCGATGCTGGTGTGCCCGCTCCGTGTAATCCGTGGGGCGGCGATGTTGGTGATGATTTATCTTTGGCGATTCCGAACTGTTGTTCGGCTCGCCGAGGTGAGGATTCGAAGAAGTTGAGCTTGGCTTAAACAGCGACGATATGTCTAGCATAGGTCGGCAGCCGTGGAGCTATATTGCCGGACTAGTTTGACACCAGCATGATGGCGAAGATTACCTCAGAGGAGGCTTAAACTTTTATGGGCATGTGTTAAGAACAACGCGCAATACCTTAGAAGAAAATTCCTTTAAAAAGGTTGTCCAATATCACATTCATAAAGAGACATGAATTCGGATCGGATCCGTATTCGCGCAGAAAACAGATCTGAAAAGTGATGCACTAATCGGAAGGTTCCCGGAGTTTGGACAGTCGGATCGAGCTGAAATTTTGAGGGGTGGTAGATATGGGAATTCCGCAGCAAATGAACGGTTGGATCTTCCAGAGGACCTCTGAGCTGGGCTCTGGAGACCACGCCCTAAACTCGTCCAGATTCCCGTCTGGATTTGGCAGGGCTCCGGTATATCGTAGATTGTCAGAGATTCCTCCATCGGAACTCGACGAAATTTTCCAGGGTTCTTGTAGACTCAATTCCGCACAATTCCACCGAAGCGATCGTTAAAACGACACTTGAGGAGGCGGTGGCGGCGGATACGAGCTCGCTATCCAAAAAAAATAGCACGGTCGCCCAAGGGCAATGTTGATGTTGAGCCCCCGAACTCCATGGATGATTCCTCCATGATCTTGATAGAGATTAGAGTTGGTGTTGATGAAGGCCCTTGTCCAAACATGACGATCGGAGGCAGGGCACAGTCCTCGGTCAAGCCAAGGTGACCAGTCGAGCCGGTGACGAAGATGTCGATGTCGCAGTTAATCTGCAGACGAGCCATCGATCCTTTTGCCGGTCACACAGCGGAACTCTCAATGAAAGCACCAATGTCAGTGTCCAAACCGGCGGATCTCGGGTAGGGGGTCCCAAGCTGTGTGTCATGGATCGATGGGTAACAGGAGACAGGGGACACGATGTTTACCCAGGTTCGGGCCCTCTCTATCTAGGTAATACCCTACTTCCTGCTTGATTGATCTTGATGAATATAGGGTTACAAGAGTTGATCTACCACGAGATCGTAATGGCTAAACCCTAGAAGTCTAGCCTATGAGATTATGATTGTTGTAATGATCTATCGACTAGCTTGGCCCCGGTTTATATAATGCACCAGAGGCCTAGGATAACAAGAGTCCTAGCCAAATACGCCGGTGGGGAGGAGTCCTTGTCTTGATCACCAAGTCTTGTGGAATCTTCCTTGTATGCGGCAACTGTCTGAAATGGCCCATGAGTATACGGACATGGGGGTCCTCGGCCCAATCTAACCGATCGGGGGATGACGTGGTGAGTACCCCCTAGTCCAGGACACCGTCAGTGGGTCCCAGCAGTCAGGGGGGAAACGTTTTTTTCACGAAATACGGTGGCCCGTCTGGTGAGTCCCTCCTGTCAGGTGGAGGAATAATTATTTTGCGCGTAATAAGGAGGCACTTCCTTGCGGCTGCCGTGGACCTAGCTGTCGGTCTCTCCACGTACAGTACTCTTTTGATGGAAGTCGTTCCTTGACCACGTTGACCATGCCGCGCCGAGAGCACCAGGGCGGTGGACGACGGCGAGGCCTAGGAAGGGGACGACGCGGAGACGGGGAAGACGCGGTAGTGGAAGCCCGTGCGGAGAGGAGTACGAGGGTTCACTGGTTCGGCTGTGGTGCGAGGCTGCCGTCCCCTCAGAATAACAGGGGGTGTTGGTGAGTAGAGGGATGGCCTGGCCAGCGGTGGGAGTAGTAGGGGGCGGTGAGGCCTCTGCGGCATCACAGCCGGCCACGGGAGGCAGGAGCACGTGGCACGACCAGTGCTAGTTTGCGCGGCTAGAGCAAGAAGACCAGAGGTTGAAGAAGCACTACGGCCGTTGGATGGACATCGTACGGTCACTGGAGCTAGAATCGTTCATATTGACTAAGTTGACAAAGCCCTCCATCTCCGTCAACTTAGTTGGCCCACAAGTCAGCCTCCCACTATGGTGGGTCCCAGCTAGCAGGGGGTATTCATTTTTTTGTGCGTAATAAGGAGGCACTTCCTTGCGTGCGAAGATATAGCTGGTGGGTCGGACCTGTCAGCGGGGGGATCTTTTTTTCGCGAAATATAGAGGCCCTTCCGGTGGGTCCCAGCTGTCAGGTGGAGGAATCATTATTTTGCGCGTAATAAGGAGGCATTTCCTTGTGTGCGGCCGTGGACCCAGCTGTCAGCCTCTCCACGTACAGTCCACGTCCGATGGATGTCGTTCGTTGACCACGTTGACCAGGCCGCGTCGAGAGCACCATGGCGGTGGACGATGGCGAGGCCTAGGAAGGGAACGACACGGAGTCGGGGAAGACTCGGCAATGGTTGCCCACGCTGTGGGGAGAGGGTTTACTGGTCCGGCTGCCATCGCCGGAAAATAATAGGAGGTGTGGGTGAGTGGAGGGATGGCCTGGCCAGCAATGAAGTAGGGTGGGGCGGTGTGGCCTGTGCGGCAGCACAGCCGGCCACGGGAGGCGGGAGCAGGCAGTCCCACCGGTGTTGGTTTGGGCGGCTGGAGCAAGAAGATCAGATATTGAAGAAGCAGCACGGCCGTTGGATTAACATCCAACGGTCACTGGAGCTAAAATCGTTTGTGGACTAAGTTGACAAAGCCTTTCGTACACGTCAACCTGGTAGACCCACAAGTCAGCCTCCAAATCTGTCCCAAACAACATACAGCCTGAAATTTCTAGCCAGATTCAAATTAATTTTAAATCTAAATATACCTTAATTTAAATTCAATGAAATTTTACCCGCACAAAAACAATGAAATTTGAAATATCAAAATCCGAAAGAAAAAAGTATTTTGGAACTCATTGCCTGTTTGCTGTATTTTTTCATTTTACAGCCCATTTATTATTACTTATAGCCCATTTTCTGGGCAAAATGCATCCCTCCTCATCTTGATAGATTTCCGGTCCAGCAGAGCGTAGAAAAGCAAGTAGGCCTATGTTGGTTATTCTGCAAAAAACAAAATAGCTGGCTAGCCATTTTCAAAAAGGAAAAAAAACAAACTGGGCTGGTCATGTGCTAAACATCTGAAATAAAAGCCTGGGCTAGACAGGCTAAAGGTCCCGCACAACCCAGTTGATACCCTTCTCCGTCCCGAAAAAACAAAATTACTGCGCGCGCTGCTGGGTCCCTACTGTCATCCTCACCATGTACATTCATCTCCTTATTCCTCTCAGTTGTTGACCATGTTGACAACACCGGAGGGCGACGCCGCGGCGAGCGAACTAAGGCGGAGGACGATGGTGAGGCCTCGGACGGGAACGAACAGGAGCCGGGGAAGATGCGCAGAGTTTTAGGGTGCGATGTGGCCATGGTGCGTGCGCGGCAGCAAAGCCAGCCGTGGGAGGCGGGAGCGGGCGGTCCCGCCGGCGCTGGTTTGGCTTTGGCGGCTCGAGGTAGAAGAGACTAAAGAAACATGACAGACGTTGAATGTCAATCCAACGGTTAAGGTTGGCACAATCGTTTGTTGACTAAGCCGACACCAAGTAGCATACTTTTTTATATATAGGAAGAAAAGAAAAACTGGGCTCGTTCGCCTGATAACATTCCCGAAACTGCGACCGTTCGATCTTGTGTCGCAACTAAAACTGTGAGGAAAATGCATTCGTCTGCCGTCCTCCTCCCAGGAAACGTTCGCCACATAAGTGACTAGCACCCTTGGTTTTCAACCGAGAGGTCTTGGGTTTGAGTCCTAGGAACTCTCAATTTTGTCCTCCTTCCTTCCTGGCAAAAAATGGGAAAGAAAATCAAAGACTTGGGAAGGCGTACAGAACAAGCTAGTGTACCAGTAAAGAGACGTTGCTGAGTTTTAGAAAAAAGAGAGACGTGCTCCAATAGCTGGTTCGAACCCAAACCTAGACTATGACTATATATGGTGCTATGCTACTCTACAAGTAATGAAACTGACGTATCCAAGGTTCGCTTCTCCTCTTCTCTACTTACTCTGCCTAGCATCAGAAGCTCTAGCCGCAACAACCATGTCCGTTGGCTGCTCGTCCACCTGCTCTTCAGCAGGCAACAACCAGATATGCGCCAAGTCGCCACCCGTACCATCGCCTGTGGGTCTCATCACACCCCCGCCGGCATGCACACCGCAGCCGATTGCTCATCGCAACTCGCTGCCGTTGGTGTGGTACCACTGCTGCAAATCACGCAGAGTCATCCGTCGCGTCTCAACCACAATCCTCAACCCTGGCCGAGTCTTCTACAAATGCCCGAATCATGGGGTAATAATATGTTTAAGTGTTATTCTGCTGCTTTCAGTTGCTGATTTTTTAATAGTTTAGTTGATGATCTTCCAATTTGATTCATGCAGAAAAGGGAAGATTCATGTGATTTGTATTTCTGGGAAGTTGTTGATGTGGGGGAATGCAACTACGTTGATTATTTGGTTAGCCGAGGAATCCCAATACCAGCAGGTTGGGGTGTTGGACAAGTAACTGAAGGAATGGCAGAAGAGGAAGATGCAGAGCAGAAGGTTAAAGATGGAGTTCCTTTGATCATGGCCAAGCGACAGCTGCTGAATGACCTTGACAGCAATGAGGAGATAAAAGATCTTGTGAAGATAATGGGCAAAATCTATGTGCTCTGTAGGATGATTGTCTCTTTATTTGCAGTGTATGTAGCACTCGTGATGTATTCATTGGCTATGACATGAGCACTTTGCTGAAACTAGTAATGAATGAAACCTGTGTAGCAGGCTGGGCGTAGGGTTGTGAACATCTAATGATTTCTATTAAGGAAAATCAGGGGGTATCCCCTTATGCTCATAAATAAATAAATAAATAGCAGAGGCCCTGTCGGGTCAGCTTTGTTCTCATTCGAAGACGTCGAGAAAATTGCAGTCCAATAGCAAACTATGTCATCAAATTCAAGTTTCACAGCCAAATATGAGTACAACTAAACAACAATGTCATCATGTTTTAGTTGTCATACAATCACCAAACACAAATCAGCATACATAACAAGTGATGTTCTCACAGCAAAATACTAAACAACATGTTCATCAGGTTTCAGTTGCATAGCAAACACAATTTCACATAGTAGATAAAAAACCGTCTTCTGACAGGCAAATACGACAAAAGCAATGTAATCATCATCCCCACGGTGTCATCTTCTTCTTCGTCCTCAATGTCCTCGAACGTTGGCTTCTTCTTGATCAACTCTTGTATGTCCACAACACGACAAGCAATCTTTTCGCTGGCGTCATTGACGTGATGGTTCTAAAAGATATTAGGAACATCTGTGTTATCTTGTACATCAGGAGCAGTGTAAGCATCATCTTGTTGTGCAACTTCATTAAACGAATTCCTTTGGTTAAACCTTTGCAATAATCTCCAGTCATCACTACGTGCAAATGTGTCTTCCAAGGAAAATATCTGTGTTGGTTGATTTGCCAAAATAAAAGGCTCGTTGGTCTGGTACGCCGCCTTGACATTGATGGATTTGAAATAATCATCAGCTTTGGGTTTTGTGATCCTGGAAAACAGGTTATACCAACGACAGCACAACAGAACCACACACCGATGATCCTCGAAACTGGAGATATAATGCAACTGAACAATGTCTGTTATGTTAGCATACATTTCAGTTGTCTCTTTGTCATACGTATCCGTGCTCATGATGGCACTGTTTTGTGTCTTCCTGCCTTTGTCTCATGCAAGTGTGTTGTAGCGCACATCTCCAACAACGCAAGATTCATAATGTCTTACCCGAGTATCAGGACCCATTGCCAGTGAGTAAAGGGCATCATCAACTACCTGCCCATCCTCCCGCATCTTCTTAACCTATGGTTAGAAAATAGACAAGCTGATCATCTTATGTACTCAATATATTAAAAAAAGTGACAGTGCAATTCAAAAGCTTACATGGCTCTTGAACCTTTTCGCAAATCCTGCCATAACCAGTTTGTCAATGTTTCTTGGATTTTGCGGCAGTAACTCCTTTTTGTAGATGCTGCACAACATAGTGATCGCGTCAAACATCTAAATATATAAGAATGTGCTGCAAGTTTAGTAGATTATGATGTATAAGCTGCAGTACTTAGCACTTACTTGATATAAGGTAGTATCTCAGGACAGTTATTCAACACATACCAAACCATTTTGTCCAAATCTTTAGGTTTGTCCTCTTGTCGACTCTTCCCTGTAACTCGAACAGAATAATCGAAAACATTGAGCCCGGGATTGTCTTCACCCACCTCTTTGCTAAGCTGATCAGCTGTTTCAATGTATTTTGAGTAGAATGTCAATGCTTCTGTAGCAATGTAGCCCTCTGCATTGGAACCCTCGGGTCTAGCTCTGTTCCTAACATAGCCCTTGAAAGTGCCTAGACGCCTTTCAATAGGGTACATCCAGCCATACTGTACTGGACCTCTAAGTAGTGCCTCATCAGGTAGATGAACAGCCAAATGCACCATCACATCAAAGAAGGCTGGAGGATATATCTTCTCAAGGTCGCATAGGATAGTTGGTATCTTGTCTCTAAGACGCTCCAAAGCATCTATCCTGATATTTCTACTGCAGAGTTCCCTGAAGAATTGTCCCGACTCTGCAACTGCTCTGTATAAGTTAGGGCGGCCCAATCCTCTAAGGATAACAGGTAAAACCCTTTGAAGTAGGACATGGCAGTCATGAGTTTTCAACCCTTGCACCTTGTTTCCATCTGCACTGACTCTCCTTTCAGGGTTGGAAGCAAATCCATGTGGGAATCTCACACGTGACAGGACCTCGCAGAATTCTTTTGTTTTTACCTTGTCCAAGACGTACACAGCTGGTGCCATATCCCGTGGTTTACCTTCATCTTGCACCTGCAAATCCTGTCTGATACCCAGGTGTGTCAAATCAATCCTAGATTTTAAGGTATCTTTCGTCTTGCCTTCAATATTAAGAAGTGTGCCGATAATGCTATCACATATATTTTTCTCGATGTGCATCACATCAAGATTATGTCGCAGATCCAAATCTTTCCAATACTCCAAGTCCCACAAAGTGGACCTGCGGGATAATCTCTCTTCTGCCCTGCCATGCTTCCTTTTCCCGCTACCATTACCAGGATGGTTTCCTGGTGTAATATGCCTGACCTTCTCTAATTCCACTTGCAAATCATCGGCGGTGAGCCTCTTTGGTGCATCACAGTTTTCATGCTTTGCATTGAACACATGTCTTCGTTATTTTCTAGGATGCGGCTTGTCCTTGGCAAGGAAACTGTGGTGTCCAATGTAACAGATCTATCTAAGTATTGCGTATGACAGCGGACTCCTGTCACAGCGAACACATGCATTGTAACCATGTGTCGTTCGCCCTGACATAGTTCCCAAAGCCGGAGAATCATGGATGCACCAAATTATAACAGCACACAGAAAGAAATCAGCTGGTGGCTGCTATATAGGTCTCGAGTGAGAACACCCCTCCATAGCTGTTGAAGTTCCTCCACAAGAGGCTCCATGAACAAATCAAATCCTTTCCAGGACTTTTTGGACCTGGGATGAGCAAGGCCATCCTGTAGTTTGATTCTTTGGTGCAGACATTTGGAGGCATGTTGTAAGGGATAAAAAGCACTGGCCACATGCTATATGTGGCGCTCTGGTGGCCAAATGGGTTAAATCCATCTGAAGCTAAGCCAAGTCTAATGTTTCTCGGGTCAGCAGCAAACTTTTTGTGTTTATGATTGAAGATTTTCCACTCACTACCAGGAGATGGGTGGCTCATTACATTCTGATCTCTGTACTCCTGGTTCCTAGAATGCCAACATCCTCTCTTGTTTCAGCATCATGAAACAACCTCTGCAATCTTGGTATAATTGGAAAATGTCCCAGAACATTATGAGGAATCCTCTTCATAGCGTCGCCATCTTTCCATCTTGATGATTTGCATTTCGGGCATTCACTTAAGTTGGCATAATCCTTCCAGAACAGAACACAATTATTCTTACAAACATGGATCATATCATATCCAATTCCAACTGCACGAAGGAAATTCTTCATTTTACTGTAGGTGTGTGGCAGCTCAGACGCATCTGGGAAAGGTTTGCGGAAAGCAGCCAACATCGCATCGAATGATTTGTTGGTCATCCGCTCAGATGTCTTCACCTGAAGAAAGGTGACCATAACTGAGAATACTGACAGCTTATTTCCTGGGGTGACAGCCACGTTGCATTGTTCCAACATGCGGGCCCACCGTTTTTCTTCTGCAGGTGAAAGTTCACGGAATGCACGAGCATTTCGTAGCATTGTTTCAATGTTGGTCAAACTCACTGGCTCCGCCACCACCACCTCCTCCTCCTCTTCCACCTGAGCATCAGGCAGATCAAGATGGTGATCTGCTGCTTCCACGTAGTCAATAACATTGACGTTCACAGTTTCACCATGATGAACCCACCTAGTATATGTGACCGACATCCCATACAAGTGTAGATGATTTTGCACAGTTGACTGGGGTCTTGTAACTGAATTCATAAAACTGCTACACGGTTAGAGCACATCTGATTTCGGACCACCGTACTCAGCTCTGATAAAGTTCATGAAGTTTTCAACCCCCTCGACATATGCAGCGGAGAATCTTCGAGCAGAAGTTATCCAAGTCCTCTCTGTCTGTTAGACATACAAATTAGTTCTTCTACTAGATATTACAGGAAAAACATATATGCTTTTTTATGAAGTCCAGAAAAAATATCTAGGTCGATGTCTAAAGCCATGGCAAGATATTTGGACGACCAGATCTAAGTAACGAAATATATGTAAAGCTAATTCAGCAAACAGATTTGAGTGCTAAATTATGGCAGGCTGTTTCAGCAGTCAATGAGGCCGAGCACACAGCCATCGAACTATCGAAGGCCATCGCAGCAACAAAGATTGAGTATAAAACGGTGTAGAGCTATTTCACCTAACAGATTGGCTACTAGACCATGGCAATCTACGTCACAATAAATATATGGCAGGGTATTTTAGCAACTAATCGGCCTTGGCATGCCATCTCAGCTAAGCAGATTGAGTGCAGAACAGGGCAAGGAAGCTTCTTAAGCAGAGCATATTGACTGTAAACTACTTCGGCAAACAGTGAGATTAACAGCGTCTATCAGCTAACATTCAGCGCTACAGCGACATGAACGGGGCCTCAGCTAGAATGCGCGTACCGTGGGATAAGCTGACCACCGTGCGTATCCACATGAACGTCGCCAGTGCTGGCGGCGCTGACCGCCATGCGCCTCCACAAGAGCGTAGCCAGCGCTGGCGGCGCGGCTAGAGGACGGCAGTCTACGAGAGCGTACTGTGGGAGCGAGAGGATCACCGTGCGTCCCCTCAATGAACCGCGGCGCCGACGTATCGGCGTGGTGGGGAGGGCGGCTTTGGCGGAGCAAATGGAGTGGAGGGGGACGGGGGGAGGGGGAGGGGAATATTATTGGCTAGTTGGCCGAAGGGCGATTGAATCGGATTTGGGGGGAATTTTTGGGTGGGGGGGGGGGAGGATTTTCGCGCGGTGGGCGGGGGCAGTTTGGCGCATGGTTGGTTTCTCCAAGTGCATTCCCACGTGTTAGTGAAAAGGCAAGCCGAAGCGCGTTCCGTTTGCGTGAGCCGTGTGCAGGACCGAACGTGTGTGGGGTGCAATGCGACCGCAACAAGTGCTGTGAGTGTACCGCCTTTTTCCTTTGAAACTAGGTGCTTCGCCCCCTCAAAAAAAACTTGTTGCTTCGCGCGATCCATCGATACTACTACTAGTAATCCGGTAATCCCGACTAAAACTGCGCGGCCCGGTCTTTTCCCGCGCGATATGCTGGGAGGTTGGCTTAGTTGGGTTTTTTAGGACGAGTAATGCTACACCTATGTAATCCCAGTTACGTAATTAACGTAATGTGAAACGTGTGAGCTGTTGATTGTAGATTGGGGGGAGGGAGGGGCCCACCACCATGAAAATCAGGGGAGGAGAGAGAGAGGCAATTTACGTTAACCCTTTCGTAGGTTCCCGTAGATGTAGAAAGATGTGAAATGCATGAATTTGTAGTGGACGTACTATTGGATAAGATAAATTGTGTATGTATAGACCCGATGTGTTTATTTTACTTCGCATGTTGGATTTGTCTCGGTTCAATGAAAAGCAGAGTTGGTGATGATGGTGTGCCTGTCATCCTGCAATATAGGCCGTCCGATCTATATCTAACAGATAGGAAGGAAACTATGACAATTTACCCGCACTCCTCTCCACATTTGCATATAAGGCTTTCCCTCATTCATCCTTTTCTCCCACAAGATCTTGATCTTCCGTGCAACACACGGGCATCTTGCTAGTACTCCTACAATATACTATATTATTGTGAAAGTTCATATACACCGGCCGAGATTAATGCAAACACGGCAGATTTTCATTACATTTCGAACTTTCATAGGACAGAAAAATAAAAGAAACCTGACCCTAAACCTATTCTATGGCAGCGACCGATGTCCTCCATCTGCGATCTCTATGTACGGGGGCGGGGTTCAAGACCCGTGAAGTGAAGGTGCGGTCTCCGGCGAGGAAGAGCAGAACACGGGATACGGACCGGCCAGTTGGCACACCATGCCCTGCCGCCTCCCATGCCCAACTCATCCTCGGAAGAGTCCCCGACCTCGGCGGTGCCAGACGTTGGATGGCGGCAAGTAGGACGCGTGGCTGACGGTGCTCCCGTCGTCAGCCGCCAGCGTGGCCACCGCTTGTGCGGTCGCGTCCGCGTCCGGCTACGCCGCTATTGCGTCGCGAGAGGCGACTTGAGCGAGGGCGGCGACCTCGAGCTTGATCCCCGAAGACAAGCTCTCCCGCAGAGCGTTCGTGCTTGCGGTCATGGCGGATGTGGTGCCAGGTAGGAGGACGATGCACTATGGTGTGGAGGTTAGCTGGGTGTTGCCGCTTTAAGTAGCGCATTCCGGTGAGGCCAAGTGTCTAGGTGCGTCATTAAGTCGCCGGAGTTGGTTCCTTGGGCACCGAGCCTCTTAACAACGGCATACGAATGGACAACATGAATGCGGGCAGCTCGCGCCGGCTGGGAACGCACCGCGCGACGGCGCGAGGGACGAGGGTTTTGGTGTGCCAAGGTAGTCAGCTGCGGTCATGGCAACGTTGGAGATGCCCTTTGCTCATATGCGATCCCTGCATGTCATTGAAAAAGCAAGACGACCCGGCATGGTCTCATGTCCTGAGGATGTAGTTGGCTGCGCTACACCACTCCGCGGACGCGTCGCAGCGCCCCGTGCATCATCGACGAGCCGAGTGTTGGGGTGTGTTTGGATTGTGGCCAAGTGCACCTTACCAAAATTTTGGTCATGACCCAAAGATTGGTCTTTGTTTGGATGGTTGCCATTTTTTTGGCATGCCAATGAACTCTAGCCAACTCTAGTTCATTTTTCTTGCCAATGTCGGACAAATCATGGGCAACCAATACCTCAACCAAAATTTTGGCTACCCAATGCTTTGATGGGGCAACCTTGGGCACAAACCAAACATACTGTTGGTCGTGCCACAGCACTAACGCCACCCTCGGCACACTGAAACCGACCGTGTCCAGCGACGATGAGTGTGTCGCTCACCGCGGTCGCCGTGTCCAGAGGCGGTGCTGGAGCTATGCCATGTTGTTGGCCCCCACGACCCACATGAACGGTTGTCAGTGGCGAGGAGGTCGTGGGCCACATCCTCCATTGGACTAGTTTGTGCTACGTCGTCCCGACGGGTGTGCCCCACATGTCGATTTCCCTGTTTTCCTAGCCATATTCGAGTGTCAGTGCTCCGCATTGCACATTAGGCCTTTCATTATGTAGGCCAAGCGAGACAACTTATTGTTTATTTGAGCCGTTCAAGTATAATCATGTGGCGTTTGCTTATTTCTCATTCCTCTCCAACCCTCTTCTCCATCGATCATGTCGCCCTCCGGTCAAGTCCATCCTCCCGCATGCCTCATTTGAACATTCCGCCGAGTATCATTCGCATGTACCCACCCTAGTCCTCTTTCAATCAATCTCCGGACCCCGAGATGAAATCAAGAGAGAACGAGTGGGGGCATGTGATACCTAAGGCGGATTCAAAATTTTGAACCAGTGATCATAGCATCCGCAAATCATATATAAAGGGTATTCAATGTTCGTTTCGTTTTTTAACGTACAATATACTCCCTCCTATCCTTTCTAGTTTACATATAAGTTTTATGTGTAGTCAAAGTATCTCTACTTTGATCAAAAAAGTATCAACATTTAACAATGCCCAATCAATATTGTTAGATTCGTACGTACTCCTAGATTTGTACTCGAGATGGTTTCCAATTTGTTTTTAACCACATGAATGTGCTTGTTCTCGCGCATGCTCTTCCTACTAGGATTTCGCCACGTATAGCCAGTCCAATAGTAACTTTTTAAAGCTCCCTGTCCAATAGTACTAGTGGAGTACTGACAACATCTGTACTAGAGTATGCAGTGCTCATAGTAGTACTCCCTCATTCCATTTATATAGGGCCTATGTGGAGGAGAGAGATGTGAAAAAGTAAGGGGAGTGAGCTCTCATGCAACAGCCTAGCTATATACGCATTCCTAGTTAAATACAATAAATATGAAGAAAGAGATAGAGAGGAGATGGAAAAAAGTACTAATACAATAGCCAACCTTATATTTTTTTTGCGGGAAATAGCCAACCTTATAGCCCACACGACTGTATGAGTGCATATAATAGATGATGGCTATAGATGACTTTGCAGTCCCTCATAGCCATCGACTGGCTATATTATTAACCATGCTCTAATGCGTTTTTAAAACCGCATTTGACTATTGACAAGATTAATAGTACATGAGATGTATAATGTGAAAATTATATCATTGGAAACTCCTTTCACATACGAATTTGACTGTATGCTTTGTGTAAGTTGCATGTCATATATTATTACTCTAACATTTGGTCAAAGTTAGCCTCGAAAAACACATTAGGCCCTGTATAGTAAATGGAAGGAGGGAGTAGTAGTGGAAGTGGATCCTCTGACGTAGGTATCCCTGCCTTACCCTCCCTTTCGGTCACTTACTGGCAGACCCCATGCTTGCTAGGCCCCGCATGTCAGTTACTCAATGGGTTCGGCCACGTCAGGGGTTCCTCATCCGTAGTATACTCCCTCTGTTTTTATTTACTCCGCATAAAACGGAGGGAGTGGTAGTATAATAAATGACGCGGGCGGGGGAGGGGGAGGGACCTCGGTTTGCTCTCAACTGCGGTCCCACAAGCAAGCGAAAACGCAAGACGAAGCGCGTTCCATTCGGTGAGCGACGTCGAGGGTCCAGCGTGCCGGGCTGCAATGCGAACGCGACAAGAGCGATGTACAGTCAAAACCGATTGACCGGTCGTCACTGGAAGCACTATTCACACCAGAACCTTCGCTGCTCAACCTACGCCAGCCACTGCCCTAAAACCACACCTAATCTCCAACCCATTCCCCCACCTTTCGATCCCCTAGCCCGCATCAAGCATCCCCTAGTTCGCCGGAAAGCCACGGTGCGCCGCAAGATCACTTACTACAAGATGCTGACGCCGGAGCGCCGCGCAGAAATCACGGCGGCGGTCGGCGCCACAGACCTCCGTTCCCAAGCTCGCTGTTACCTATTATGAGACCTTCAAATATACTAACAGGTCGCTGTTACCTATTATGCAGCTGGCAAAAACTACAAGGATGATGTTTCTTCTGGATCTAACAGCTTGGCCAACCAAGATCCTGGACCCAGGCATTGCTATGATCTTGTAAGCATGTCTCTCTCTCTCTTGTATTGTTCTGTGCCTGCCAGCATGCTTTGCTAGGATTTTCGACCAGTAATCCCTTTGTGCAAACAATGATTTCTACTACTGGCTGCTAAATTAGATATGTAGATGCCATACATGATACTACCTCGTACCTCCGTTCCTAAATATAAGTCTTTCTAGAGATTCCACTATAGGCTACATACGGAGCGAAATGAGTGAATCTACACTCGAAAATGCATCTATATACATATGTATGTGGTCCATACTGGAATCTCTACATAGACATATATTTAGGAACAGAGGCAGTACATTACACAAAATCGTAGGTGGCATGTAGGAATTCCAGTACACTACATTAGGCTCCCTTAGAGTGCCTGCTAGTCCAGCACACAGAGTCATGGCTAGTTTATGCTACGCACACAATCATTAATTGGTGGTTTAAATATGCGCAAGGGATATGCAATGTATTATCATGTAGAGATGTCTGAAATTAGCCGTGTCAACTTGTAGATAGGGTTACACAATGAAAAATTACAAGATGTATGTGGCAATTTCATGGAACATCGCAAAAAAAGGAGAGCCAGCGGTGAGCCTATACAGTGTGCTATGGTACGTCACTCCTCCATTGCAATCATCATGACATGTTATTTGTATGTCAGTTCTATTGGCCAAGTTTCTTAGGGACAGTTATTACGAGTTATCCTAACACTAGTAGAAAAAGGGGCTTTTACCCCGGTTGGTAAGCGCCTTCTGTCCCGGTTTTCGAACCGGGACTAAAGGGTCATTACTAAAGCCCTAACCCTTTAGTCCCGGTTCTTACACGAACCTAGACAGAAGGTCCTCCACGTGGCCGCTGTTGCCAGCCCAAGCAGGGGGGCCTTTGGTCCCGGTTGGTGACACCAACCGGGACCAATAGGCAGGGCCTTTTGTCCCGGTTGGTGTCACCAACCAGGACCAATAGGCATCCACGCGTCAGCATTTCAGGGGCTGGGGTTTTTGTTTTTTTTGAAAGGGGGGGGGGTTGGGGGGTTTTGGGGGGTTAATTTAGGTGTTTCATATATTGTGTTAGCTAGCTAATTAATAGAGAGAAGTGTCCTCTCTTATCTCCGTGCTTGGTCGAAGCTACGTACTATATACGTATGGAGAGGACTAGACACGCTAGCTAGTAAGCAAATGAAGGAAACAGAAGATCGTCATGAACATATGCATTCAGAGAGAAGTGATATCGACCACCTCTCCTTCTCCGAGAGATTGGTCGAACAACAAGTTCTCGTATATCTATCTGACACTACCGGCTACATATATACAATAATTATCTCTTACAATATAATCTCCTAATTAAATTGTAAGAACACAGGGTCCACATAGTATTCTCCGTTTTCAGCGATCACGTGGTCAAGGAAGAATGCCGCCAATTCCTCTTGAATTGCTCGCATACGATCTGGTGCTGGGAGTTCATCCCGCTTCCGAAACATCTAATTTGAAGAAGGGGGTCAATACATATATATATGAACAAATGAAACTTGACACAAATGATGGTAATAAAATAAAATTGTGAATATTATTGCTTACGCACTTCATATTGTTCGTCAGAGTAGCCCCGCTCACAGGTCGTGTGGCGGATAGACTCGCAAACGTAGTATCCACATAAATCATTCCCAGACTCGCAAACGTATTATCCACATAAATCATTCCCTTGTTCCTGCCACAACCACTTTACAAGAAATAGAGGTCAATCTAACTGATAAGCAATCATGCTAAATGGTATTGATGAAACTAGCGCTTGAATCACTAGGAGATGTGCGGAACATGCTACTATAGTACTTACTTTCGGGTGTCTAAATTGCAGCATCTTCGGCAGTCCCGGAGCTTTTGTGGTGAATTTTCTCCAAACCCTACCAGACAAAGAAAACAATTACTTGATATCAGGAAATGAACAAAGTTGCTGATATGGTGGATAATGATCGATTTAACTTACTTCTCGAGCATTTGAGTCATGTCCGCATAGTCCTGGGGATCTTTTCGTCTCGAGTCTAAGATGGTTACTACTCCCTTCTCAAGCTTAATCTCTAGGAGAATATAGTGGAAGTTGTGCATGCATGCATAAGTCATCAATTACATTACCATAACCTGGACTAATAAGGGAAACCGAATATGCACAAGACAGTAACACTCACTTGAAGTTGTAAGGAAAGAGTATTATATCTTTGTTTTCATTTAATACCAACGATCGTAGCAAGTTGGCCTCGGCTTCTTTGGCATATTTTTCAACCGTATATGCATCTATGAGATTTGTGTTAATGAACCCAATATCACCGATTTGTCTTTTCTTCAATTCGGCGATCTTCAATCTGCATAATATAGTGAGGATAATTATAAATACATGCAATGAAAGAGCTGACCTATATAGAGAGACTTAATGACAGAAGTTGTACTACTTACAGACAGTAACAAGTGATCGTTGATTTATCGAGGGCCTTTTGATTGAAAAACTGGAAGAACTCCTCAAATGGAACATTCAGCAGTTCAATTCCAACGAGGTCATGCTCCGGTTTAACTCTCTGCGTCAAAGTATTCATCCCATCAGACTCTCTGCAGGTTTTCATGTACCAATCATGTAATCTTCGCATCATCGTTGTTAGAGATCTTTCATCTTTGATGAGAGGCTTCCCGTAATGGTATTTGTGTTCGTCCACCTCCATGATTTCATAATGTACATCGTCGGGCAGGTAATCTCCAAGATTGCTCTAACCGGCCACCATCCTCGAATCATTAGCGACGATGTCTTTAGACACCTTGAGCGGGGGGGCACGATTGGTTCGCTTGTTCGCCGAGCTGGGCAATTTTTTTCCCAGCTCGTCGTTCTTTTAACCTTTGATCACTGGCAGTACTTCCTGAGCGCTCCGCTTCGACAAATGTCTTTGCAATAATGCGCTCATAGTTGCCTTTCGGCGGAGACTTTGGTGGTTTTGGCAGGGTAGCTAGAGTGCGCTTCGCTTTCACCGGATCTACCTTCTCCTCCGGAGGTGGATGTTTCTTTGCTTTCACCCCTTCAAAGAAGTTCTTCACTTCGGCTCGCACGATCTTCGCGTTCTCCTCCTCGGTCCTCTCGTATGGTAACTTCTCTGGAGTCTTTAGAGAAGCACCGAATCTGTATTGCCTCCCACCTCTGGCAGTTGTACTGCTAGACGCCGGCAGAGCAGACGGAGCGGCTACGGCTGTCTTCTTTCCTTGCTTACGAGACGGAGGAGAAGGACTACGACGCGCCGGAGCAGCCAGAGCGGCGGCGGGTCTCTTCCGCCCTTGCTGACGAGGCGGAGAAGGAGGAGGCTGGCTGCTCTAGCACGCCGGCACAGGCGGAGAAGGAGGCGGAGTGCCGCCACGCGCCGGAGAAGGAGGCTGAGTGCCCTGATCACTCGCCGGAGGAGGAGGCAGAGTGCCGCCACGCGCCGGAGAAGGAGGCTGAGTGCCCTGATCACTCGCCGGAGGAGGAGGCGGCGAAGTGCCCTTACTTGCCGGAGGCGTCCAGTTCGGAAGGTTAATGAGCTCCTTCCGCCATAGGCACGGAGTCTTCAGAGCTAAACCCAGCCGAGTCTCCCCTTCACCGGTAGGGTGGTCAAGCTGGAGGTCCTCAAATCCCTTCGTTATTTCATCCACCATCACCCTAGCATATCCTTCTGGAATCGGCCGGCAGTGGTAGGTTGCCCCGGGTTCAGGAGGTAAAACAGAGCCAACAGCCACCTTGACTTTGAAGTTCTGCCATTGCGCCATAAGGTGGCAATGTTGAGACTCCGGGATAGCATCCACGGGGTAGCTAGCAGGAGCCGTCAAGACATGCTTCGGCTGAAGCAGCTCGGTGGAAGCCACGCTGCTTCTCCGCTGAGATGGCGGGGTAGCTTCGGGGGTAGTTTCAGCATGTCGATTGCCGTCTCATTCCTCTAGCGCTTGAACCCTTTCGTGCAGCTTCTGAATTTGGGTCTGCTCCATTTTTTTCCTCCTCTCCTGGCTTTTGTAACCGCGTGCGTCCGGAAAACCAGCCTTCCACGGAACGGAGCCTGGCGTGCCTCGTGTCCGTCCAGGGTGCTCAGGATTCCCGAGGGCCATTGTGAGCTCGTCGTTCTCTCTATCTGGAACGAACGTCCCTTCCTGCGCTGCATCGATATATTGCTGAATCTTCTTGACTGGTATTCTCAAAAGCTCATTCGTCCAAATGCACCTCCTTGATACAGGGTCCAATTTTCCGCCAGCCCCGAAGAACCAAGTCCGACAACGGTCTGTCCAGTTCATTGTCTGTGGTTCGATCCCTTTTTCAAGCAGATCATTCTCAGCCTTGGCCCACTTAGGCCGGGCTTTTAGGTAGCCACCTAACCCCGTGCGATGGTGAAGCTTCTTCGCAGCATTCTTCTTGTTTGTCGCTGACATCTTCTTACTCTTTCCTGATGTCTTGTGGGCCACAAATGCGGGCCAGTGATCTCTGATCTTCTCATACCGGCCGATGAATTCTGGTGTCTCTTCTTTGTCGACAAACGTTTTCAGCTCATTCTTCCACCTCCTAAATAGGTCTGCCATCTTCTTAAGAGCATGAGACTTGATTAATTGCTCTTTAACTGGCTTCTCCGGATCCTCCTCTGGCGGTAGGGTGAAATTTTCCTTCAGCTTAGTCCAAAGATCATCTTTCTGCATATCATTGACATAAGACACCTGAGGGTCTTCCTTCTTAGGCTTATACTATTGGTGGATGCTGATCGGGATCTTGTCCCTAACAAGAGCCCCGCACTGAGCAGCAAATGCTTCCTTTGTCCGGATGGGTTCAATCGGTTGGCCGTCGCGCGCGATTGCTGTGATCTCAAACCTTTCATCCGAGCGCAACTTTATCTTCGGGCCTCGTCTCTTTACCGAAGTTGTGCTTGATCCGGTGGGCTAGAAAAAAGAAGGAAGACGAGAGTTAATTAATATGTGTACATACCAAAACAATGAATGCATCAATTAGCTAGTCAGCACAGGCTTAACTAATATATTTACCTGGCCGGACTCTTTTCGGTCACCGGAACCGTCACCACGGGCTCCTTCTTGCACCAGCATTGGGTCACCAGAGCCATCATAATCATGTCTTTCCTCCTCCACTCTTCGATCACCGTAGCCTGCTTCTTCACCCTGTTCTTCCAGACCATCATTGTCGTTAAGATACGACAAGATATCACCTCCGGCTAAGATTATGTCCCCCAACACCTCTTCTGCTTGCTCGTCTCGTCCGTGCTCCATTGTTTCTGCAAATATTACAACATGGAAATTATTACACAAACGTGACAACAGGTGGATATATTAGTGCAAACATAGACCTAGCTTATTCCGGGTTTGGGGTGGCCTCGGCAACGCTTCAAGGGTAGGGGCGCGGCGGGAGGGGGTAGGAGACCGACATCGTTTTTTCTAGGGCTTGGGTGTCCTCGAGAGTTTTGGTCGAGCGAGAGGGCCGGGGGGTGCTCCCGTGGTATAAGTTCTCACGGTCGAAAGGGGGTATAAATATCGACCGTCCATCATGTCGAAGTTATCTGGGAGGGAGTTATATATATCGACAACGACGACATACATACATGGGAAAATAATGTTATCGGGGAGGGGGTATATCGACCCCCCCACGTGTTGAAGTTATCAGGAGGGGATTATATTGACAACGACGACATACGTACATGGGAAAATAATATTATTGGGGAGGGGGTATATCGACCCCCCTCGTGTTGAAGTTATCGGGAGAGGGGTATATCGACGACGACAGACCCGATAAAACATAAGAAAACGAAGAAGAAATAAAAAGAGGAGAAGAAGAAAGGAATAGAGGAGAAGATCGAAGAAAAAAAAGAAGAAAAAAAAGAGGAGAAGAAGAAAGGAATAGAGGAGAGAAGAAGAAAAAATAGAATTTTTTCTATTTTTTCTTCTTCTCTTCTATTCCTTTCTTCTTCTCCTCTTCTTTTTCTTCTTTTTTCCTCTTCTTATTTATTTCTCCTCTTCTTCCTCTCCTCTTCCTCTTCTTATTTTCCTTTTTCCTCTCATTGATAAAAAAATGTTCAAATAGAAAATTTTGAAAAAAAGTAAAGGTTTTGCCTAATGCATTGTTCATATGAATATACAAACATTTGCATATTCTACAATAATTAATAATTAATATCACCAAAAAAATCTATGAATAGAAAAAAATCCTAACTTTTCTAAAAACCTATCTTTTGCATATATACATGAACATATATATACACAGAGAACATATATACATACATATATACATTTTTATAAAAATGCAAAAAAAAGATCTAAAAAAGGACACATAAACAGATATACACACATACATATACTCATACATATACATATAGTCAGGAAAAAAACATCATATATATGTGCAGAAAAAACAGGGAGGAAGGGGGCAGTGCTGGCCCTGACCAAAGGATGAGAGGTGCGGCGTGGTCGGGGTAGGAGCAGAGGCACGACGCGCGTCGGGGTAGAGGCGACGACGGCGTGGTCGGGGCAGGGGTAGAGGCGACGGCGGCGTGGTCGGGGCAAGGCGAGGCAGAGGCGACGGCGGCGTGGTCGGGGCAGCTGGGGCGACGACGACGTGGTCGGGGCAGGGGCGCGCGGCGTGGTCGAGGCGGGCCACCGGCGGCGTGCTCGGGGAAGGGGCGGTTGCGCGTCGACGAGGCAGCAGAGGGCGGCGACGGCGTCGACGGGGCGAGCTCGGGCAGCCTAGCGGTGTCGTCGGGGCGGGGGAACTGATGCAGAGATGAATCTGAAAAACGCTAAGTGCTTTCTTATATACTGAGAGCATTGGTACCGGTTCGTGGCACCAACCGGGACCAATGCCCCCCTTTAGTCCCGGTTGGTGCCACCAACCGGGACGAAAGGCCTCTTTTCAGCAGCCCAAAGGGAAGTGGCGGCCTTTGGTCCCGGTTGGTGGCACCAACCGGGACTAATGGGGGGCATTGGTCCCGGTTGGTGCCACGAACCAGGACCAAAGGGTGGCATTGGTCCCGGTTCGTGCCACCAACCGGGACCAATGGCCTTGCACAGCGGCGTGGTGGTGGGAGTTTAGTCCCACCTCGCTAGCTGAGAGAGAGCCGCACCTGTTTATAAGGTGCGGTACGCCTGAGCTGTCGAGCTCCTCTCTAAAGCAGGCTTACGGGCCTAACCTCTCTGTACATGCCTGTGGGCCTACTGGGCCATCTGCGGGCCTGAATCCTGGCCCATGGATGGGTTTCTAGTCGTATTCAGGCCGTGGTGGCCCAGTAGGTGGCATAATTATTATTTTGTGCCTGTTTTTTTGTTTTCTTTTTTGCTTTATTTATTTTGTTTTGTTTCTACTTACAACAAAAAACTTATTTATTTTATTTTATTTTGTTTCTAATTACTTATTTATTTTACTTTATGATAATTCTTTTTGCTATTAAAGTTTCTAACAAAAAAAGTTCTTTATGAAAATTATTTTTGCTTTCAATGATTTTGAACAAAAAATACTTCGATAATTTTAGTTGCATCAATTTTATATAATTTTAGTTTCAATAATACTAGAGGTTGCTTATAATGTTTTGAAAAGAAAATACTTTGATAATTTTAGTTTCATAAATTTTATTTATGTTATTAAAGTTTATGTTATTTTGTTTCTACTTATATATTTTATTAAAGTTTATATTATTTTGTTTCTAATTACTTATTTATTTTATTTGTTATTTTTCATGCACCATTTTTCATGCATTTACTGATTATTTTGAGCTATAAGACCCTAAAATTGAAAAGCATTTCAAATGAACTCCGAAAAGGTTGAAAGTTGGCATGGTATCATCATTTCATCCACATAGCATGTGCAAGAAAGTTGAGAGGGTTACGGCAAAAACTAGTTGCACTTCGTGTACAAAACGGACAATCTCTTTCGAAGTATCAGGATTTCATACGGAAACTCGTCTGTTACAAAGGGATTTCATTTTTTAAAACTTATTTGAACTCCTGACTTTTTGTGTGTTCAAAATGCACCATTCAAAGCCACATCATCAATTTTCAACCCCTTCTGACTTCATTTGTTATTTTTCATGCATTTACTAATTATTTTGAGCTATAAGACCCTAAAATTGAAAAGCATTTCAAATGAACTCTGAAAAGGTTGAAAGTTGGCATGGTATCATCATTTCATCCACATAGCATGTGCAAGAAAGTTGAGAGGGTTACGGCAAAAACTAGATGCACTTCGTGTACAAAATGGACAATGGTATCATACTCGTCTGTTACAAAGTTGGCATGGTATCATCATAATAGTTGCGGGAGAAAGTCTTCACTTTTTCTTCGCTTGTGTCATTTGCTTATTGCGCCATAACCATGGATAATCTTCATCGTTTATCAGGATGCTTGGGTCAGCCTTGACTTTGAAGGGAGGAATTTCATGAAACTTTTCATAATCTTCAGACATGTCTGTCTTGCCCTCCACTCCCACAATGTCCCTTTTTCCTGAAAGAACTATGTGGCGCTTTGGCTCATCGTATGATGTATTCGCTTCCTTATCTTTTCTTTTTCTCGGTCTGGTAGACATGTCCTTCACATAGATAACCTGTGCCACATCATTGGCTAGGACGAACGGTTCGTCAGTGTACCCAAGATTGTTCAGATCCACTGTTGTCATTCCGTACTATGGGTCTACCTGTACCCCGCCTCCTGACAGATTGACCCATTTGCACTTAAACAAAGGGACCTTAAAATCATGTCCGTAGTCAAGTTCCCATATGTCCATTATGTAACCATAATATGTGTCCTTTCCCCTCTCGGTTGCTGCATCAAAGGGGACACCGCTGTTTTGGTTGGTGCTGTTTTGATCTTGGGCGATCGTGTAAAATGTATTCCCATTTATCTCGTATCCTTTGTAAGTCAATACAGTCGAAGATGGTCCCCTGGACAACGAGTACAACTCATCACAAACAGTGGTGTCACCTCTGAGACGTGTTTCCAACCAACTGCGGAAAGTCCTGATGTGTTCACATGTAATCCAGTCGTCACACTGCTCCGGGTGTTTGGAGCGCAGACTGTTCTTGTGTTCATCGACATACGGGGTCACCAAGGTAGAGTTCTGTAGAACTCTGTAGTGTGCTTGAGACCAAGAATATTCGTCCCTGCATATTATTGAGTCCCCTCCAAGCGTGCCTTTTCCAGTCAGTCTCCCCTCATACCGCGATTTAGGGAGGCCTATCTTCTTAAGGCCAGGAATGAAGTCAACACAAAACCCAATGACATCCTCTGTTTGATGGCCCATGGAGATGCTTCCTTCTGGCCTAGCGTGGATACGGACATATTTCTTTAGGACTCCCATGAACCTCTCAAAGGGGAACATATTGTGTAGAAATACAGGCCCCAGAATGACAATCTCGTCGACTAGATGAACTAGGACGTGCGTCATGATATTGAAGAAGGATGGTGGAAACACCAGCTCGAAACTGACAAGACATTGCGCCACATCACTCCTTAGCCTTGGTATGATTTCTGGATCGATCACCTTCTGAGAGATTGCATTGAGGAATGCACATAGCTTCACAATGGCTAATCGGACGTTTTCGGTAGAAACCCCCTCAATGCAACCGGAAGCAGTTGCGTCATAATCACGTGGCAGTCATGAGACTTTAGGTTTTGGAACTTTTTCTCTGGCATATTTATTATTCCCTTCATATTCGACGAGAAGCTAGTCGGGACCTTCATACTGAGCAGGCATTCATAGAAGATTTCTTTCTCTTCTTTCGTAAGAGCGTAGCTGGCATGACCTTCATACTTCTTCGGAGGCATGCCGTCTTTTTCGTGCAAACGTTGCAGGTCCTCCCGTGCCTCAGGTGTATCTTTTGTCTTCCCATACACGCCCAAGAAGCCTAGCAGGTTCACGCAAAGGTTCTTCGTCACGTGCATCACGTCGATTGAAGACCGGACCTCTAGCTCTTTCCAGTAGGGTAGGTCCCAAAATATAGATTTCTTCTTCCACATGGGTGCGTGTCCCTCAGCGTCATTCGGAACAGCTAGTCCGCCGGGACCCTTTCCAAAGATTACGTGTAAATCATTGACCATAGCAAGTACGTGATCACCGGTACGCATGGCGGGCTTCTTCCGGTGATTTGCCTCGCCTCTGAAATGCTTGCCTTTCTTTCGACATTGATGGTTGGTCGGAAGAAATCGACGATGGCCCAGGTACACATTCTTCCTGCATTTGTCCAGGTATATACTTTCAGTGTCATCTAAACAGTGCGTGCATGCGAGGTATCCCTTGTTTGTCTGTCTTGAAAGGTTACTGAGAGCGGGCCAATCATTGATGGTTACAAACAGCAACGCGTGCAGGTTAAATTCCTCCTGTTTGTGCTCATCCCACGTACGTACACCGTTTCCATTCCACAGCTGTAAAAGTTCTTCAACTAATGGCCTTAGGTACACATCAATGTCGTTGCCGGGTTGCTTAGGGCCTTGGATGAGAACTGGCATCATAATGAACTTCCGCTTCATGCACATCCAAGGAGGAAGGTTATACATACATAGAGTCACGGGCCAGGTGCTGTGATTGCTACTCTGCTCCCCGAAAGGATTAATGCCAGCCGCGCTTAAACCAAACCATACGTTCCTTGGGTCAGCTGCAAACTCAGCCCAGTACTTTCTCTCGATTTTTCTCCACTGCGACCCGTCCGCGGGTGCTCTCAACTTCCCGTCTTTCATATGGTCCTCACTGTGCCATCGCATCAACTTGGCATGCTCTTCATTTCTGAACAGACATTTCAACCGTGGTATTACAGGAGCATACCACATCACCTTCGCAGGAACCCTCTTCCTGGGGGTCTCGCCGTCAACATCACCAGGGTCATCTCGTCTGATCTTATACTGCAATGCACCGCATACCGGGCATGCGTTCAGATCCTTGTACGCACCGCGGTAGAGGATGCAGTCATTAGGGCATGCATGTATCTTATGCACCTCCAATCCTAGAGGGCATACGACCTTCTTTGCTGCATATGTACTGTCGGGCAATTCGTTATCCTTTGGAAGCTTCTTCTTCAATATTTTCAATAGCTTCTCAAATCCTTTGTCAGGCACAGCATTCTCTGCCTTCCAGTGCAGCAATTCCAGTACGGTACCGAGCTTTGTGTTGCCATCTTCGCAATTGGGGTACAACCCTTTTTTGTGATCCTCTAACATGCGATCGAACTTCAGCTTCTCCTTTTGACTTTCGCATTGCGTCCTTGTATCGACAATGACCCGGCGGAGATCATCATCATCGGGCACTGGTTCCTCTTGATCTTCAGCAGCTTCCCCCCTTGTAGCATCATTGGGCACATCGTCTGGTTCCTCTTGATCTTCAGCAGCTTCCCCCGTTGCAGCATCACTGTATTCAGGGGGCACATAGTTGTCATCGTCATCTTCTTCTTCGCCATCTTCCATCATAACCCCTATTTCTCCGTGCCTCGTCCAAACATTAGAGTGTGGCATGGAACACTTGTAAAGCAGGTGGGTGTGAAGGATTTTCCGGTCAGAGTAAGACTTCGTATTGCCACATGTAGGGCATGGACAACACATAAAACCATTCTGCTTGTTTGCCTCAGCCACTTCGAGAAAATCATGCACGCCCTTAATGTACTCGGAGGTGTGTCTGTCACCGTACATCCATTGCCGGTTCATCTGCGTGCATTATATATAATTAAGTGTGTCAAAAACCATTACAGAACATCATGAATAGATAATTAAGTGACCAAATTAATAGAAGTTCATCATCACATTAAAACCAATGTACATACATAGTTCTCAGCTAACAACATATATATAGCTCTCCAGAGCATCTAATTAATTAAACCATACATTGAAACTATGTAAAACATTTCAATGCGAAAACAAATGCGATCATAATCGCAAACAAGTTAACAATTGATCCAATGGCATAATAATACGAAGCCTCGGTATGAATGGCATATTTTCTAATCTTTCTAATCTTCAAGCGCATTGCATCCATCTTGATCTTGTGATCATCGACGACATCCGCAACATGCAACTCTAATATCATCTTCTCCTCCTCAATTTTTGTTTATTTTTTCCTTCAAGTAATTGTTTTCTTCTTCAACTAAATTTAACCTCTCGACAATAGGGTCGGTTGGAATTTCCGGTTGAACCACCTCCTAGATAAATAAAATCTATGTCACGTTGGTCGGCATATTTTTCATAAACAATAAATGAGCCAAATAGTTATAAAAAGATAATATATACCACATCCGAATCATAGACAAGATGAGGGCCGACGGGGGCGGATACCAAAACCATTGCACTATGTAATAAGAAGGAATAATAAAATTAACAAAATTAGACAAGTATCTATCTAAAGTAAGAATTTTTTCTTTCAGAAAGAAGATAAGAACAAGAGTCTCACCACGGTGGTGCTGGCGACGAGATCGGCGCGGGCGATCGACGGCGGTGAAGACGGAGACGGGACGTGACGGACCGCTAAACCTAGACAAATCTCAGGGGAAATGGAGCTCGGAGGTCGAGTTTCGAGAGGAGAAAGATTAACTAGTGTGGCTCAGACATTTCATCGAACACCTCATGTGCATAGGAGGTGAGCTAGAGCACCCAAATGCCCTCCCCTCGCCGGCCAGAAAAAACAGAGCACTGTGGAGTGCTCTGCTGTGGCGATGGGGTATATATAGGCAACTAATTGGTCCCGGTTCGTGGCACCAACCGGGACTAAAGGGGGGGCATTGGTCCCGGTTGGTGCCACAAACCGGTACGCATGCCCCCTTTAGTCCCGGTTGGTGGCACCAACCGGGACCAAAGGCCTTGTGCTGCCCCGCGTCAAAAGTTTAGTCCCACCTCGCTAGTTGAGAGAGCTCGAGAGTGGTTTATAAGCGCTGCTGCACCCACCCTCTCGAGCTCCTCTCAACTGCAGGCTTTCGGGCCTAACCGTTCTCTTTGCCTGTGGGGCCTACTGGGCCTTCTGCGGGCCTGAATCCTGGCCCATGGATGGGTTTCAAGTCGTATTCAGGCCGTGGTGGCCCAGTAGGTGGCATAATTTTTCCCCTTTTTTGTTTTCTCTTTTGCTTTATTTATTTTGTTTTGTTTCTACTTACAACAAAAAACTTATTTATTTTATTCCATTTTGTTTCTAATTACTTATGTATTTTACTTTATTTATTTTACTGCTGCTATTTTTATTTATTCTACTGCTGCTATTTTTATTTATTTTATTAAGGTTTATTTATTTTATTTACTATAGTTTATTTTATTTTATTAAGGTTTATTTATTTTTATTTATTTTATTAAGGTTTATTTATTTTATTTACTATAAAAAATGAACGTACATGCGCCTATAGAGAAAATTCAACCTAAATTCATAATAAATTTCTACGAAATTCAAAGAAATTTACTCTGGATCTAGGTCAAATTCCCTGTATAAGGGCATCTATTTTCACTTTGAGAGGAGCTCAACAAGGCAGAGAGGGACGGGCTTATAAACCGGTGTGAGCGTCCTTCGGTTGGCGAGGTGGGACTAAACTCTGACCGCAACTAGGACCAACCCTTTAGTCCCGGTTTGTGGGATGAACCAGGACTAAAGGGTGAGCCTCTGGTCCCGGTTCAAGCCACCAACCGGGACCAATGGTGGTGGGCCAGGAGCGAGGCCCATTGGTCCCGGTTTGTCCCACCAACCGGGACCAAAGGGGCCGGACGAACCGGGACCAATGCCCCCACGAGGCCGGGCAAGCCCCTGGCCGCACGAACCGGGACCAATGCTCACATTAGTCCCGGTTCGTGACTGAACCGGGACTAATGTGAATATTGCCCTGTGAACAAAGCCCAGTTTTCTAATAGTGTAAGAAAATAAGCACCTGTGAATATAAGCTCCATGTAATAAGCCAACCAGTTCTTTTCGTTGCGCTTTCAGCTTATCTTTGGTATGATCAGTGAAAAGTCTAGATTGCATTATATTTTTTCATTTTTCTGCCCATATGAAAATTAATTTGACTTGCAAACATCACCAATTGAACCCAGTGCAGTAATTAATATTATAGGAAAACAGACCATCACTATTTGCTCAAAATGAAAATACAAAGATACCATCTACTTGGCACAATCTACTTTGGTCAATGTTTTCCATAGAGATCCCATTGCTTAATTTAAACGAAAAACGCATGACCCACATTTAAATGAAGAACAATTATTTATTGAAATTTGATGGTCCAAGTGGCTGGTTATTATCATATAGCAGCACCACCTGAAAGCATCATATAGCAGCAGCACCTCATAGCAACTCATCATACAGCAGCAGCAGCAGTGTGCAATTCATCATATACCAGCAGCAGCTCATAGAAATTCATCATATAGCAGTAGTAGGAGCAGCTCATAGCAATTCATCATATAGCAGCAGCAGGAGCAGCTCATAGCAATTCATCATATAGCAGCAGCAGGAGCAGCTCATAGCAATTCATCATATATCATCAGCAGGAGCAGCTCATAGCAATTCATCATACAGCAGCAGCAGGAGCAGCTTATAGCAACTCATCATATAGCAGCAGCAGCAGCAGCTCATAGCAATTCATCATATAGCAGCAGCAGCAGTAGCTCATAGCAATTCATCATATAGCAGCAGCAGCTCATAGCAATTCATCATATAGTAGCAGCAGCTCATAGCAATTCATCATATAGCAGCAGCAGGAGCAGCTCATAGCAATGCATCATATAGCAACAGCAGAAGCAGCTCATAGCAATTCATCGTATAGTGGATCAGAATGAAAATTTGGCAAAAAATCAGAGCAGATCCTCACCTTGTTGGATGAGCTCATCCTTCAACAGCACCTCAAGGCCACAACCTGGGAGGTGGGGAGGGGGAATAAGGTGCCTTCTGCCGCAGTGTGGCATCAGCCGTAGTTGTGCAGCGCCTGCCGGAGTAGTGCGTTGGACGAACCACAGTGGAGCAGCTGCTGGAGACCATGAGAATGAGGGGTGGCACCAGAGGGAGGAGCAGCCAGGGAGATTTGCCCCTACCCGCCGGCCATGTAGCCTAGCTGGAAAGAGCATCATCAAGGACCAGGCCAGATGGGACCAGTCGCGTCGGCTTGCTGGAGGAACCCTAGTGCTGCAGGCAGGGGATCGAGGTAGAGGGAAAGGGGAGAGGAGATGCAAGCGGGCAGGGCCATGAACGCATGCGTGTTTGTTTTTACTTGAGGGTGAGGTGTGACGCGGGCGTCACCAGTTGCATTTTGAGTGTAATATAGGCAGACAATAGGGTCATTTCACTATTCCCCTTCCCTTCAATTTTTAGTGAGGTTCTACCCGAAACACCCCCCCTCCAAAGTGAAATTAGTTAAGCCCAAGCCCATAACTCAAAAATGACTTCTTTACATCTTTGATGGCTTATTTTGACAATAAGCCCTGAAAAGGCGGAATAGAACTGGCCCTTAACCTGCAATTCAATTGTGCGTGCAATGATGAATCACTCCTGCCTGCTATAGTGTACATTTAGGCATCATCATACATGGCATAACCTAATACATGTGCATTCCATTGTAGAATCTGGAATATGCAATGTTTATGTTAGTTCATACGTTGCACATGATGTTTAAATGCCCCTTAAATCTGGTCAGTCAAGTGATGGTCTTTAAGCCTCCTTCTTTGCTTCTTTTCTAGATATGTAAGATTTGCTCACACATATGTTCAATTGCTTGTTTGCATCAGCCAGCCATACTAGGATTGTTTGCTTTGATTACTTGTTGTTCTTGACCTAACAGTCTAACAGAGCTTGTCAACGATTTAAACACTAAGGGCTGCTGTAGTGGGGCCTTTTCTAACTCATAGGTGACATAAAGGTTTGGTTGTACACTAAAGTTGGCTCTCCAAGAGTACCTGGAGGTCCAATTCGAAGGTATGCCAAGTTTTTACATAGTGCAGACATAGTAAATGCTCATTTCATTGTGTGCAAGTGCAAGAGATGTGGCATGTTTCATTATGTGGTGTTGTTTTGTTATAATCTCATCCTTTTGTGTTCACAGACTGGAAAGTATGCATATTATCTTCCAAGGAGACGAGTAACTAGTTTGTGTCACCTTGCAGAGGGGGTGCAATGAAGATAAGATTGAGGATTTCCACGTACAAGATGTTAGGAAGGAGCCTTGCAAGAGAAGTAGGAGCTGCGCTGAGCCTATTTAACCTGTTAAGGTAAGTCACTGTATCCAACTCAACAGTTCAATTCCTTGTTTGTTTCAGGCATAGTTAATTTTCTCTTTTCAATTGCTTTATTTGTCCTCAGTTAATGAGATGCCCAAAGAATGATGCCTGATGTTGGGTACTTGTATAACTATTAGTTGACATAATTAAAGGCCTTACCATTTAATTACTCTGCCAAAGGTTGCCTGAAGCTTTGAAGTCTATTAACCAACTATTATTGAATGAGGCTCACAATCTAGTTTATACTAGGCTAATGATTGCATAGTTTTGCTTGTTGTAGTATGTTTGTATGAAATCCTCTACTGTTCATTATGCTCCCTAAGACTTTAATTGAGCTACAGAATGGCCAACTACTTGCTTACTTCTACGCAACGTGCTGTCTAAATTTGCAACTTGTCTGTGTTTTGGATTGGGCCCCAACATCATGCTCCTCTGGTGAGCTAAGAGAGATTTCTATATGCAGGCTGCACAGACTACCTTTTTTATAATTTTTAAATATCACCTGCTAATGCTTCATGATGTGTAACATTATTGTAGTCCTGTTTTGCCATGTACAAAATAGTCTGTCTTGCTCGCTTCACTGTTGTAACTATATTTTTGCCCTAGTCATGTGTACTTACAGAAACATTTCAGGATGAAGTGACATCAACACAAAGATCTGCGAGCAGTGCGGCATGGCCGTTACCGAATGATTATGGATTGGAATTGGAATGTGCTGATGTTCTCGAGCATCAACTAGAGGTGGCAAGACAACATGTACATGATTCTGAACGTACAATCAACAAGTTGAGACTGGACATGCATGTATTAGATGCAGGAGTCAAAAAATGAAACAAGACACTGTGGTAACAACGAAGGAATTGGAGATTTTGCAGACTGAAATTTGTGCTATCTAAATCCGGCCAATCCTATTTTCTGAAGAGATTATAGTTCAAATGGTAAGTTATGTTGATGCGCGTCCATGATGTATAAGCTATATTTGCCCAGTGTATGTAATTTGCTGTTTGTGTATGCTTTATTATCACTGGTGCCGAACCATAATGCCCAGTGGGTATAATCGGCTGTAATTTCTTTATTGTATAGTGTAGGATTATTCTACGTTTCTATGCCTTAGTCTCTTTATTGTATAGTGTATGTTATTTAGAGGTGATAGTATAGAGTAGGATAATTCTTTGAATATGGTATATCGTTCAAACAAGGGCCAACTCGCCCAAACGTTGTAGTGACCATGGCCCTCCACAGGCCGTACGATCCATGGGCCATCTACGGGACGGACGATCCATGGCCTTCTATGGTCGTCGGATTCGTGGGCCTTCTATGGGCTGTCGGATCCGTGGGCCTTCTATCGGCTGTCGGATCCATGGGCCTTCTATGGGCCAACGGATCCATGGGCCTTCTATGGGCCGTCGGATCAATGGGCCTTCTATGGGCCATCGGGTCAATGGGCCTTCTACGTCCCGTAGGATCCATGAGCCTTCTATGGGCCGTCTCATCTATGTGCCTTGTACGGGACGTATAAGGGGCCGTAAACGGGCTAGAGTAGAAATCGTACATTTTATGGGCTGACCATAATGGGCCGTTAATAGGCCGTATTTGATGATGCTATGAAAATGGCCCAACAGATTAACGGGCCGACTGTATCCACGGGCTGAATTTGGCCCACAAGCAGAAAAGGCCAGTAACGGGCCGTAAGTAACCGAATGCTGGAAATGAGCCCAAGAATAAATGGGCCCTCAGAAGGCCGAAAGGTAACACGGGCTGGAAACGACCAAATGGAATAATGGGCCGCTAATGGGTATAAAGCGATACACTGTTCATTACGGCCGTTTTCACCACGGGCCATTAATGGGCCAAGAGTTACAAAGGGACTCCTATGGGCCGAAATACGTCATGGACCATACATGGTCCGGAAGTTAAAATGGGCTGGAATTACATTGGACGACCCAGATGACGCTACTGGGCCTAATTCGGATAGGCCGTAAACGGGCCCTGGGTTAGCGGACTGTAAATGGGCTATATACGAACAAGCCGTTAACAGGCTTGCCGTGGGCCGGCCCGCCACCTTTTGACCAAGTCAAACGGAACAGCCTTTTCACAGGAATGGACCTCTGTTGGGCCGTGCCACGTGTCGACGTATCATAGTAGCTTTGGGTCCAATGAGTGGATGACATCTGTCCCAACGGTGAGCCGACACGTGTTTCCTCCAGCCAATGATGATTTTACACGTGGAAAATCCCCATTGGTCGGGGCTGTTAACGGGTTATCGGATCCAAAACCGGACCCGATAGCTTAACGGCGTTCCGTTATGGTGGATGCCACATGTCGGTCACCCTTGACGAAAGCACTTCTGTGACGCGCGATTTATCGTCATGGAAGTGGACACTTCCGTGATGATAATTTTGGTAATGTCATGGAACACTTCTACGACACCACAGGTATGACTATCTTGATTCTGTCATAAATTTTTCATGGATGTACATGCATGAAAGAAAACGTGACCTATTGTGACAAACACGTATCATCACGGAAGTGTATTTTTTTGTAGTGATTGACAACGGCAAGGTGGCTTGCCCGGCAGCACGCCCCCGGTAGGCTGCTGAGGATCCATCCTCAAGGCGCCATAGCATGGGTTTACGCGCCGGCAAACCTATCCAACTAGGCGTAGAGCGTATGCATACAAGGAAAGGTCGAACAGGAAGATAGCATGCATCATTTCAAAGTACTGCAGAGTTATATTACATCAATAAGTTGCTGCGGTTCTAACTTAAGATAAAATTGCCTTGGTCATGAACTCACAGCGGCAACGAGAAACGGGGTGCCTAGTCCCGGCGCTAGCCCTCCACCCTCTTGACTTTGGCAACGCAGCTGATGATGGGCTCGATACGCTCTTCGAGCGCCATGAGGTCTGCATCCTATGGAAAGCTCTCCAGCGCGTTGGCAAACACTACTAGGGAAAACCCTAGCAGTAGCGCGTGTTTAAAGCCTATCACCAGCATGGGGTGTAGCGCTACTAGTAAGGCGCTACAGCTAAAGGTTAGCAGTAGCATGGGTTGGACCACGCTACTGCTATATCGACTTAGTAGCAGCGCTTTGTACTATGAGCACTACTGGTAATTAGTAGTAGCGCTTCTCCTAGCACGCGCTACTACTATTATTCCGTATTTCTTTTTTATTTCATGTTGTATTCATACACCTTTATACAAGTTTTCGTACCGCAGCAATTTAGAGAATGATTTTACATCATAGTGAGTTATTATATCACTGGGAGATAGAACCGTGGACTAGTTTCAAGTGGATGGACATCCACTTGAAACTAATCCGCGGTTCTTTCACCCAATGATATCATGTATCACCATCATCATCATCATATCATTAACAACTTATCATCATAATACATCATTGTCATATAACACCTCCTCATGATCATCGTTTTCATCAATGAGAGATCACATACAAGTTGGTCACTAGATATAATCACAACTACTCATCATCATCAACTCTCATAAACATATTGTACCTCATAGGACCTACTACACTCTCTTAGGACCTACTATATTATTTGAGGTAAAATAGCATAAAACAATATAGCCCCTGACTCCAATTCTTGACTTTCGCACAATGTTGCTTCCAAGAACCTCCTTACGACTGTCCATACATTTTTTCCATTCTAAGATTAGCATGTGTTCACCGGTTTTAGAAATCCGGTATGGACAGGTGAGATTCGTAGGATGACCTAGTTGTATGTTCAAAACATCAAGGCGACCATTCTGATACATCAAATGAGGCACACAATCCATTGGGATTCTCTGTTGAAAAACATAGTAATAACTTCGTAGTTAGCAATGATGTAGTAGTTTTAGAAGTATGCAAAATATGCACGGATGTCGTAATAGTAAAAAATCTTACCAGGATATCTCCATGGAAGTTATCGTGGTTCAACACGTGCACTAGTGGCACGTATTGACCATATTGGAGGAGTTCGATAAAAGGCATTGTAATTCTCAAGATCAGTACAATATGCGACCAGATGACTTTTCTCCTGATAAGTTAACTCAGAGCCATCGGTGTAGTTGGTTCTGTCTACCATGTTCCGCACATTCTTTGAAGAACGAAAGTAAGCTATCAATGGAAATAAGTTGTCAACTATTTTGAAATAAACAATATAAATTACTTAATAACTATGTTTGAGGAACTCACATAGCGGTTGAATTGGAAGCGTATCAACAAGGACCCAAATGTCCAAATTGTCTTGGTCGATGTCAGGATCACCAAGATCCATGGTGACAAACATACCCTCTTGAAAATCATACATCTTGCAAAGTGCTTCCCAACCCGGGAAACCAAAATGGGATACACTCTCAGAATTGTATAGATTTACCTCAAAATCCATACCATGATGGGTCCTTAGGTTAATTTTCTTTGTTTCATTCCTCTCATGATCTTCAAAACCCATCCTCTCCAAGACATAGCGTCTTGCATGGCATGGGATAAGCTAGTCGAATTGTAAAAGACGAAAATTACACGTTGAAGTAGTAGAAGTCGAGCTTAATTACAAAAAAAAAACACTTTGCGTCGTAGCTTACATTATCACAATCGAAGGCCTCCTCGAGCTTAATGCTGAAGCGCCGACCTTCGTCCAGGTGAGGCCTGTCGCAGAAACCCCGGTTGTCGCTGCACCAGGAGCACTCCCCGGGACCTTCTTCGTCCGACGACATTTCCTATGTTCATAATTCAAAGATTAAACTTGTACAATTAAAACTCTCAGCTTGTTCATTATTCATCACGGGTTGACTATCGGTTTGTCGAGTCTTTTCTTGAAAACTCTCAGCTCACGTGGTGTATAGATTCGACCGTCGGCGATGGTAGCTCCTCCTTTCGTTCCCGAGTGCATTACACTAAATTGTCTAGCACACGGGAACGAAGGAGAAGCTACCCCTACGACAACAGTCGGGATTCTTCGTCCTCTCATATATGGTGGAGACTCAAGAGACTTAAAGTCAACCCAAAATATCGTTTAATTATCTTTCTAGAAAATCCAGGCCACTCAATATTTCCTACATATTCTAGCACAAGTCATGCCAAAATTCACGGAAAATTCCGGCATGACCTTTGCTAAAACAGGACATATCGAGCGCCTGAAATTTGCCGGAACGGAAATTAATCAACACTCCGGCTAAACATAGGCCACTCGGAGGTGTAACCTGAACATGACTAGCCACTTGGGCAACCACATAACATATTTGAGCAACACAAGATATACATGTTTTTATCTACATCATATCTTATAGGACTCATATTGACATCCTAGATTTCTGCAAAAACAAAAACCCTATAAGTTATCACTAATACATCCCGAATAGTATCATACATATAACATCACTAATACAACTAAAACCCTAGCGAACGATGGGTATCAACGACGAGGATGCGGGATAGGCATCATCGACGTCGATGCGGGAACAATTGCTTAAACTAAAAAATAACAACAAATGTGACATGTTCAACTAGTTCTATTAATTCAACTGGTTCTTACTAAATATAAACTTACTATAAATAGAAATAAACTAGTTCTTTCTAAAAAATAAACTAGTTCAACTAGTTATATTAATTTTCTTACTAAAAATACATTAGTTCTATTAATTCAACTAGTTCTTACTAAAACTAAACTAGTTCAACCAGTTTATTAATTTACTTACTAATTATTTTAAACATTTACTAAAAATAGTAAAAACCTACATTATACAATAGTAAAAAACTACAGTGAAAAACAGAAGAAAAAAAGAGAGGGAGGGGGCGGCCGGAGGAGGAGGAGGGAGGGGCGGGGGATGGAGGGGGGCGGCCAAAGGAGGAGGAGGGAGGGGCGGGGGGAGGAGGGGGAGGGGGCGGTCGGAGGAGGAGGAGGGAGGGGGCGAGGGGTGGAGGGGGAGGGGCGGCTGGAGGAGGAGGAGGGAGGGGGCGGCCGAAGGAGGAGGGAGAGGGGCGGTGGGAGGAGGGCGGCCGGAGGAGGAGGGGGAGGAGGGAGGGGAGGAGGGAGTACCTCGGCAAGGAGCAGCGCGGCAGCGGCGGACGACGTACGGGTTCGGTGCGGGCGAGAGCGAGTGAGAGGGAGTGAGTGTGAGAGGGTGAACCGCTCCAGGATAAGGTATGTAAGGAGTAGCATGCTTCAGATAAACGCGCTACTGCTACGGTCCGTAGCAGTAGCGCTTGTCAGTGGTACGCGCTATTGCTAAGTGGGGCTAGCCATCTGCGCCCAGTACAAATATAGCAGCACCGCGGTTTCGTAGAACGCGCTACTGCTAAAGTAGTAGTAGTAGCGCGGTCTATTTAAAAACGCTACTACTAAGTAGCAGTAGCGCCCTGTTTTGTCCAGCGCTACTGCTAAGATGTTGTGTATAAGATTTTCCCTAGTAGTGGAAGTCGACGCTGGGGTTCCAGAACGCCACCTAGGTGAGCACCTTGGTCAAGGCGCCCCGGCAGAGCCTCCGGGCCTCGTTGGCCAGATAAGCTGCTCGGTTGGAGCTGAGCTCCTCCAGGGCTTCAAGGACGCCCTCGAAGAACGGGGTCAGCCTAGCATTGGGACTCACGTTCACCTCCGGGGAGTACTTGAAGTTCGGCATACCCATGGCGGCCAGCTGCGTGGTGAGCCTCTCTGCAACGTTGACGAGGCGGCTGATCCAGAGGTTTACACTCTTCATGTAATCCTCGTGGGCGGTGGCGTCATTACTCCGCAGCCGCTTCTCGTTCTCCAGGGCCTTCTTCTGGGTCTCCTCACGGGCCCTGGCCTCCGAAAGCGTCCCCTCCAAGCCGTCCAGCTTCAGCTTCAGATCATTGATGGAGTTGTTGGCCTCGGTGAGCAGCCTGGCCTTGTCGGAGATGGTGACCTGCGAATCCGCCATAGTATGGTTGGCCATGTCCCTCTCCTCCGTTGACTCCAAGACCACTTTCTTCAGCTGCTCCCGCTCCAGCTCCAGCTCCTTCATCTTACCGGCGTGGTCCAGGTCCAGAGCATTAAGTGCGTCCTTGCGCTTCTGCTCCCGCTCCTAGGTCCGCTGCACGACGAGCTTCTCAATTTCCTCGTCTTTGCCACGGAGCATGGCGACAAGCGCCTGCTCGCGAGCAGCAAGGTCTTCCTCCTGGCTGCCCAGCAGAGCCTGCAGCTGCAGCCGGGCAGCTTCATCCTTGGCGGCCTTCGCCTTGCCACCTCCTGGGCCTTCTCGATATCGGCATGCTTCAGGATGAGCTCTCGCTTGCGCTCATCCAACTCACCCTGGGCAGCCCACGGTTCATCCCAGGCCTCGCCAAACCAGACCTGCGTCTGAGCGACGTGCTCCTCAAAATCTGCCTCGGCCTTGTCCACCGCCGCCATCCTAGACTTCACCTTGGCTTGGCGGGCACGGTGGAGCGCCTGGAGCTTCTGGAAGTTGGCACTCATGGCCCGGAGAAGCATCTCCTCTTGGGAACGGCCGCCGTCCATGCTCGGTTCATCAACAACCTGGAGCCTGGCGGTGGCAAGCGCCTCGTCATCAAACACCTCCCCTTCGGCTGGCGCTCTCGTGCTCGCCGCCCCTGGGAGGCGGACGAACAGGTCCTCGCCCACCTTCAGGTACTTGCCTGAGGCGGGGGCTGCGGGGGAGGAAGGTTGGTAGTTGTCCACCTCCTCCTCGGTGGTCTCCTTGGCGGCCTCCTCAGCAGCGGCCTCACCGGACTCCCCGGCAGGCCCCTTGCCGGGCTCACTGGCAGGCCCCTTGGCGGCCTCCTTGGTGGCGGACTTGGCGGCCTCCCCAGCCATGATCTTGGCGGCCTCGGCTTCGGCGTCCTTGGTGACCTCCCCGATGATGGTGTCGATATCCTCCTGGTCCATCGAGGGAGGGTCTGGAAACCAGAAAGGAGAATGCAACGAGGCCAAGGTCAAGATTCAGAACAAAGAAAATAAAAAAAGACAGGGACGGAAGGCAGGCCGCTTACGCGTGCCAAGCTGAGAATAAGTTCCCTCCCCGCCGACGTTCGTGGCCGGGTCGGAGCCGCCGGCACCCAAGCTCGCCTCCTCTTCCTCCGTGCGCATGGGCTCGTCGGTAGGTGTCCTTGCTGGGGACACCTCTCTGGGCGGCATGGTCGATGGGGGCGCCGTGTCAGGGCCGGCCCTCAGCGGCTCCTCCTATTGCCGCTCCCCTCCTGCAAATCCGGCAAGGTCAGCACCAAGATTCATGCCCCAATGCCCATCGATGAGGAGTGAGTAATGAACTCACGCTGGGGGCTGAAGCGGGGGCTCCGTCGAGGGCTGTTGTCCAGGCTGATCTCCACCACCACCGGCGTGCGCGGAGTGCTCGCCGAGGGCTTGTCGCCCATTGAAGCCTCGTCCCTCTTCGCCGCCCTCTGGGCCAGCATCTCCGTGTCCCTGCAAAGATAAGCTCAAGTCAGAGAAGATGGCACAGGCTGAGGGTCAGGAATGATGAAGGGCGAGATGCCTACTCATCCTTCTCCGCCGGCCTCCTCTTCCTCTTCGGGCTGAAGGACCCGAGATCGAAGTCGGCCTCTGGGTCGCCGTCCGAAGGAGGAGGTGAAGGGGATGGCGTCCTGCGCTGCTTAGACGAGGAAGAGGCGGTGGCCGCTGCGTTCTTCTTCGCTAACGCGGCCCTCGTCTGGCGCACGGGCTGCGCCTGGGCCTGTTGTCGTTGCATGATCCTGCCGGGCCGGACTGGCTCACCGTAGCTAGCCCGCCGCAGGACACGTCTCCTCCCCGAGGCCGAGGAATCATCCGCCTTGGTCTCCTCTTCGGCCGACTCGTCGACCACATCTTCAACAAGGGGAGCCCCGGCGCCGGCGCCGCTGGCTTCCTTGGCAGACCCCGCCCACTCGGCGAGCTCTTTCTCTTCTGTGGCCGTGTCGGCCTCGTCCTCCATGGTGCCGATGCTGCCAGCCTCCTGGGCAAGCGCCGCCTCCTCTGCCCGGGTGGCGATGTATGCTAGCTCCTCCTTGGTGGTGCCGCGGATGAGCAGTGGCTCGTCGCGGACATACCTCTCCGACAAGTTGTCGAAGAAGGCCTGCACCCGCTCCGATTCCGGCTCAGCCCAACCTGGATCGAGGCCGTGCGCGTTGAAGTCCGGCATCATGGTGATAATGGTGGTCTGACAAGAGTTTTTGCTCAACGGGACCACTCCCACTGGCAACCCAAACAGAGGCCCGCCGGCCCTGGCGGCCTTGCCGGTCCTCTCGGCCTTGCCGGCATCATCCACCTTGAGCTGAAAGAGCCTCCGGCAAAAATGAGCATGCCCCATCATCGTGAAGTTGTGCTTCAGGCCAGGGCGGAGCCTCATGACGTCGGCCGCATTCCTGTACTCCCAGGCCGGCCTCCCCTTGCTGTGCAGTGGGGCGATCCAGTGGCGGATGAAATCAGCCCCAATCATCTCGATGGTGAGCCCGGCCGAAGTGAGGCGATGGATCCTGGTGGTGGCGACCGTGAGCTTCTTGTCGTTGGCGTCGAGATCGCTCCAGTCCTTGCGGCGGACCAGCGGCCTCCGATGGACCCGGCAGAACTCCTGCGGATCTGCCTCCTCGATCCAGCACCACCGGCCCCGCCACTCATCCCACCTCTCCTTCTGAGCGCCCTCCGGGTATGTGCCCTTGCCCTGGGTCCTCGGGATCCAAGTGATGCACCCAGAGATGGCGCCCCCGGGCTGGATGCGGGGGTAGAAGTAGTGGCGGAAGAGCGCCGTGCTGGGGAGCACTCCGGCAAAGCCCTCGCAGAGATGGGTGAAGGTCATGCACGCCATGGCATTCGGCGTAAGGTCCAGAAGGTGGAAGTCGTAGGTGTGCATGATGTCGTTGAAGAAATCCGAGAAGGGGGGCAGAGCCCGCAAGATAAGTAATCAACGAAAAAGGGGTACCGATTTGGACCAGCCTTGGCGAAGTCAGCGGGGACGATACGCGTGGCGGGGTGCCCTGACGTCTCCCTCCCCCACACGGGCCTGAAGTAGTCCCTGAGGGTGACCGCATCGACCGTCGAGGGGAAGAGGGCGCGCTGCATCCGCATATCCACCAGCTCGCTCTCCGGCGCCTACTTCCCCCCGGTGTCCTTAGCCGCTCCCTTGCCCTTGCTCGTCTTGGGCACCATGGCGGCTAAGAGGAGAGGAGGGATCAGGAGCAATGGGGGCACGGCGGCGGCGAGCAGAGGCGAGAGCTTCGACCAGCGTTTGGAGAAGAAGAAGGGAACGACGGTTTCCAAGATTGGAAAAGATTCAGAGGGTAAATGAGTCGCGCCCCTGCGTTTCTCCTTTTTATGGGGAAGACGCGAGGCGCCTCTTTACTATTCACCATGACATGACGCATGCATGCTGCAACCGCTCCACGCACGACCCCCACGTCACACATTCAACGCGGGGCGTGGGGAAGCGCAACTGCCAAGGGAGTTACTGCGGTAAAACTCTGCCACGCGTGCCTGCGCACCATTCTGGGCCTGGCCCAATAACACTCCGCGCTTATATGTGGCCTAGGCCCGGGGGCTCCTGTCGGTGTACAAAAGCAGGGGCCTTCTGGACCCCTTTACTTGTGCACGGGCAGTCACAGCCACATTTGTGGCCGCGCTTGGCACGGCCGAAGAGGAAGCAAAGAACAAGACTACCAGAGCAGCGCTCAAGCCTGAGGCGCGAGGAGCAAAGGGACAAGGTAGGATTTCCCTGGCAAGAGCCTTGCCAGGGTAGCCTGCGTAGCCCCGGCAAGAGCCTTGCCGGGGTAGCCTGCGTAGCCCCGGCAAGAGCCTCGCCGGGGCAACTTGCCCAACACCAGCGAGGCCGCCACGCTTGAGCCTAAGAGTTCCGACACCATCAACAACATTGGAGCCAAGGCTCGGGAGGCGCCTGCATGGTGGCATGCAGATCTTTGTGAAGACCAAAGGTCTCCAAGACTAGATGAGAACCAGAAGACGAAGGCGCCTGGCAAGATCGTTGCCGGGGACGACCACGAGACCCCGGCAAGACCCTTGCCGGGGACATCTCCACGGCCACAGCCAGGCCCACACCTACCGAGCCTCCGCCATACCGCGGCCGTTCCAACAAGGTGATCGGCTCGCCAACTAGGCGAGCGCCTGCGTGGCGACATGTAGCTTCTAGGCCAACAAGCCAAGCGCCTACGTGGTGGCATGCAGATCTTCGTGAAGACTCTGCCACCACACTAGCTCAGCAGCCAGCTGATACGTCTCCAACGTATCTATAATTTTTGATTGTTCCATGCTATTATATTACCCGTTTTGGATGTTTATGGGCTTTACTTTACACATTTATATCATTTTGGGACTAACCTACTAACCGGAGGCCCAGCCCGCATTGCTGTTTTTTTGCCTATTTCAATGTTTCGAAGAAAAGGAATATCAAACGGAGTCCAAATGGAATGAAACCTTCGGGAGCATTATTTTTGGAACGAACGTGATCTAGAGGACTTGGAGTGGAAGTCAAGCAACCACCGAGGCGGCCAAGAGGGTGGAAGGCGCGCCCCCCCTTACTGGGCGCGCCCTCTGTCTCGTGGGCCCCTCGGGCGTCCACCGACCTACTTCTTCCTCCTATATATACCCACATACCCCGAGAACATCAGAAGCGACCACGAAAACCTAATTCCACCGCCGCAACCTTCAGTATCCGCGAGATCCCATCTTGGAGCCTTCGCCGGTGCTCCGCCGGAGGGGGAATCGATGATGGAGGGCCTCTACATCATCTCCAAGGCCCCTCCGATGAGTTGTGAGTAGTTTACGACAGACCTTCGGGTCCATAGTTATTAGCTAGATGGCTTCTTCTCTCTGTTTGAATCTCAATACAAAGTTCTTCTCGATCTTCTTGGAGATCTATTCAATGTAACTCTTTTTGCGGTGTGTTTGTCAAGATCCGATGAATTGTGGGTTTATGATCAAGTTTACCTATGAGAAATATTTGAATCTCCTATGAATTCTTTTATGTGTGATTAAGTTATCTTTGCAAGTCTCTTCGAATTATCAGTGTGGTTTGGCCTACTAGATTGATCTTTCTTGCAATGGGAGAAGTGCTTAGCTTTGGGTTCAATCTTGCGGTGTCCTTTTCCAGTGACAGTAGGGGCAGCAAGGCACGTATTGTATTGTTGCCATCGTGAATAAAAAGATGGGGTTTATATCATATTGCATGAGTTTATCCCTCTACATCATGTCATCTTTCTTAATGCATTACTCTGTTCTTTATGAACTTAATACTCTAGATGCATGCTGGATAGCGGTCGATGTGTGGAGTAATAGTAGTAGATGCAGGCAGGAGTCGGTCTACTTGTCATGGACATGATGCCTATATACATGATCATGCCTAGATAATCTCATAATTATTCGCTTTTCTATCAATTGCTCGACAGTAATTTGTTCACCCACCGTAATACTTATGCTATCTTGAGAGAAGCCACTAGTGAAACCTATGGCCCCCGGGTCTATCTTTTCTCATATAAGTTTGCCATCTACTTTTATTTGAATCTTTACTTTTCTTATCTATATTATAAAATACCAAAAATATATTTATCTTATCAAATTATCTCTATCAGACCTCACTTCCGCAAGTGGCCGTGAAGGGATTGACAACCCCTTTATTGCGTTGGTTGTGAGTTCTTGTTTGTTTGTGAAGGTGCATGGGACTTCTGAGGAGCCTCCTACTGGATTGATACCTTGGTTCTCAAAAACTGAGGGAAATACTTACGCTACTATTGCTGCATCACCCTTTCCTCTTCAAGGAAAACCAACGCAAGCTCAAGACGTAGCAAGAAGGATTTCTGGCGCCGTTGCCGGGGAGGTCTTCGCTCAAGTCAAGACATACCAAGTACCCATCACAAACTCATCTCCCTCGCACTTACATTATTTGCCATTTGCCTCTCGTTTTCCTCTCCCCCACTTCACCCTTGCCGTTTTATTCCCCCTTCTTCTGTTCGTCTTTTCGTTTGCCTTAATGTCTTACTTCGCTCGTTCGCTCCTTTGGTTGGAATAGTTGAGTATTTATTGCTAAACGGAGAAGCTAAGATCTATGGATCCTCATCCGCTTGCTAATCTTTTTAAGAGATGCAATTATGATGAACCAATTGCTAGTGAGTTTTGTGCACTAGATTATCTTTATGAAGTTTTGCTTGAAATTTGTGAATCTGAAAATTGTGATGAAGTACCTTATGAAGAGATTCATGATAGCTCCTTGAATAAAAAGCATGATTGCAATGATTTTACAATAAATTCTCTTGATGTCAATTGTGCTAATAATATGCAAAACCCTAAGCTTGGGGATGCTAGTTTTGCTATGTCCACTAGTTGTTGCAATGATCATGACTGGGGTGATTCTTCTTATGATCTTGAAAATTTATTTAAGCCCCATGATGAATAGGAGATTGATAATAGTTTTTGCAATAATATTGAACGTGGGTTTGGAAGAGTGTCAACTTTAGATCCCACATATTTGGAGAATGTTCAATCTTATGGTATTTTTGATAAAAGTGGGTTTGGAGAGGTCATGACTTTAGTTAATGTTAATCCCACTATTTTGGAAGAGTGTCAACTTTGCATGCATGTGGATCGTGTTGAAAATATTTTATGTGATAGCTATTTTGTTGAATTTTCTTATGATCCCACATGTAATTATTATGAGAGAGGAAAATATGGTTGTAGAAATTTTCATGATAATAAATTACCTCTCGTTATGTTGAGATTGCTGTTGTTTCTTTCCGCTTCCTTGCATATGCTAGTTTTTGCTTGCTATGATAATTTGTTTGCCTATAAGATGCCTATGCATAGGAATTATGTTAGGCTTAGATGTGTTTGTCATGTGTTTCATGATGCTCTCTTTGCGCTTCAATTCTTGTCTTTCATGTGAGCATCGTTAGAATTATTAATGCCTAGCTAAAAGGCTTTAAAGAAAAGCGCTTGTTGGGAGACAACCCAATATATTTCCTTTCTGTTGTTGAATAAATATTTCATCTACCTTCTGTTTAGATGTGTTTTTATGTTTTAATTAGTGTTTGTGCCAAGTTAAACCTATAGGATCTTCTTGGATGATAACTATTTGATCTTGCTGAAAATTCCAGAAACTTTCTGTTCGCGAAAGCAATTGTTTAAAATCACCAGAACGTGATAAAATACTGATTTCAATTGAAATAGATCAATAAACAAATTATCTAGGTCTTCCTATTTTGGTAGATTTTTCTGAGTTCCAGAAGTTTGCGTTAGTTACAGATTACTACAGACTGTTCTGTTTTTGACAGATTCTGTTTTTCGTGTGTTGTTTGCTTATTTTGGTGCATCTATGGCTAGTAAAATAGTTTATAAACCATAGAGAAGTTGGAATACAGTAGGTTTAACACCAATATAAATAAAGAATGAGTTCATTACAGTACCTTGAAGTGGTGTTTTGCTTTCTTTCGCTAACGGAGCTTACGAGAATTTCTGTTGAGTTTTGTGTTCTGAAGTTTTCAAGTTTTGGGTAAGGATTTGATGGATTATGGAACAAGGAGTGGCAAGATCCTAAGCTTGGGGATGCCCATGGCACCCCAAGATATTCAAGGATAACCAAAAGCCTAAGATTGGGGATGCCCCGGAAGGCATCCCCTCTTTTGTCTTCGTCTATCGGTAACTTTACTTGGAGCTATATTTTTATTCACCACATGATATGTGTTTTGGTTGGAGCGTCTTGTATGATATTAGTCTTTTCTTTTTAGTTTACCACAATCATCCTTGATGTACACACCTTTTGGGATAAACCCACATGATTGGAATTTATTAGAATACTCTTTATGCTTCACTTATATCTTTTGAGCTAGATAGTTTTGCTCTAGTGCTTCGGTTATACCTTTTAGAGCACGGCGGTGGCTTAATTTTGTAAAAATTATTAACCTCTCATGCTTCACTTATATTATTTTGAGAGTCTCTTAGAACAGCATGGTATTTGCTATGGTTATAAATTTGGTCCTAGAATGATGGGCATCCAAGTTGGGTATAATAAAAACTATCATAGAAAGTGAATTGGATGCTATGATCAATTTGATACTTGATAATTGTTTTGAGATATGGAGGTAGTAATATTAGAGTCATGCTAGTTGGGTAATTGTGAATTTAAAGAATGCTTGTGTTGAAGTTGGCAAGTCCCATAGCATGCACGTATGGTAAAAGTTGTGTAACAAATTTGAAACATGAGGTGTTCTTAGATTGTGCATCCTTATGAGTGGCGGTCGGGGACGAGCGATGGTCTTTTCCTACCAATCTATCCCCCTAGGAGCATGCGCGTAGTGCTTGGTTTTTGATGAATTGTAGATTTTTGCAATAAGTATATGAGTTCTTTTGACTAATGTTGATTCCATGGATTATACGCACTCTTACCTTTCCATCATTGCTAGCCTCTTCGGTACCGTGCATTGCCCTTTCTCACCTTGAGAGTTGGTGCAAACTTCGCCGGTGCATCCAAACCCCGTGATACGATACGCTCTATCACACATAAACCTCCTTATATCTTCCTCAAAACAGCCACCATACCTACCTATTATGGCATTTCCATAGCCATTCGAGATATATTGCCATGCAACTTTCCACCGTTCCGTTCATCATCATGACACGCATCATCATTGTCATATTGCCTTGCATGATCATGTAGTTGACATCGTATTTGTGGCAAAGCCACCATTCATATTTTTTTCATACATGTCACTCTTGATTCATTGCCCATCCCGGTACACCACCGGAGGCATTCATATAGAGTCATATCTTGTTCTAGTTTTTGAGTTGTAATTCATGAGTTGTAAATAAATAGAAGTGTGATGATCATCATTATTAGAACATTGTTCCCCAAAAAAAGAAAAAAAAAAAGAAAAAAAAAAGAGAAAGGCCAAAAAAATAGAAAGGCCCAAAAAAAAGGGGCAATGTTACTATCCTTTTCCATACTTGTGCTTCAAAGTAGCACCATGTTCTTCATATAGAGAGTCTCATATGTTATCACTTTCATATACTAGTGGGAATTTTTCATTATAGAACTTGGCTTGTATATTCCTACGATGGGCTTCCTCAAAATGCCCTAGGTCTTCGTGAGCAAGCAAGTTGGATGCACACCCACTTAGTTTCTTTTGTTGAGCTTTCATACATTTATAGCTCTAGTGCATCCGTTGCATGGCAATCCCTATTCCTCATGTTGACATCAATTGATGGGCATCTCGATAGCTCGTCGATTATCCTCGTCGATGTGAGACTTTCTCCTTTTTTGTCTTCTCCACACAATCCCCATCATCATATTCTATTCCACCCATAGTGCTATCTCCATGGCTCACGCTCATGTATTGCGTGAAAGTTGAAAAAGTTTGAGATTGCTTAAGTATGAAACAATTGCTTGGCTCGTCATCGGGGGTGTGCAAGATGGGAGTATTTTTGTGTGATGAAAATGAAGCATGACCTAACTATATGATTTTGTAGGGATAAACTTTCTTTAGCAATGTTATTTTGAGAAGACATGATTGCTTGATTAGTATGCTTGAAGTATTATTATTTTCTATGTCAATATGAACTTTTATTTTGAATCATTTGGATCTAAACATTCAGGCCACAATAAAGAAAATTACATTGAGAATTATGCTAGGTAGCATTCCACATCAAAAATTCTTTTTTTATCATTTACCTACTCGAGGACGAGCAGGAATTAAGCTTGGGGATGCTTGATACGTCTCCAACGTATCTATAATTTTTTATTGTTCCATGCTATTATATTACCCGTTTTGGATGTTTATGGGCTTTACTTTACACATTTATATCATTTTTGGGACTAACCTACTAACTGGAGGCCCAGCCCGTATTGCTGTTTTTTTGCCTATTTGAGTGTTCGGAAGAAAAGGAATATCAAACGGAGTCCAAACAGAATGAAACCTTCGGGAGCGTGATTTTTGGAACGAACGTGATCTAGAGGACTTGGAGTGGAAGTCAAGCAACCACCGAGGCGGCCACGAGGGTGGAGGGCGCACCCGCCCTTACTGGGCGCGCCCCCTGTCTTGTGGGCCCCTCGGGCGTCCACTGACCTACTTCTTCCTCCTATATATACCCACATACCCCGAGAACATCACAAGCGACCACGAAAACCTAATTCCACCGCCGCAACCTTCTGTATCCGCGAGATCCCATCTTGGAGCCTTCGCCGGCGCTCCGCCGGAGGGGGAATCAATCACGGAGGGCCTCTACATCATCTCCAAGGCCCCTCCGATGAGTTTTGACTAGTTTACCACAGACCTTCGGGTCCATAGTTATTAGCTAGATGGCTTCTTCTCTCTCTTTGAATCTCAATACAAAGTTCTCCTCGATCTTCTTGGAGATCTATTCGATGTAACTCTTTTTGCGGTGTGTTTGTTGAGATCCGATGAATTGTGGGTTTATGATCAAGTTTGTCTATGAGAAATATTTGAATCTCCTATGAATTCTTTTATGTGTGATTAAGTTATCTTTGCAAGTCTCTTCGAATTATCAGTTTGGTTTGGCCTACTAGATTGATCTTTCTTGCAATGGGAGAAGTGCTTAGCTTTGGGTTCAATCTTGTGGTGTCCTTTCCCAGTGACAGCAGGGGCAGCAAGGCACGTGTTGTATTGTTGCCATCGAGGATAAAAAGATGGGGTTTATATCATATTGCATGAGTTTATCCCTCTACATCACGTCATCTTTCTTAATGCATTACTCTGTTCTTTATGAACTTAATACTCTAGATGCATGCTGGATAGCGGTCGATGTGTGGAGTAATAGTAGTAGATGCAGGCAGGAGTCGGTGTACTTGTCACGGACGTGATGCCTATATACATGATCATGCCTAGATAATCTCATAATTATTCGCTTTTCTATCAATTGCTCGACAGTAATTTGTTCACCCACCGTAATACTTATGCTATCTTGAGAGAAGCCACTAGTGAAACCTATGGCCCCCGGGTCTATCTTTTATCATATAAGTTTGCCATCTACTTTTATTTGCATCTTTACTTTTCTTATCTATATTATAAAATACCAAAAATATATTTATCTTATCATATTATCTCTATCAGACCTCACTTTCGCAAGTGGCCGTGAAGGGATTGACAACCCATTTATTGCGTTGGTTGCGAGTTCTTGTTTGTTTGTGTAGGTGCGTGGGACTTCTGAGGAGCCTCCTACTGGATTGATACCTTGGTTCTCAAAAACTGAGGGAAATACTTACGCTACTATTGCTGCATCACCCTTTCCTCTTCAAGGAAAACCAACGCAAGCTCAAGACGTAGCACCAGCCAGCCAGCGTGGCGCTGCGCGCCTCGTCAGCTTGGACGCGCGTCAGAGTGAGGCGAGGCGGCGACAGACGGGACAAGCTTCCTTGCCGTCCCCGATAAAGTAAGAGGGCACGTTGGCAGCGCATTAAATGTGTTTGTCCTACGGTGCCAGGCGATAGACTTGCATAGAGTACATACTTTCCACCTCCTGTGTGCCACTGTGGCGGCCCCTTTTGACTATAAAAGGAGGCCCGAGGCGTACTGAGGGAGGATTCGGACTTTTTGGACCCTGCACGTCTTGTAGCTAGTCCAAGAACTCAAGAAAGACACACGAAAGCAGGATTAGGGTATTACGCATCTCTTGCGGCCCAAACCTGGATAAATTTCCCCCGCGTTGGTTCTTCAAAACCCGCTCTTTCCACAGCTCCGCGCCCCGCCAACCGTAGTAGGGATTCCCTGTGATCCCATAGGTGTCGTTTCCCCGACAGGACTAATTTCATATGTTGCTTTTGATAGCTCAAACAAATCTAAGTGAAGAACATGAGCATAAAAAATTTCTTCTCTCAAAATAATTTAAGTGAAGCATGAGAGAATTTCTAAAAAAATACTAACTCTAAAATAAATCTAAGTGAAGCATGAGAGTATTTCTTCAAAAATAATAAAGCACACCATGCTCAAAAAGATATAAGTGAAGTACTAGAGCAATTCCATAGCTCATAAGGATTTAAGTGAAGCATAGAGAGCAATTCTAACAAGTCATAGCATAATTTTGGCTCCCTCAAATAGGTGTGCCCAGCAAGGATAGATGACACAAAATAAAAAGCAAAACAAACAAATAATCATATCATACAAGACGCTCCAAGCAAAACTCGTGATATGTGACGAATAAAAATATAGCTCCAAGTAAAATACTGATGGTCGTTAGAAGAAAGAGGGGATGCCACTCGGGGCATCCCCAAGCTTAGTTGCTTGCTTCTCTTTTAGATAATAGCTTGGGATGCCATGGGCACCCCCAAGCTTAGGCTCTTCTTACTACTTATTCCTTCATCCAACGTGATCTCACCCAAAACTTGAAAACTTCAATCGCACAAAACTCAACAAAACCTTCATTAGATCCGTTAGCATAACAAAGCAAATCACTACTATAAGTACTGTTGCAAACCCATTCATATTTTATTTTTGCATTATATCTACTGTATTCCAACTTTACTATAGCTTATATCCTCCAATACAAACCATAGACTAATCGAAATAAGCACACAACGCAAAGAAAACAGGATCTGTCAAAAACTGAATAGTCTGTAGCAATCTGAAAACTTAGAATACTTCTGTAACTCCAAAAATTCAGTAAGTTTAGGACAATGTAGGAAATTTTTATATCAATCTTGTGTAAAAAATTCAGAATTTTATCACGCTTCTGTGAATTTTAACAATTATGTGACTGGCGCACAAAGTTTCTGATCTTCAACAAGATCAAATCAACTATCACCCAACATGATCCCAAAGGCTTTGCTTGGCACAAACACTAATTAAAACACAAAAAACACAATTATAACAGTAGCATAATTGTGCAAACACTCAAGAACAGAAATAAAAAGACAAAAATAAATTTTATTCATTGGGTTGCCTCCCAACAAGCGCTATCATTGTACGCCCTTAGCTAGGCATAATAATTTTAATGATGCTCACATGAAAGATAGTAATTGAAATGAAGAGAGCATCATGTAGCATGTGAAAAACAAGTCTATGTCTAACATACTTCCTATGCATAGGCATTTTATAAGCAAACAAGTTATCAATGCACGCAAAAACTAGCATATGCGAGGAAGAAGAAAGAAGCAAAAGCAATCTCAACATAAGGAGAGGTAATTTAGTAACATGAAAATTTCTATAACCATATTTTCCTCTCTCATAATAATTACATGTAGTATCATAATCAAATTCAACAATATAGCTATGATATAAAATTTTCTCTTCATGATCCACTTGCATAAAAGTTTTATAATCTTCCAAGATAGTGGGATTAACATCAACTAAAGTCATGACCTCTCCAAACCCACTTTCATCATCAAATTCACAAGATTGATAATTCTCCAAATATGTGGGATTATTTTTATCTAAAGTTGACGCTCTTCCAAACCCACATTCAATATTATTGCACACATTATTATCAATATCATATTCATCATGAGGCCTAAATAAATTTCCAAGATCATAAGAAACATTATCACCCCAATCATGATCATTGCAATAAGTAGTAGACATATCAAAACAAGCATCCCCAAGCTTGGGGTTTTGCATATCACTAACACAATTGACATTAATAGAATTTATAATAACATCATTGCAATCATGCTTTTCATTCAAGGAGCTATCATGAATCACTTCATAAATTTCTTTGTTTAACACTTCATCACAAGTTTCAGATTCATAAATCTCAAGCAAAACTTCATAAAGGTAATCTAGTGAATTCAATTCACTAGCAATTGGTTCATCATAATTGGATCTTTTGAAAAGACTAAGTGGATGAGGATCCATGTCAAGAGATTTTTAGCAAGCGAAGATGCAAGAAAATAGAAGACACATGGCACACAAGCAAAGAACAGATCTAACGAGAAAATGGCGAACGAAAAAGAGAGCGAATAAAACGACAAATTTTTGTGAAGTGGGGGATATGAAAATGAGACGCAAATGGCAAATATTGTAAATTGCAAGGAGATGAGATTTGTGATTAGGAACCTGGTAGATGTTGATGATGTCTCCCTGGCAACGGCGCCAAAAATTCCTTTTGATGCGGCTTGAACTACGTTGGTATTTCCCAAAAGAGGAAGGGATGATGCAGCACAGCTACGGTAGGTATTTCCCTCAGTGATGAGACCAAGGTTATCAAACTAGTAGGAGAACCACGCAACACCACGTGGACAGCTCCTGCACACAAAGAACAAATACTTGCAACCCGACGTAAGAGAGGGGTTGTCAATCCCTCACACGTAAAAGGATAGGAAAAACTGTAGTATATTGGATAAATAGATCTCGCCAGAATGCGAGATAAAGTAAATAAATAAAAATTGCAGCAAGGTATTTTTGTGTTTTTGGATTAATAGATCTAAAAATAAAAGCAAATAAAAATAGATCTTGAAGGCAAATATAATAAAGAAGAGACCCGGGGGCCGTAGATTTCACTAGTGGCTTCTCTCGAGAAAAATAGCATACGGTGGATAAACAAATTACTGTTGGGAAATTGATAGAACGTCAAATAATCATGACGATATCTGGGCAATGATCATTATATAGGCATCAGGTCCAAGATTAGTAGACCGACTCCTGCCTGCATCTACTACTATTACTCCATACATCGATCGCTATCCAGCATGCATCTAGTGTATTAAGTTCATGGAAAAATAGAGTAATGCAATAAGAACGATGACGTGATGTAGACAAGATCTATTTATGTAGAAATAGACCCCATCTTGTTATCCGTAATGGCAACGATTCATACGTGTCGGTTCCCCTTCTGTCACTGGGATCAAGCACCGTAAGATCGAACCCATCACAAAGCACCTCTTCCCATGGCTCGAAAAATCAATCTAGTTGGCTTAACTAAACCAAAGATTCGAAGAAGAAATACGAGGCTATAAGTAATCATGCATATAAGAGATAAAAATACTCAAATACGTTTCATGGATAAAAACATAGATCTGATCATAAACTCAAATTTCATTGGATCCCAACAAACACACTGCAAAAAGAGTTACATCAAATAGATCTCCAAGAGACCATTGTATTGAGAATCAAAAGAGAGAGAGAGTGGAAGCCATCTAGCTACTAACTACGAACCCATAGGTCTACAATGAACTACTCATGCATCATCAGAGAGGCACCAATGAGGATGATGAACCCTCCGTGATGGTGTCTAGATTGGATCTGTGGTTTTTGGAACTTGTGGCGGCTGGTTGATTTTCGTCGACTCCCGTAGGGTTTCTAGAATATTGGGGTATTTATAGAGCAAAGAGGCGGTGCGGCAGGCCACCGTGGTGGGCACAACCCACCTGGGCGCGCCCGGGCCCCCAGGCGTGCCCTGGTGGGTTGTGCTCCTCTCGGAGCCCCCCTCAGGCACTTTCTTGGCCCATCGTGTGTCTTCTGGTCCAGAAAAAATCACAAAAAAGTGTCGCTGTGTTTGGACTCCGTTTGGTATTGATTTTCTGCGAAGAAAAAAACAAGCAAAAAATAGCAACTAGCACTGGCACTATGTCAACAGGTTAGTCCCAAAAAATGATATAAAGTTGCTATAAAATTATTGTAAAACATCCAAGAATGATAACATAACAGCATGGAACAATCAAAAATTATAGATACGTTGGATACATATCATGTGGCGGCCACGGTGACACACAATGGGGTGGCGGCAATGGCAGCCGACGGCCAGCGGCAGTGGAGCATGTGGTGGGTGTTCCGCGCACACCCAGCAAGGACACCACGCGCACTACATTACGCCGGGGACTGCGCCCCCGCCGCGGTGTAGCCTCCCAACTAGAGCTGTCCTTTGATGATGGCGGAGTGGGTGAACGACGACGACGGACCGGTGCCATTGGCGATTGTGGGAGAAGAAGACGAGATAGGCTACAAGGAGGGAGGGGAAAATGCCACGTAGGACGCGCCATCCATGAGAGTTTTTATAGTAGGTTGGTAAGCATTGGGATTTTGGGGGATTTCACCGAGTCGGGCAGGAAGCTTGCGGGGGAACCTGCACGGTTGCGCGGGAACGGGCTCACCACCGTTTGGCCAAAAGAACGCCCCCACGCGCTACTCAATCTTGCGCTCTAAGCCGTTTGCGGCAGCGAGGTGACAAGACGTGCGAGAGGAGGACGAAAGGACACGTACACATACGGTTAATAAAATAAAAATATTTCCGATTAAATTACCTAATACCCCTGGCCTGGTTTATAAGTCGTCTATGTATTTTTTTTTGTGCCAAATTTTGACTAGAGATTTAACTAATAAAATACGAATGCATGTCGCCAGAGATTATATCGTTGGATTTGTATTTGAACATAGTTTCCAATTATATAATTTTTGTAACATGCATTAACATTTTGTTGGTTAAATTTAAGGTCAAAATATGGCACATAATATAAAGGAGACTAATAGACCAAGACGGAGGTAGTAGCACACGGCCGCTCTCTACGCAACGACGCAACTGCCGGCCGGCTTGTAGACGACCATTCCCTGCTTGTTCAACTGCTCTATGCGTGTGGTTGCTCGCGGTTGAGGCGGCCGTGGCATGCTCTGCTCGCGTCCCGCCGCGCGCGCTCTGCTCTCGCGTCCCTCCGGGCGCTCTGCCCTCATCCCTCCACGCGCGCTCCCAGTGTTTGGGGCCGGCGCACGATCATGCACATTCGTGTGCATGCGGTTGCGCCGGGCGTGACGCCACAATGCAGTTACCCGCTGCAAAAACTGTCATGTGGATGCGCCGAGAATCCAGGCGGCCCGGTCCCATTTATTCCTGCGGCCTTTTACCTTCATATATCCTTAATAACAGTGTACGAGGCTCCATTCCTCATCCGCCAACTTCAAATATGTGTTTTACATCTATTTTCATGACTCATTGGCACATAAAACTCTATAATATCAAAGTTATTATTCATGTGTTTTTGCGTTGTTCTTGAGTATCTTGTAGGCTCTGACTCACGTCATTCCATCATTTCTTTATGGACTACTACATGTTTGTTCTACATCAAGTTCCTCTTTGTCTTAGTTGATAGCACCAATGCTATAACTTACAAACATGTCAGTCTCCCTCGGACTAACAATTTTCCTTTCCTTGTAGACAGCTAAACCATCGTCGATGACTCCAAGCGACGAATCTATCACCAAGTATACTAAAGCTTTCACAAGAGACATGAAATGCAAACCTAGGGTTTAATTCCAACAAAAATAGGTACGCACATTTTATTATTGCTTCTGGCAAACCCCCTCTAACTTCATTTCAAGAGTGTGAACCCCACAAGTATGTGCAAATGGTAGGTGATATCTCTTGGCCAAAAATCGTGTCTTTCGAGCAACACCCGAGGTTTTTTCAATTCATCACCAGAGGTCAAATTTAAAATAAAGGATGAACCTGGAAATATGGAGAACATTTGGATGACATGACAGGACACGACCCATATCATACGAGACAATTGAAATCTAATAAAAAATCCTCGCTCCATTGTCGTTTCCAATGCCACCTTCCAAATTAAAACTAGATGGAAATCCTAGGGTTATTCCACCATCCACCGCATTCCATCCCCATCGTCTGACCCAATCTCGCCTAATGGCACTACACAGTGGTAAGTCACACTAGTCGGGTTGGGGACCCGAGCTCCTCGCAAAGCTGGTGGATGACTTGACGGAGATAGCTAATTGTTTTTGAAGGTTGTATGCGAATATTTATGGAATTTATCCAGAACATTCTACATGATTGTAGTGAGGAATAAACACGTGTTAAAAATACTGTTACATCCCTTTCATGCAACTAGGATAAAAATCTATTAAACATAGGTGAAATGCTTGTAATACTCGTGTGGGACAACTTCTGCATGAAAAACCAACATGTCTCTATGCGGTTCATTTTTATATATACATGAGTTGTTCTGCTTTGTAACTATACATGGACTTCTTTATCATGCGGCAGCTATGAATTTTCAATGCACTAGTCCAACTTGAGTTGCTTACTTAATTTGATAGTATTTCCTATCATATGACATCTTCAATATTGCTATGAATTTGCCGATTGATATATCGAGGAAAATATGTTCCCTCGTGTAATAACACAAGGGAACTTCCAAATTTTAGTTTGATGCTTCTTCACCAATTTATTAGCATGATTCACTGATCATGATTTCACAATCAACCTTTCCCACATACCTATTATTTCCAATTAACCAATGTTCGCATATTTGTTTCATAGCTTAATTACTTTTGCATCTTACAATGTTAAGGTCTTTGGGCTCTGAAATAACATCTTTAGAGGAATGTCTCTTCACTGTGAAATCCACCATTTGACCAAAAACTTCTGTTTAGGTTGTTCGGATTGGTAAAGGGAAGCATAATATGACTGGATTTGTTCAGGACACATCAAAAACAAACAAAGGTCTATCGGTTTCCGCGAACATGCCTAAAGTCATATAAAATTTACATGCTTGCAACAAATGACATAGTCAAGAACTTAACATGTGATTTAAGGAGAAGTAAGGCGGAGTTATCTATTTTGGGAACTTGTTTGGCCCCGTATGCGTGCAAGATGGTGGCACTCAGAGCAGCCAAAAGATGCCCGCAAAATCATGAATTACATTGTATATTTAGTGCCTGTTGTAAAAAATCTCAAGATGGAAGCTCAGTGAAGTCAATAAGTATCTATATTCTATGACTAATGATGAGGTGGTCAGTGCAATCCATCTATCCTTAACAACAACATGTGAGGCTCCAACCCTCATCCGGCAACTTCAAATATGTGTTTACACCTATTTTTGTGACTTGTTGGCACATAAACTCTACAATATCAAATTAAGTATTCATGTGTTTTTTGCATTGTTTTTTAGTATCTCGTAGGCTCTGATTCATGTCATTCCACTATTTCTTTATTGACAACTAGTTCTACATCAAGTTCCTCTTTGTCTTAGTTGATAGCACAAACGCTATAACTTACAAACATGGCAATCTCCCTCAGACCAACCATTTTCCTTCCCTAGTGGACGACTAAACCATCGTAGATGAATCCAGGCGACGAATCTATCTCCAAGTATACTAAAGCTTTGACAAGAGACATGAAATGCTAACCTAGAGTTTAATTCCAACAAAATAGGTACACACATTTTATCATTGCTTCTAGCAATCCCCCCCCCTCTAACTTCATTTCAAGAGTGAGTCACACAAATATGTGGAAATGATAGGTGATGTCTCTTGGCCAAAAATCATGTCTTTCGAGCATCACCAAAGGTTTTGTCGACTCATCACCATAGGTTGAATTTAAAATAACGAATGAACTCATAAATATGGAGAACATTCAGATGATAGAACAGGACGCGGCCCATATCATACAAGACAATTGAAATCTACTAAAAATATTCGCTATATTGTCGTTTCCATTTCCACTTCCAAACTAAAACTAGAGTCTATGGTAAACTACTCACGCATCATTGGAAGGGCAGCAAGGTTGATGTAGAGCCCCTCCGTGATCGAATCCCCATCCGGCAGAGTGCCGAAAAAGGCCTCTAGATGGGATGTCTCAAGAACATGAACTTGCAGCAGCGGAAAAAGTATTTCATGGACTCCTCTCTTGGTTTCTTGATTTTAGATAATTTATAGAGGTGGAGTTAGGTCAAACGGAGCCACGTATGCCCCACAAGCCACTAGGGCGTGCCGTGGTGCCTCATGGGCCATTGCTCCATCTTCTCATGCCCTCTCGAAGCTTCCAGGTTCTCTTATTTCTAGAAAAAAACTCCAAAAAGTTTCGTGGCATTTGGACCTCGTTTGGTACTGATATTCTGAAAAACCAAAAACAGGCAAAAAAACAACAATTGGCACTAGGCACTAAGTTAATAGGTTAGTCCCAAAAAATGATATATAATCGCTTGTAAGTGTATATAAAACATCCAAGTTTGATACTATAATAGCATGGAACAATCAAAAATTATAGATACGTTGGAGACGTTTCATTCATCTTGGGAACCCAATTATGCCTTGGTAAGGCAAAAGATCAGCGCGTCCGGGGAGTTGATCCGCCCCTTCTTCGTGCTATAAATGTCGGGGAAGGAGGAGTTGTACCCATCCTTCTTCAGACTCGTTCTCCCTCCTCATCTTACTCATTTCTCAATGGCGGCTCGGGAGGTGGCGGATTTCAAGGCAAGGCGTCTCGCCGAGGAAGTTCGTGCTCAGAGGAGGGAGCTCCCAGCTAAGGATGAGGAGCTCGAGTCCCTCAAGGAGAGGATGAGGGAAAAGCTCTAAAGTATGGACTGGGAGGTCCTGTCCAAGGAGGTGGAGCTTGATGATCTCAAGCAGAAGACTAGTGGTGAGCTTCTTCTTCTTTGAAAGGAGAACGAGGAGCTCTGGAGGGAGCTCGATTCTTCGACTGAGAAATTCCGCGTAGCGGAGGCCGACATGGAGGAGGCCTCGGAGCGCTTTTGCCGAGAAGTCATCATCGTGGTGCGCTATCTCGCACTGGAGCGAGCCAGGCAGGACGCGATCGAAGATTGCTTGGGCAAGGCGACGTTGGACGAATGCGCACAAGTGGAGCGGCTCCGTGAGGCTACCACCAGGCCAGCATGGTGATGCCCGCTTGATGTCGCTTGAAGCTACGTCGGTATTTCCCCAAAGAGGAAGGGATGATGCAACACAGCAGCGGTAGGTATTTCCCTCAGAAATGAAACCAAGATTACCAAACCAGTAGGAGAACCAAGTAACACAACGTAAACAGCCCTTGCACACAAATAACAACACCTCGCAACCCGACGTGTTAAAGGGGTTGTCAATCCCTTTCGGGCAACGGCGCCAGAAAGTTCCTCTCGACAGGAGAAAGTTGTAATAGATTGAAATAATAGATCGCAATAAAATAAAGTGCAGCAAAGTATTTTTGTATTTTTGGTTTAACAGATTTGAATAAAAAGAGCAAATAAAATAGACCACAAAGCAAATATATGAGGAAGAAGACCCGGGGGCCGTAGATTTCACTAGTGGCTTCTCTTGAAAATGATAGCAAACGGTGGGTACACAAATTACTATTGGGAAATTGATAGAACTTCAAATAATTATGACGATATCTAGGCAATGATCATTACATAGGCATCACGTCCATGATTAGTAGACCGACTCCTGCCTGCATCTACTACTATTACTCCACACATCGACCGCTATCCAGCATGCATCTAGTGTATTAACTTCATGGAAAAACGGAGTAATGCAATAAGAACGATGCCATGATGTACACAAGATTCGTTTATCAATATGGCGGTAGATATAGATCTCGTCTTTTTATCCTTAGTAGCAACGATACATACGTGTCGGTTCCCTTTCTATCACTGGGATCAAGCACCATAAGATCGAACCCACTACCGGGCACCTCTTCCCATTGCAAGATAAATAGATCAAGTTGGCCAAACAAAACCCAAATATCGGAGAAGAAATACGAGGCTATAAGAAATCATGCATATAAGAGATCAAAGAAACTCAAATAACTTTCATGGATATAAAAAGATATAACTGATCATAAACTCGAAGTTCGTCAGATCCCAACAAACACACCGCAAAAAGAGTTACATCATATGGATCTCCAAGAGACCATTGTATTGAGAATTCAGTGAGAGAGAGAAAACCATCTAGCTACTAACTACAGACCCGAAGGTCTACAAAGAACTACTCACGCATCATCGGAGACGCACCAATGGAAGTGGTGAACCCCTCCGTGATGGTGTCTAGATTGGATCTGGTGGTTCTGGACTCTGCGGCGACTGGATGAATATTTCATCGACGCTTCTAGGGTTCTGGTATTTTTGGGGTATTTATAGAGCAAAGAGGTGGTCCAGGGGGCACCCGAGGTGGGCACAACCCACCAGGGCGCGCCTGGGCCTCCTGGCGGGCCCTGGTGGGTTGCGCCCCCCTCGGGGCACCCCCAGGTGCAACCAGGGCCCATTGCTTTCCTTCTGGCCCATAAAATCATCGAGGAGTTTTGTGGCATTTGGACTTCATCTGATATTGATTTCCTGCGATGTAAAAAAACATGGAAAAAACAGCAACTGGCACTTGGCACTATGTCAATAGGTTAGTACCAAAAATGATATAAAATGATTATAAAACATCCAAGATTGATAATAAAACAGCATGGAACAATCAAAAATTATAGATATATTGGAGACGTATCTGCATTCCCAAGCTTAACACCTACTCGTCCTCGATTAGGTAAGTGATAAAAACAGAATTTTTGATGTGGAGTGTTGTTTATCAAGTCATATCATATTCTTTTCTTTATAGCATGAACATTTGGACTTTTATGTGATTCAAAGCAATAGTCTAGTTTTGACATAATAATTTAGATACTCAAGCATATCAACAAGCTACCATGTCTTTCAAAATATCAACGCTAAAATAAGTTATTCCTAACCCATCATGCTCAAACATTGATCCATTCATGAAACACACTCGAATATTAACTACACCCAATACTTGAGCACGATAGTATTGCCTCCTAGTTGGTGCTTTTATAATAGAAGATGGAGACTCAAAATAAAAAAATGCATAAAGTAAAATAAAGGCTCTTCGTAGAGGGAAGTAGGGATTTGTAGAGGTGCCAGAGCTCAAAGCGAAAAAATTGAGATAAAAACATTTTGGGAGGTGTATCCATCCCACCAACGAAAACGACGTAGAGCTACGAACACTTTCCGTGCTAGATATGCCATAGGCGGTTCCCAAACAGAAAATAAAGTTTATTCCTTTTTCCACCATACTTTCACTTTCCATGGCTAACCGTATCCACGGGTGCCCTCCATACCAACACTTCCCAAGGAATTTATTATTTGACAACATAAAGTAATTTCATTTTTGCATTTCGGGACTGGGCATCCCTAAAACATTTGCCTTACTCTCGTGCAATGACAAGTGAATAAACACTCATCGTGAGAATAACACATCTAGCATGGAAAATATTAGCCACCCGTTACTGTTCCGCGAGCGAAACAAACACACAAAAGAGAAGTTTATTTTGAAAATTAGAGATGGCACATGCAAATTTGCTTAAAACGGCAAAAGAATACCGCATATAGGTAGAAATAGTGGACTCATGTGGCTAAACTGGTTTAAAGGATTTTGGATGCACAAGTAGAGGTCATACTTAGTGCGAAATGAAGGCTAGCAAAAATATTGAGAAGCGACCAACCAAGAAACGAATAATCTCATGAGCAAGCATTAAGCATAATTAACACCGAATAATGCACCACAAGTAGGATATAATTTTCATTGCATGATTATTGACTTTCGTGCATGCATAGGGAATCACAAACCTTAACACCAATATTCTTACTAGAGCACAATTACTCATCAACATAACTCACATATTGATGGAGTAATTGACCACGGGTACCCCGAAGACGGCGAGACGATAATTCAAGACATCGGGGCTAGCAAAGCCCCTTAGTCCGACTGCCCGGCCGCTCCTGCCGACTCCCCGTCCGACTGCTCCACCTGGCCGGCTGCCGACTGCGCCATCCAGCCGGCTGCCCGAGGTCAGCTGCTGCCCGACGCGACACCGACAAGACGGCTGTACCTGAGCACTGTTCACGTGTCACCCCAGCCATCATGTATAGTTTCACTTGTCCCCTGACACTATTTATGAAGTGAACCAGGGGACAAGCTGGACATGCACCATGCCTTGCCCATACCACTAGCTAGCTTACATGCCAAACTAGCCACACTATATATAGCATCCATCCATCCAGACACAAGCTCACGAGCACTCACGCATGAGCACCCATATGCTCACGGCCACGAGCCATGAGCATGGCCGGCCACTAGTGCATGCCACATACATGCATATATGAAACCAGATGCATGTGGCACTGCTTTCAGATACAACTCCAGGAGCACTTTGTACTGCCCGATGTACACCCCAGATATATACTCAAACATGCAGGAGTAGGGGTATTATCTCTCCGGAGAGCCCCGAGCCTGGGTAAACTAGCGCGTGCTACTCGCATACCCACTCCCGGTCCTATCAGCAGCAGTCTTACCCTCACACTAAGCCCTTGTGGCATCTGTCGCCTCGCAACCCCCCGTGAGAATACCATGGCAGTTGGCGCCCACCATGGTGTGGTACTATATATGCTACCACGCTGCTGCTGGTTTCGCAGTCCGGGCGGGACCATTCTTCGTCTTCACTGCCACGGCGTCGCGCCGTCTCTCCAGCAGTGGTCGGGGGCTCGACATTGACACGCCCCCGGAATGGCCGCGAGGGGCGGCGCGTCCTCGCCGTCGGCCTCGCCATCTTCATCATCTCTGCCACGGCGACACCGTCGTCTCTCCAGTAGCGCTCGCGTGTTCGACACCAACACGCCCCCGGGACGGCCGCGCGGAACAGCACGTCCGTGCCGTCGGCTGCAGCGTCGCCTCATTTTCTTCTCCGAGAGGCGCCCATGCCTGCGTGCGCGCAACTCGCGCCTCGCCAGGCCTCTCCGAGCTCCTCGAGCGTCGTCCGCTGCTGTCGTGAGCTCCCTCCTGCGCCGCTCCGGCCTCCGTGGCCGCTCACTGCCTCCTCCGCTCCCATGGCTTTTTTCCTGCCTCCACTGCGAGCTCGCCCACCGCTCGCTGTAGCTGCATGCCCGCATCGGTGTAGCTGTCGCTGCCTTGCAGCGTTTTTTCGTTGTAGCTGCAGTTACGGCCACGCCGCGCTGTCACTCGTGTACTTGCATGCCTTCGTGCATGGCTAGCTAGCTAGCAAACCCAATGGATTGGGCTGCATGCATGCTAGCTAGCTAGCCTGCCGGCCTCGAGCTCGATCGCCCTACCTCGCTCTTCTCCGCTCGCGCCCGTGTGCGCGGCCGCGGCCTCTGCCCTGCCGGCCGCCTCCGCTGCGTTTTGCTTTGCCTCGCCCGCCTCAAGAACCTCTGCTCCGTCGTCTCCTCGACTGAAGCACCAGCAGCGACTTGGCGCCGCACCCTCTGGCCGGCTCCGGCTCCGGCCACCCCGCCGCTACTCCTCTGCCCACCGGGTCCGCGCGTGCCGGCCGCCTGCCGGTTCGCCCGCCACCCAGCCGCGTGCCAGCGCCGCCACGGGCTCCCTGCGTCGCGTCCGCGCGCGCGCCGTCCCTCAGGCTCCCTCCACCGGGCAATCGGCCCCGTCTCCCGCACGTCCTTTGCTGCCAGCAGCAGTAGCGCACCCCACGCTACTCCACCCCAGCGACCGGCTCCGCATCGCTCCCGAGCTCCTCCACCTCGCGTCGCCTCTGGCAGGTCCGTCTCCTGGCCTCCCGTGCCGCGTCCTCCGGCCCCGGCCTCCAGCGCCGTCTGCGCTCCCGGCCCGCGTCGCAGCTCCGCCCGCCGGCTTCTCCCGCCGCCTGCTGCGCCGTCCAAGCCGGCTGCAACCGTGGCCCCGGCCTCCCGCGCCGTCTGCGCTCCCAGCCCGCGTCGCGGCTCCGCCCGCCGGCTTCTCCTGCCGCCTGCTACGCCGTCCCAGCCGGCTGCAGCCACGGCCCCTCGGCCAGCCGCTGCCTCGCCCGGTTCCCGCCCGCGCGGCTCCGCCAAGCCGCCTTGCCCACAACTCCCGTCCTCCTCCGGCTGACTTCTCCTCGCGCGCCGCGTCCGCGGGCCGCTTCGCCGCAGCAACACGCCGTGGCCACCGTTCCGCCAGCTGCCCAAGCCCGCAGCCCGCGCCGGCTGCTCCACCCCTGGCCTCCATCGCCGCCTGCCAGGTCGCCGTGCCCCGTCCGGCTCTGCCTCTACCCGACTGTCGGGTCGCCATCCCGCGGCCACCTGCTGCTCTGTGGCTGGCTGGCTGCTCTGCGTTCGCGGCCGCGCCATCCTGGGCCGGCTGCTCCAGCACCGGCTCCGGCGGCCCCGCTCGCGGCCGGCTGCTCGGGAGAAGAAAAGGGTCAGCTGGATAAATAAAAGAAAGAAAAATAAGAGGCCGGCTGGAGTGTGTCGGACTGCACACGGCCGACTGGCGAAACAAAAGAGAGGCCGACTGCCTGCTTAGTCTGCCCGAGAAAAGTCAAAGGCCGGATAAAACGTCCGCCTGCCAACAGCCGGATAAAAGAAACAGGCGGCCGGCTAAAAAAGAAAAGTTTTGTCCGGCTGCCAGCAGCCAGCCGAAGAGACAAAGAAAAAGTCTACGTCCGGATGGCCCGTCCTCCTGCTTCGCCACTCGGACGGTCAGTCGCGACACGCGCTGCCGGTTGGACCACCTCCTGCCGCGACGCCTGGCCGACTGTGCCAGGCCGGCTCGACCGGGTCTCGCTTCGCCGTCTGGCCGGTCGAGCCTAACCGGCCAGGGTCTCCCTTCGAGCACCCGGAGGCTCGAAGGCTACACCCAGCGGGTGCGCTCACGCGCTCCGCGAGCGCCAGGCTGCGCCGGCTGTCTTCGTCAACCTCCGCCTCGTATGCGTCAAATCAACGTGAGCTCCTCACCCGCATATTTTTTGCACCACGAAAGCACGGATAACCTTGAGCGATGCTCGGGGTGCTATCTCTCCGCATTTTATTACAGTTGCATCACTGTTCACCTCGGCGCCAGCCAGAGTTGGCCCGGAGGCTGGCCGCTTGGCCTGAGACGTTAGTTCCCGCAGACGGCTTAGTAGCGTGCACGGTATCATAGGCCCACTCTTAGTCACAGACCGCAGAGCGGCTATCCGGCTAGCAAGAGTGAACACTGGAGGCCACCCACGCGAAAAATGTCCGAGAAGCAAAACGGTTCGGGCGACCCGGTCGTTTCCTTTATGAGTATCTGCTCGGTTAAATTCGCTCCCAGAGTCTGAGTACTATACACTCCACTCCGTGGCCCACTCTCAGCCACAGACCGCAGAGCGGCTGACCGGCTAGCGAGAGCACAAGCCAAAGAGCGGAGGGAACATGAAAGAGATTGAAGGGGGCTCGAACGAAACCGAGTCGGCACCCTCCGCATAAAACTCACAATGCTAAAAGCAAATATTTGATATATCTGCGCGGACTAACTTTATCTTTTGCATGATCATGTTCGTGGGGACCCCGCTCCTCGCTCGGAGGCTCGGATGCTACACCTAGTGGGTGAGCTGGCGCGCACCCACTGGAAGCAAGCCGCGCCGGCTGCAGCCCGTAGCCGGCTGTCAGCAATAGCATCAGTCGGCGGACCTCGCGTCCGCGCCCGACAGCTTCAGTCGGCGGACCCGCGTCCGCGCCCGACAGCACCAGCCGACGGACCCCGCGTCCGCGCCCGACAGCACCAGCCGACGGACTTCGTGTCCGCGCCCGGCACCCTCGACGCCATCGTCTGCACCAACAAACGCGAAAAGCCTCCGCCCAACTTTTCCAAGTTGCCCGGAGGCTCGGAGGCTACAGCCAGCGGGTGCGCTGGCGCGCCCTCGCCCGAAGCAAGCTACGCCGGCTGCGGCCTGCAGCCGGCCGTCATCGGCATTTTCTACTTCAACACCCGCCAAAAAACCTTCGCCCAACTTTGCCAAGTTGCCCGGAGGCTTGGAGGCTACTGACGGAGTAATTGACCACGGGTACCCCGAAGACGGCGAGACGATAATTCAAAACATCGGGGCTAGCAAAGCCGCTCAGTCCGACTGCCCGGCCGCTCCTGCCGGCTCCCCGTCCGACTGCTCCACCCGGCCGGCTACCGGCTACCGGCTGCCGACTGCGCCATCCAGCCGGCTACCCGAGGTCAGCTGCTGCCCGACGCGACACCGACGAGACGGCTGTACCTGAGCACTGTTCACGTGTCACCCCAGCCATCATGTATAGTGTCACTTGTCCCCTAGCACTATTTATGAAGTGACCCAAGGGACAAGCTTGACATGCACCATGCCTTGCCCATACCACTAGCTAGCTTACATGCCAAACTAGCCACACTATATATAGCATCCATCCATCCAGACACAAGCTCACGGGCACTCACGCATGAGCACCCATATGCTCACGGCCACGAGCCATGAGCATGGCCGGCCACTAGTGCATGCCACATACATGCATATATGAAACCAGATGCCTGTGGCACTGCTTTCAGATACAGCTCCAGAAGCACTTTGTACTGCCCGATGTACACCCCAGATATATACCCAGACATGCAGGAGTAGGGGTATTATCTCTCCAGAGAGCCCCGAACCTGGGTAAACTAGTGCGTGCTACTCGCATACCCGCTCCCGGTCCTATCAGCAGCAGTCTTACCCTCACACTAAGCCCTTGTGGCATCATTCGCCTCGCAACCCCCCGTGAGAATACCACGACACATATCATATCATCATATCTCAAAACTATTACTAAGAATCAGGTTTATTTTGTCCAATGATCTTCATGACAATTTCTTTTTCTTTGTCCTTCTTGGATATCTATCACTTTGGGACTAATTTTCATGTGTTGCTTTTCATAAGCTCAAACAAATATAAGTGAAGATCATGAGCATAACAAATTTTCTTTCTCTCAAAATAATTTTAGTGAAGCAAGAGAGAAATTCTTCAAAATTTACTAAGCACACCGTGCTCAAAAAGATATAAGTGAAGCACTAGGACAAGTCCTAGCTCATAAAAGATTTAAGTGAAGCACAGAGGGCAATTCTGACAAGTCATGATAATTTTGGCTCTCTCAAATAGGTGTGTCCAGCAAGGATTGATGACTTAAAACACAAAATAAAACAAGCAAGGACTAATATCATACAAGACGCTCCAAGCAAAACACATATCATGTGATGAATTAAAATATAGTCTCGAGTAAAATACCGATAGTTGTTGGAAGAAAGCGGGGATGCCACTCGGGGGCATCCCCAAGCTTAGTTGGTTGCTCATTCTTGGATAATAGCTTGGGATGCCGGGGCATCCCCAAGCTTAGGCTCTTACATCCTTCCTTCATCCATCGTAAGATAACCCAAAACTTGAAAACTTCAATCACACAAAACACAACAAAACCTTTGTGAGATCCGTTAGTGTCGGATTTCGGGTTCCGGCAAAACCCTTAAGGTTCAAACACTGGGGTGCACACGAAGATTTCCCCCTACCTAATCACGCCCTCACCCTCACCGCGATCTCAAAGCCTAGCTTGACAAACTCGCAACACAAGGGACAAAAGATTTATACTGGTTCGGGCCACCGTTGTGGTGTAATACCCTACTCCAGTGTGGTGTGGTGGATTGCCTCTTGGGCTGGTGATGAACATTACAAGGGGAAGAACAGCCTCCTGAGGAGAGGTGCTCTTGTGCTTGGTGGGTGTGAGGATGGAGTGGATCCTATCCAAGATGAGTTCGAGATGATCTGAATCAGTTCTCACTCAGTTGCCTCCTACTATGGTGGCTAGTCCTATTTATAGAGGCCCTGGTCCTCTCCCCAAATATTGAGCGGGAAGGGATTCCACAATGGCCAGTTTGAAGGGAGACAACTAGTACAAGCTATCCTGACAAAAGTAGTCTTCGCCTGCCAAAGGCTCTAGCGGTGACGCCGTCTTGGGCTCCACGGTGACCTCCGTCCTGCCGTCCTGCTGGTCTTGATCTCATTGCACCGATATGGAAACCATTGCCTGATGCCTCGGTACTCATTGCCTGCGCTTGCCTCCTTAGCACCAAAGAGGAAGCGAGGACACTGTGCATGCTGGCGCCCGCCTGGCGCCCGCCTCGCCTTGGTCGTCACGGCTGACGTCGTAGGAACCTCGCGAGGTTTGCCTTGCCTTGATCTCTCCGCCCCTCGCGAGCCAGCCTGGTGAGGCTGCTCCCGAGGAGGTCTTGTATCGTCCGCCTCGCGAGGGTCTTGAATGCTTGCTGGTGAAGACGGGACATACTGGGCCGCGAGTGGAGCCACGCCGCGGGCTGCAGGCAGGCAAGTCTGGGGACCCCCATTCCCAGAATGCCGACAGTAGCCCCTGGGCCCAAGGCGCGCTCGAACTTGGCTTTGAGGCAAAGCCAAAGGGCAAGTGCGGAGCACCGCGGGCCCCAACAGCCTGCGGCCTTGGTTGACGCGTGGCGACTGATTGGACGTGGGCGTCTCCGCTTCCCCACGCAGCCTCGGCAACTACCCGATTTGATGAGTCCCTGCTGCATGCAAAAAGGGTTATCATTACCTGCGATCGTGGAGGCCGACGGTTGGCCTCCCTTGGGCTATAAATGAGGAGGGAGGCAGAGCCCCCGTCGCTCATCTCTTCTTGCTCCGCCCGCTTCTTCTCTCTTGGTCCATTGCTGGTAGAGACACCAATGGCGCCTATTCGGAGGTTTTCGGCCGCAGAGAAAGGAAAAGCTCCCCGTGACGAGCCTGGTCTGCTTCCACCAAAGAAGAGGCCGAGCCACCGCCGCGACCTGGTCGTGAGGCCAGAGGTGACGAGGCCTTGGTACGAGTGACCTCCTCCTGGGTACCCGCTGCCTCTGTGCGCCCAAGCTGAGGGCTCCAGAGGAAGAGGCGATGCCTCCGTGCTCTTGGATCCGCTTCCCCAGTTCTTCTCCGCCGAGATGCCGCTAAGGGCCCTCTGGAGCTGTGGCTGCAGCACACCGACTGCGACGCCCCGGCGACCGGTGCAGAAGTTGAAGTCATCTCCCCGGGCAAGATTTTCATGACCCGAGGCTGGGGTGAGGTCGCCCGGGTTTGCCGTGCAGAAGGCGCCCTCGCGGTCCACTTCGAGTAAGACGGCGCCTCCACCATGTTCTTCAAGGTCTTCGACGCGGAGGGCCGCCGCTTGGAGTGCTGTCCGGGACAAGGCCGTCAGGACCGCCCCGCCAGCGGTTCCTCCAGCAGCAGCAGCGACGCGTGGGAGTCCAACAACTCTCCCGAGCTCTACGAGACTCCGGAGATGAGCGACGACAGCTATGTGCCCCCGAGCTTTCTCCGCACCCGGAGCAAGGCTGCAGCGTCCGGCCGCCGCCGTCGCTGATCTGGATGGGGTTGGCGCCGTCCTCCCGTGGCCCACTGTTGATGATGGCGTCGACCGTGCTGGCGCGTGTAGATAGGGCTCCTTGAATTTCCTTTCTTTTGCTTCCTGCGAGGAATCGAGAAGAGGCCCGCGGGGGTGTGTAAAGGGCCTGGAATGTCATTTGTTGACACTATCCTTATTATGAAATTGTGCGGGTGCGTGTCCTGTTTCGGCTCAGTCTCCCCTTTCTATCTTCGCGACGGCTTGATGCTCTACGCTGAGAAGTCCCGGTCCCCAGGCAGGCTGCAGCCGTCGCTGGTATGCCAGGTCGCAATGCCGTGGTTAAGGCTAGGAGGAGAGCGGCCCGAGGTCCGGTAAGAGCCCCTGAGACGCGATGCTCAGGAGGTCCCCTTTAGCGCTCAAGCGGCCATCAAGAGGTAAGAAAGGGGGTGACGCTGCCGTGACAGGGCTGCAGCAAGTGAGGATCCCGTGCCGTAGCGATTGGTAGATTCCGAGCGTGAACTTATCTTGGTAGTCTGGAGTCATTTCCTTGCGTTGCGCCTAACTCGTGCGTTGGCGGTCGTGGCGTAGCTAGGTTAGGCCCGTGCATGCCTCCCCCTCTTCCTCATGCTCTCCTTGGTGCTCTGCGTCCTCAGGTCGCGGCCCTCGAGCAAGCTCAGCCGCCGCTGGTATGCCAGGTCACGATGCCGTGGTCAAGGCCAGGGCTGAAGGCTGGAGAGCCAGTAGGAGCTCCTGAATCGCGATGCTCAGGAGCCCCCCTTTTACGCACAAGCAAATCACATGGGAGAAGAGGGAGCCCACGGTACCACCCGCTGTTGTCCTCGGGAGGTTCTTGCACGTCAACACGAGGAGAGGCACAGATTGCCATTATGATTGCCGGCCGGCCACTGGTCGCTCCGCAAGAGGATGAAGGCACTGAGGGCCTGGTGAGGTGACGCGCACGGGGCGTGCCGCAGGTCAGAGCCCGACCGCTCAGATTTGTCGATGTTGCAGGGACGGACCGAAGCAAAAGCGCCGTGCCAGCATGAGCAACTCCCGTGGTAGGTGTCAATCAAGCAAGTGAGAGCCATAGATACATTACGCATGGAAAGCAGGCTAGCTTAGGTAAATGCAGGAACGATACATGCCACTGGGTCATACCCGAGCGGCTTGGGGATGATGTAGCCCGAGGGGCGCCCCCAACAGAGTAAGCTAAAGACGTAAAGGGATACATGCCCCAGGGACGGACCCACATGGCCTGGGAATGATGCAGCCCGAGGGGCGCTCCCAGCTAAATGAACTTAGAAGATGTCACCTGGTTCTGTTGTTGAAGACATGTTGGGGAAGCTGAAGATGCGTGGTGCAGGGGTCGCTCCTTACGAGCTACCAGGGCCCTGAGCCTTAGGAGGCTCTGGGGGTCCAGGCAGTTCCTTGAGGACCATCTCCATCTCCGCCAGGCTGCACTGTAGGTTGCGCTGGAAGGCGGACGCCACGCTCGGCAGGCCAAAAGGCATGAGAACGCAGCTGTGAGCTGGGCTCTCGCAGCGTCCCACGCGCGAAGGCCAGAAGAGCTCCTGAGATGCGGCTCTATTGAGCCCTGGGATGTTGATGCAGACGCGCAACCCGCCATCCTTGCCTGGATGGGGAGCTGCGCCAGGTGGGCGGCGGTCGCCGCGCATGGCTCTTGCTTCCTGCAGTTCCTGAGTGGTCTTGGCGATGAACTCCTGAGCGTTGGGCGCTCCTCGCCCGATGTCTTCCTGAGGGAAACGTGTTGTGAGGCATGCCTCCATGTGGTGCCCGAGTGCCTCCCTTGTGATGTTGGCAAGGTCTGAGGCCCTCAAGAAGAGAGCCCCCGAGCCCTGCCCGAGGAGGGCGCCGGGCGCGCCTTCCTATGCGAGGGAGGAAGGCGCCCCAGGCATGGGTGCTGATCCTGACGAGGTACCACTTGCGGCACCGCTCTCCTGAGGCCCGGCACGGAGTAGCTGCTTCTTCTTCTTGGGGACGACCTCAGGAGGGTACTGTGCTGCATTGTTGTCGGGGTCTTCGATTGACGCTGCTTGGAAGGCGCGCTCGAGGGAGCACACCGCATCTCTTTCTTCGGAGAGGACTGTGATGATCCCGCCACGTCCTAGCATCTTGAGGACGTTGTAGTCGTGGTGCATCACTGCCATGAACTTGGCTAGGGTTGGGTACCCAAGGATGGCGTTGTATGGCAGGCGGATGTGGGCGACGTCGAAGTCGATGAGCTCGGTGCGATAGTTGTCGCGTTGTCCAAAGGTGACAGGGAGGCGGACCTACCCTATCGGCGTGGCGGAACCATCGGTCACTCCTGAGAAGGGTTTGGTAGGATGAAGCTGATCGTAGGGCACTTGAAGGCTGTTGAACATTTCGACGGACATGATGTTGAGCCCTGCCCCGCCGTTGATGTGGGTCTTGGTGACTTGTACGTTGCTGATGACGGGAGAGCAAAGCATTGGGAGGGCGCCAGCGGTAGCCGCGCACTTGAGCTGATCTGCTGAACTGAAGGTGATGGTGCACTTGGACCACCTGAGTGGGCGCATGGCCTCAAGCTTGGGGAGGACTGCATTCACCTCGCGAGCAAACTGCTTGAAGATTCGCTGCGAGGCTGGGGCTTGAGCTCCGCCCAAGATACAGGCGATAGCGTGAGGCTCCTGGAAGCCCCCAGCCCCCTCGTCCTGATGGTGGTCGTCGTTCCTTCTTGGTGGTGGCGGCAGCGGAGGGAGACCGGCGTCGCCTTGAGGGCGGTCCTCGCGAGGCTGATCCCTCCATGCGCCCTCGCGAGGCTGATCTTGCCAGTGGTCCTCACGAGGCCGGTCATGCCAGTCCTGGCGAGGGCCACGGTCGTCCCAGCGTCCTCCTCCGCGTCCTCCTCCTCGGCCGTAGCCCCGGTCATTGCGCTCGGGGCATCGACCGAGGTGTCCATATCGAATGGCCCTGAGCTCTTGACAGTCATTGGTGTTGTGGCTGTGAACGTTGTGGAAGGCACAGAATGGACGGCTGCTCTTGGATGACTCGGGTTGGTCGCAGCCGTGCTTCATGTCCGGCTCCACCGCAAGCACGGCCACTCCCTTGTGCTTCACATCCCTGGCCTTGGCCGTCTTCTCCTCCAGGTCGGCAGCTGGGAGCTCAAGGAGGCAAAGGCGCCCTTCCTCAGCCCTTGCGCACTTGGTCGCCAGGTTGAACAACTCCAAGGACGTGCACAGCTCCTCGTGGATGGCGAGCTGCTCCTTCATCTTGACATCGCGGACGCCATCGGAAAACACAGAGATGATGGCCTCGTCCGTCACCTAGGGGATCTTGAGGCGAACGTTGTTGAAGCGCTGGATGTACTTCTGGAGGGTCTCTCCTGGCTGCTGCTTGATGCGGCACAAGTCACCCGCGGCCATAGGGCGGTCGCGAGTGCCCTGGAAGTTGGCGACGAAGCGGTCGCGCATCTCGCCCCAGGAGGAGATCGAGCCTGGAGGCAGGTTCAGGAGCCATGAGCGGGCACCATCCTTGAGAGCCATAGGGAACCAGTTCGCCATGACTTTTTCGTCGTTGTTGGCCGCCTCGATGCTCAGCTCATAGAGCTGCAGGAACTCCGCGGGGTCAGGGGTGCCGTCATAGCGAGGAGGCAGGTCTGGCTTGAACTTGCCCGGCCATGCGACGCTACACAGCTCGGGGTGAAGGCGCGGCAGCCCGCGGTGGCCACCGGGACCCTTTGCTGATGTGGAGCCTGCCCTTGATGTCTGCGCATGTAGGATCCACGTTGATGGAGACTTCAACCCACGAAGGGTAACGGCTGCGCGAGTCCACGGAGGGCTCCACCCACGAAGGGTCCATGAAGAAGCAACCTTGTCTATCCAACCATGGCCCTCGCCCACGAAGGACTTGCCTCACTAGGGTAGATCTTCACGAAGTAGGCGATCTCCTTGCCCTTACAAACTCCTTGGTTCAACTCCACAATCTTGTCGGAGGCTCCCAAGTGACACCTAGCCAATCTAGGAGACACCACTCTCCAAGAAGTAACAAATGGTGTGTTGATAATGAACTCCTTGCTCTTGTGCTTCAAATGATAGTCTCCCCAACACTCAACTCTCTCTCACAGGATTTGGATTTGGTGGAAAGAAGATTTGAGTGGAAAGCAACTTGGGGAAGGCCAGAGATCAAGATTCATATGGTAGGAATGGAATATCTTGACCTCAACACAAGTGTAGGTGGTTCTCTCTCAGAAAATGTATGTTGGAAGTGTAGGCACGTTCTGATGGCTCTCTCCATGAATGAAGAGTGGGTGGAGGGGTATATATAGCCTCCACACAAAATCTAACCGTTACACACAACTTACCAATCTCGATGAGACCGAATTGAGAAACTCGGTCGGACCGATTCAGCAAATCATGTGACCGTTAGGATTTTCGGTGGGACCGACATGACAACTCGGTAGGACCGATATGATTAGGGTTAGGGCATAACGTAATCTCGGTGAGACCGATTATTCAAACTCGGTGAGACCGATTTTGGTAATGGACACAGAGAGAGTTGGTCAGGCAAATTCGGTGGGACCGATTCGCTCATCTCGGTAAGACCGAAACGTTACGAAAAGGAAACAGAGAGTTTGCATTGTAATCTCGGTGGGACCGATCGCTTATCTCGGTTTGACCGAAACATTACGAATGGAAACAGAGAGATTACAACCCCATCTCGGTGAGATCGAGATCCCTATCGGTGAGACCGATTTGCCTAGGGTTTGTGGCAGTGGCTATGACATCTGAACTCGGTGGCGCCGGATAGAAAGAATCGGTAGGGCCGAGTTAGACTTTTGGTTTGGTCATATGTGGATATGAGAAAGTATTTGAGGGCTTTGGAGCATATCACTACGCATTTTGAGCAAGAAAGCCATTAAGCAACACCTCATCCCTCCTTGATAGTATTGGCTTTTCCTATAGACTCAATGTGATCTTGGATCACTAAAATAGAAAATGTAGAGTCTTGTGCTTTGAGCTTGAGCCAATCCTTTTGTCCTTAGCATTTTGAGGGATCGACTTTTCTCATCCATGCCATGCCAATCATTGAGCTTTCCTGAAATATTTATCTTGAAGTAGCATTAGCTCAATGAGATATATGTTGTTAGGAATTACCAAAACCACCCAGGGATAGTTGCACTTTCAATCCCCCCTTTTTGGTAATTGATGACAACATATAGATCAAAGCTTCAACAAATGATAATAAGATTGAAAAACATTGTCGCTTTGAGAAGTATGTGAAAAGTAAGAGCTCCCCCTAAATTTGTGCATTATTTAAAATTTGCTTTGGACTGCAAATGCACAATGTGTTAGGATCATGGGTTACTCTTCCATGTCACATACATCTTGGTGGAGCGCTCAACATGATAATAATTAAATACATGCACTCATCACAAAGCAAAGTGAATGATCATATAGGCATAAAAGGATAATGTCATCCAACAAGCATTAAGGTAGCATAGCATATGATCAAACACATGATCATCCAAGTATCACAAAAGGCATAGAGTATTAAGCAAACGAGCAAGTAACGAAGTTCAACCACCAAAAAGACAAGAGAGACCAAAGGCAACACTCTCTCTTGAAGCCTATGATCTATACATTTTCTCCCCCTTTGGCAACAAGTTACCAAAAAGTTCATAAAAAATGCATAGTGCTAAACGACTCTCGGGCTTGGTCTTCATGGGATGGTGTAGAGATGACTCCAAGGACGAAGGCTTCAGATGAAGTAGCTGGAGCTGGATGCACTGAATCTGTTGCTGCTGGTGCTGATGCTGTAGCTTTGGTGTCTGGAACAGGCACTGCAGCAGATCTCTGTCCTCTGGGCACTCTAGCAAAAGCATTTGTGGTAGACTTGCCCTTCTTCTCCTCCACTTCCTCCTGAAGTTGCTCAACTGCAGTTTGGATCTCTGCCACTTTGACATCAAGAGCATAAAACTTCTGCTCCATGATTCTCTCCAAGCTCTCCTAGTTTTGAGTCAGGGTGGCCAAGCCCTTCTCAATCCTCAAGGTGGAGGCAATCAAGTAGCTAAGCTGGTCTTGTTTGCTCTTCAGAAGAATCTAAGATGCCTCTTTAGCAGTTGGCATCTTTGCAGCCTTCTCAGCCCTTGCCTTCTCCTTCTTCTCTTGTGCTTGCACAGAAGATGGTTCATTGTCATCCATCATAACAGTGTTGTCCTCAAAATAAGGGTAGATGGGTAGGTGTTCCTTGTCCAAGAGATATGTGCCAGTGCCCATCATGGAGTTTATAAGCTCCTGAATCTGTGGGGCATACCCACAACTCCTCTTTTGATCAGCAGCAGTCCTTTTGATTGTTTCCACAATCAAGCTCATGACTTTGAACTTCTGAGGCACATCAAATATGTGAAGCAAATTAATTGCATGGCCTCTGATCATCTTGTGATCACCTGACTTGGGCAGCAAAGTATGCCTTAAAATCCAGTTGATAGTGGGCAGTCCTGACAACAGATAGTGTACAGATCCAAACTTGTGTGTCTCAAGTGCAGCATCTCGGATCTCTCTGTACATGTGATCCATGGAGTTGTGATCTTTCTTCTTCTTGGCATAGACATCCAAGTCATCCTCATTTTCCTTTGGTGCATTGATCAATTCAGACCATTCTTCAATTGTTGATTGGTACCTAGTACCCTCAGACATCCAGACTATCCTCCCATCTGGGTAGAAATGAGCTGTGGAGTAAAACTGCATAATGAGCTCATCATTCCACTTTGTGAGCTTCTGCCCAACAAAGTCTTCTACTCCACAAGACTTGAAACTGTCATAAACTCCAGGATAGTGATCTTCATTCTTCCTGATATACTCCCAGTCAACCCATCTCATATCACAAACTATGGGCTTCTTGTCAAGCAGCACTGTCTCATAGAAATCCTGCTGTTCTTTAGTGTGAAACCTGTAGTCCACAGCAGTCCTTCTCCTGACTACATAGGGGTCAGTCAATCTCCACTGTCTCAGACCTGCATCCTTCCTGAGCTTCATATCTTCTGCAACTGGGAGAGCATCATTATGATCTGGGATCTTGAGATCCAGCTTTCTCAATACTAGTGAGTCTTCATCTTCTTCTTCAGCAGCTTCAGGCACTGGGGCCTTGTTCTTCTCTGCAGTTGGAATGTTTCTAGTGTTTCTCTTGGGTGCAGACTTGGGTTTTGGAGCAGCAGCGTTGGGAGCATCTTTGGGCTTAGATGGAGCAGCCCCTGACCTTATAGCATCTTCCATTAGCTTTTGAGCTTTAGGAGCTGGTGCATCATCCTCTTCCTCTTCATCTTCCATCATTGAGGGTTTGCCAAGTACTTTGGCAGTAGTAGTCACTACAAAAAAATACACTTCCGTCATGATACGTGTTTGTCACAGTAGGTCGCGTTTTTTGTCATGCATGTACATCCATGACAAATTTATGACAGAATCAAGATAGTCATACCTGTGCTGTCATAGAAGTGTTCCATGACATTACCAAAATTATCATCACGAAAGTGTCCACTTCCATGACGATAAATCGCGCGTCATAGAAATGCTTTCGTCAAGGGTGACCGACACGTGGCATCCACCATAACGGAACGCCGTTAAGCTATCGGGTCAGGTTTTGGATCCGATAACCCGTTAACAGCCGCGACCAATGGGGATTTTCCACGTGTAAAATCATCATTGGTTGGAGGAAACACGTGTCGACTCATCGTTGGGACAGATGTCATCCACTCATTGGATAGAAGGCGCCTATGATACGTCGACATGTGGCACGACCCATCAAGTTTAAATGGGCCGGCCCAACTAAAGGCCCACAAGATTTTGCGGACCATAATGGGTCGGCCCAACTAAAGGCCCACGAGATTTTGCGGACCATAATGGGCTGGCCCAGCTAAAGGCCCACAAGATTTCGCGGGCCATAATGGGCCGGCCCAGGCAAAGGCCCACAAGATTTTTGTGTGCCATAATGGGCCGGCCCATGTAAAGGCCCACAAAATTCTTGCGGATCATAATGGGCCGGCCCAGCTAAAGGCCCACGAGATTTCGCCGACACTAATGGGCCGGCCCAGCTGTAGGCCCACAAGATTTTGAGGACCCTAGTAGGCCGGCCCATTAACTGGCTGCCATGTTTTGGGCCAAATGCCGGCCCATATTTGATCCGGTCCATTAATGGCCTGCCACGTTCCGGGCCTAATAATGGCCCATATGAGATCCGGCCCGTTAAAAGCCTCCCACGTTCTGCCAAATCATGGCCCAGATCAGGTTCGGCCCTTTAAGAGGCTTCGGCCTCAATTATGGCCCATATCAGATTGGGCCCGTTAACTGGACGCTATGCTTTTGGGCCCACTTGCTAAAGGCCCATTTAGTAATTCGGCCTGATATTAGTTTCGGCCTGTTAAGGGCCCGTTTAACATTTCGGCCCTATATTAATTTCGGCCTGTTAAAAGCCCGTCATATAGTTGGGCCTAACTACGGCCCGGTTTGCATCCGGCCTGCTCGCAGCCAATATCTGATTGGGCCAAACAAGGACCGAGACAATTTTGGCCTGTTAAAAGCCCGTGATTTGATTCGCACAATCATGGGCCGAGGTCCATTTCGGGCTGCTGCCGGCCCGTGAGCTGTTCGACACATTTCAGGCCCAACCTACTTCTCAGCCTCCTAAAAGCCCATTGAGTTTTCTTGCGAAAAGAGGGCCGGGGGTTACTCGGCCTATTAAATGCCCGAATCTACTAGTGGGCTAGTTTGACGGGGCCCATGATGCGGATCATACATCGTGATTGCATGACGGCCCGATTATGTACCGTAATTTTACGGTTTGGCCGGTTTACTACGAAGACAGGATATATATACAGTAAAATAACTGCAGCATCGTGAATAAGAAAAAACCTAGACTATACAATAGAGAAATTACGGCATATTACATCCACTAGACATCAAAGTTCGCCACTATGATAATAAAGCACAAGCAGACAGCAGATTACATACACTGGGCATCAAAGATCGCCACCAGTGCAAATAAACACGCCGACAAAATAATATACAAAACCGACAGCACTTCAATAGAGTTCAAGAAAGGTTAGCCCTGCTAGCGAGCTGCAGCGCAAGCACCTGAGCAAGATGATGAGACTGCGCTTGTTCAACACTTATATCTTCCTCACTCTGAAAGATAAACAAGCAGACAGATGACAAGTTTTGCACATAAAAGTATCAGTGCTGACAATTCATCACATTTCTTACTGACGAATAAAGTGACACAGTTTAAAATTGCATTAACACAATATGGTATTGTTCAGGTCAAGACATGGCGGGAAATGACATTGTGAAGGAGTTGGCAGCTTCACGACACCACTGGATTACAGATCAAGAACTCATAAGTATCAATGGTTAGTGTGCTGTCAATTTATCCCATTTCGGATTGGTAAATAAAGAGACAGTTTAAATAATAGTAGAATGATATGACATTATTCATAGTTAAGACATTGCAGAATATGACATTGTGCTGTAGTGGGTAGGTTCACCACACCACTGGATTACGGATGAAGAACAGAAGCATACATGCAGTGCAAAAGAAGATCACTTGCTCTGTATAGTTTAATTTACATGGTATGAAGAAGGAACTTGGTTGTACAACTGAAAACTTAAATAGAGAAGGACAAACTTTTGTTTATGAACTACATAATAAACTTTAAACATGCAATTTGATGCAAACACCAAAAATAAACAGTTGTTGCAGTCATGCCTAACCAAATATACACAACAAAGTTTGAAGGCTTGAGAAGGACAAACTTACATTACTGGTGAAGACAGGCTCTATAAAGCCCTTGTCCATGCTGATGGGGGGGCAATTCAAGAAGTTTACCACAGAATCTTCTTCATAAGCATTGCCTTTATTCTACATTTTGTTAAGAGTAAATATAGATGTGATAATATACGAAAAAATGGAGAATATTTTAAGATAAGATGAAGAGTGATGCTACATAACCAAGTAGCTATAAATGTATGTGCAGCGATACAGGCAAAAGGCACAGCCAAGAGCAATGCACAGCTAAACTTCTTTAGTACCAACCTTATGGTAAGAGTAAATATAGATTTGATGTGTAGAAAATGGAGGGCAAAGGAAAATAAGCTGCAGAGTGATGGTACATGAACAACTACCTGTAAATATAAGTACACTGATAAAGGACAGCATGTACTTACAAGAACAATGTACAGCTAAAAAAATTCATTGGCATTGGATATATTCTACACTAATGTAACCATTCATATAGATCAGATAATTTGGAGTGAACAATTGATAAGCAAGCTATCATGCATACTGTTGTCACATAATGAACCAGGTATGTATGCAAGTACAGTGATACAGGACAACAGGTACTAACAAGAGCAAAGCAGCGGGCAGCATATTTGTGATATCCTGTCGTTCTTTTCAAACAGGAATTCTTCTTCGAGCAGATTTCCTGCAAAAAAGATCCATACGGCACATACGGAAAAGTAGAAGTTCAAATTGTCATGTGATTTCATAGATAGTACCTCATCCTGGGAACGAGACCAGTGCATAACAAGGTTTTTCCATTCAATGTCTTCTAAATTTAGCACAGGAGACTTCACCGGAAATTCGTTTATAGACTTGCCATCAAAGTGTGATTTCCTCAGGTAACACCGATACTGCTGCAATGCTTCCTTGAAAATCACAAGCAAGCTTTGCTCGTCATGACTATCCAGATTGACCCTCGCCTAGTTACAACAATGTAATGTAAATCATTGATGTGTTCGATCAGCAAAAAACAGGAAAATAATAACCATGAATAATAGCACTTACACGTAAGTTGGACAGGAAGATGTGAAAATGGTGTTTATCTTCACTATAATCTTCCCATGATGGGAATATATGCACGTTGTCCCTAACAACATTGAAAGCATTGTCTTTTAAACTGGGAATAAATGGAATGGGGTTCCAATCTGCAGGAATTGGCCGTCTCTGCAGTTGGGATAGGTCTTCGGCCGGTGGACTTGCTGTACTTTTTGCTGGAGTGGGATTTTTCTGTGGTACAGCTGGTGCTATGGCAAATGAAATCGGTATACCTTTTGCTGGAGTGCAAGTCCTGTGTGGTGGGGCTAGTGGTGTGGCCAGTGAAGTATGGGTACAGTCTGCTGGAGTCGGTCCTACGTTTTGTGTCACTGGTTGTACAACCAATATAAGTGGGGCGTTGTCTGATTTCTCCCGCACCACCACGTTTTTCAAGGACTTTGCTGGTGCTCCTTCAGGTTCGGCAATCACCCTCTTCCTTTTTGATGTCTGATGCACAAGAATAGCATTTGAGTGGAAAAACATGGTATGATGACAGATGGAATATGTATTGATAATGCATGGGCATGGCATCTCAAGTTATATGATGAGTAAACTAAGCAGATGGCGGTGCAACAAAGTAGAAGAAATGCAAGACAACATATGCAAGATACGCGCAATCAATAAAACCTTGCCAAATTAGAACAGGCACCTTGATGGGTGCACAGGACAGGCCATCTGCCTTTGACTCCTCGAGGTTAGAATAGTCATTAGGATGATATTCTGAACAAGAATCAACAGGTGGGGAGCGTATGAGTTTCATTGCTTCCAGAATGGCACTCAATACCTTGGTGCCAATTTTGTAAGTCATTGCAGTGTTCCACAATATTCTTCTGATGCGCGGATTCTGATATTCACTGTAATTGCGTAAAATATCTGAGAACCATGAAAACATAAATAGTTGTGAGATTATCTTTGTAATGCAGATGATATTCTAATATAGGGGCGCCCCTGTAAACACTTGTGTGCTATTACTGGATTCTGATGAGAGAGCTCATGTGTGCTGTAATATGGTGAGTGCATTTATATAATCTGGCACAAGTACACAAAAAATAGGCTCCAGAAGTAAGGATAGCTCGCAGATGATAGGTTCATAATATACTGTATAGAGAGTTTATTGCCAAACCATGATAACAAGAGCACACAACAACTAGGCAGATCATAGTGTACATAACAGGGGTACACCATAACCACGATATATAAATCGGGAAAGTGGAACTGGCTTGAAAATACGGTGTTGTATTGCCGCTAGTAATTGAAAGCCTATCGATCACGTATAGGCCAGCTCTATCAGCTGTTGACTGCAGATGTCCCTGCGCCCCTTCCTGACAAGGAACATAATGTACGTACGAAATACAGAATAAACAAAGAGGAACATGTTAAAGAACGGAAGAGGAAGCATATTCTTGAGGTTCCGCTTCATTGCATACAATGTTGGTTGCCCACTCATGATGAATCACAGCGCCCAAAGAAATGCAATTCCATGCTGTCTCTCTATATGTGGCAATTTTGAACAAGAGTCATTAGGATCATATTCCGAACAAGAATCAACAGGTGGGGAGCATGAGTTTCATTGCATCCAGAATGGCACTCAATGCCTTGGTGCCAATTTTGTAAGTCATTGCAGTGTTTAGCTTCAAGAGTGGACTGCTGCTAGTGCGACACAAAGCAGCTACACAGATCATAGTGTAGATATAACGGGGAAAACCGTAAGCATCAGAGTAAAATCAGCAAAGTGGAACTTGCTGGAATATATGTGCTAGTATTGCCGGTACGGCTAGAAATGCTTCGGATACCAGCTCTCTTCAAGTGAAGGTGCGCTACTGTTAATATCAGTGTTACTCTCAAAGGCGACACAGCTCCCCGCATTTCCTTGCTATTCTTATAGGATTCAAGTGGGCAGGTGACTACAAATCCTATTCCTATGTTTACAAGATCCTACGAATCAAAGAGGCTCAAAGTGTCCATCACAACCGACCGTATAGACCTCTACACTGCAAATGTCCCTGCTCATCTTCAGTACAAGGAACATACTGTACTACTATCATACTCCCTCCGTTCCAAAATATAAGTCTTGGTAGAGATTTCCACTATGGATCACATACAGATGTGTCCAGATACATTTTAGAGTGTAGATTCACTCATTTTGCTCCATATGTAGTCCATGGTGGAATCTATACAAAGACTTGTATTTAGGAACGGAGAGAGTACATATTAAAGAAGAACGGAAGAGGAACATGGTAAAGAAGAGCAACCAGATTTTGGATAATAAAATGTTGGTTGCGCAGTGCCCACACATGATGAACCAGAGCGCATTAAGAATGCAACTCCCAGCTGTCTCTCGACCATTTCAGGCGGTTGGATGAAGATCCTACGTCTCCTAACCCATCTTCTTCCTCGTCTCTGATTCTTCCCATAGAGAACACCGCACGGGCTGCTGGTCGGACCACCGGCCCCCGCCGTCTGTGTTCCTCCGCCACCCCCACCCCCACCCCCGCCCCAACCCCCACCCGCGTCGAGTTTTCTTCGTTCGGTGAGGCCCCACAACCACCCGAGCCCCTTCATTCGCACCGGCGAACTCCGGTGAGCTCTGGAAAATCGACTGACCCAATTTTGAAATTTAGTCTACTGTGATTTAACTAGTGTGTAATATAAAAGGGGAAAACCATAAGCATTGGGAGTATAGTGTTGAGTGTGCCATGCTGGATTTGAAGGTGCAAACCGGACAAAGGCAACTTCGCAACCAAGACAAGAAATCAGAGGAAAGCAGTGGCGATCTATTTTCTTGCTGCGATAAATAAGTTGAGCAGATACGAAAGAGTACCGCCTCTGGTGCGGCGCCGTGTACGCATCTGCTGAGAATTTGACGGTGCTGCGGTAGCGATGGCTGTCGGCGGCGTGGAAGCAGATCTAGGAGGGTAGACTGTGGCAGTGGGGCGCGGTGGACGAGATGGTCGTAGGAGCGGCGCCGTCAAGGTGGACGACGGCGGGGATGAAGCGAGAGGACGGGATGCAAGGATCCCGGTCCGAAGCCGTGGATGAGAGAGGTCGATCTCTTGTAATGGACGGTGGCGTCGGGGTATCAGATCCGGCATGGTGGAGGAGGACGGCGGTGGATGGGGTGGCGGACGGAGGAGGGTGGGGTGGAGAGGGTGTTTTGGCGCCCACGGAGTACGAATGGGGAAAAGGGAGGTAGAGAGGATGGGGGGAACCATGTATTCAAGGCGCGCTTGTCTCAAATGCGAGGAAATTTACAAACTTAGCCCCTGTTTCAAATTTCTACTACATCACAGCAATATTAGTCAGTTGGGGATAGGACGATAATCTCGCATACACCGAATATTTGCCGACGAGAGTTTGTTTTTGGCGCCCACCGTGTATGAATATGAATCGGGGAGGGAGTCGATTTCGGCCGAGGACACACTGTGTTTTGGCGCCCACCGTGTATGAATCCGGGTGAGAGGCGGTTACGTCACATTTGGGTGAAATTACAAACCTACCCCTATCGAAACCTATAGAAATCTAGCAGATAGGCTTTGCGTGGCAGGGATAGGCAGTAGTAATTTCCATCTCGCAGATTTTGGTTTCGGGCGGTTACTGCGACTTCCCCCGCTTCCTTCAAATTTTGCAGAGTGCACGTTTACCGTGCCAAGTCAATTCGAATCCCGTTTGTATTCTATTTTTTTCGGGCGGGATCCATTTTCAATTGGAATGACATTCTATATACATCATTTTTTTATATATACTTTCAAAAGCACAACACTATTTATACATAAATATGGTTTACAAATGGCATGATCTCAGATTCATAAGGTTGTATCCATCAATTTGGATTTTCAAATATTTGGAACCACTTTATGTTGAAATCCAATGTATGCATTCCTCGCTAACTGTCTCCAATTAATGTGTGTTTCATGCGGGTATTTTCTTTATTGCATATAAACCATGCATTGTTTGTAATCCCGTATAGACATTAATTGCATATAAACCATGCATTGTTTGTAATTAAAGAATCTATGGATCACCAATATTGATAAACTATATAACATTACACGTGTGCCCAAATTCAAATGAATATGCATGTTTGATACACCAATTTGTGTTATGATATTATCGATGTCGTGATCTCCAGTTTAATATTTGAATCCCCTTTAATCCAGATATTCGTCTCATATAGCTATCACTCATGCTTCTATAGGACTATCTCTCTGGACCTATACGCGTTCATCGTCTCTCAGGTATCTCTCGTGCTACCTGTATGTCGAAAATGATCTTTTATCTTCGTAACACACTGATGGTACTCTGTCCCTCGACCTTCATCACTCTATCTCTCTCTAAGTATATCTCGCTCCCTGCTATGTGTCTCTAACTATGATTCTCCATGTGGAATCTCTTTCTCTCACGCAAACACAAAAGTTTGACTCCCGGGGTCTCATTTCTCTCTACTATTCCCATGTGTGCCACTCGCACACCCCTCATACAGAGATGTCTTTCGCTCCTTAGATATGAGAACCTATGACTCTTCCTCTTAAATATCTCTTTCTCGCACACAAACACAAACTCTGTCTCCCAGGGTCTCATATTTCTCCATTGTTCTCTTGTATATCGCTCACACACACTCTCTCTCCCTAGAGATATCTTGTGTTCCCTCATATGTCTCTCTAGCTATCACTCTCATTGTGAAATATCTTTCTCTCTCGCAGACACAAAACTCCGTCTCTCGGGATCTCATTTCTCTCTGATATCTGTTTGTATGTGACTCACATGCACCCTCTCTCTATCTCTCTCACACCCACACACATAACTCAGCCTTCTGATCCACTCGACTCCTATCTCTAACGCACACTAGCTAGCATCTTTATCTTTCTATTTATCTATTTCTCCATCAACCTTCTTTCTCGCCCTCACTCTTGATTCCTATCACGCACACTACATATGTTTCTCTCTACATGCAGTCAAGTGCCCTCTCACACACATATATAACTTCACCCTCTGAACCACCCGACGGTCATCTCCAACACCCAAACTAGCGGATGTCCCTCTAGCTAGCATCTCCATCTCTGTATCTATCTGTAGTTTCTCCGTCAACATTTCTTTCTCGCACGGAGTCTTGCTTCCTATCACCCAGACTATATATGTCTCTCCATACATATGCATTTATAGGTTGATCTCTTTTGCACAATCGTTGTGCCTCACTCCCTCTGCTCGCCATAGATGCATGCTCCAGCCCACGCCACTATCTCTTAAAGACAAAAACACATGCTCAATTGTCGGGCCTTCTTCCCCGCATTCTCACATGCACGCATATTGTCATACCGATCCGTCTCTCCCATGTCGTTGATCTTATGACTTATGTCTTCTTTCTTTTATCTCGATCATGCGCGCGCGCACACACACACATCCCACGTATACATGTATACCTCTCACACATGCACGTTCAAGGTCTCTATGTCTCCATACGTAGTTAATTACCCTCAATCCTAACGCCACATTGAATCGTTCTCCTCTTTTGTGCACATAACTTCCGCCTGGATGGGTAAAACACACGCTCGCACTTAACAATCTCCTTCTAGCTACCCCCCCCCACCCCGCCTCTCACTCTTCCCCTATATCCCCGAAACCAATAAGACCATCCCTTTGTTTAATTCCCGCCTACATGCACCATCCATATATAGTAGTCTTCCTCGGTGTCTCTCGAACAAACACGTTCTCTCGATGTCGACTCCTCTCACGCGCACACACCTTCTCTTCCCTCTCTACGGGCATTTTCTCTCTCGCACCCCATCGTTGGTGGCCTCTGCTATACACATCACCTCTCTATGATGAAGCCATGCACACTTAAATTACATCCGCCACAGAGGACCCCGCGACACACACACACACACACACACACCACACACACACACACACTAAGACTCCATCTCTCTCTCTCTCACACACACACACACACACAAACACACACACACACGCACGCACACCCACCCCCCCACACACACACTAAGACTCCATCTCTTTCTCTCTCTCTCACACACACAAACTAAGACTCCATCTCTCCCTCTCTCTCACACACACACACACCACACACACACTAAGACTCCATCCCACACACACATGCTCTAGGCCGAGCATTTGTTCCTACCACCCTTCATCCAACCTTACCCGTATAATAAACAATCACCTTTATTTACTTGCATAACATGGACAAATTCCACTTTACTTTAGTAGTCAGCAAACTTATCATCTGTACCCTTATAAAAAAATGAGTTGGCGATGATGGTGTGCCTGCCATCTTGTAATACAGACCGTATGATCTATATCTGACGGATAGAAAGCAAACTATGATAATTTTACAAAAGATACCCGCACCTCTCTCCACATCATTATCTCCCACAACCTCATTGCTCAGCAATTAAAAAAGGAATAAGTCTCTGGAACAATCTAGCATGCATGGTGGCCGCTGCCGCCTGCCGGTGCCGTCCATCCCCATGCCTCCGCCCATTCCGACCACCAGTCACCACCATGCTCCACTCCTCCTCGCCTTATCTCTCATCTTTCATTTTTTTGATGACATTCTCGAGATACCAGTTTTCCGATAAAATTCTCAAGATATCATTAGTTTTTACACATGGGATTACTCCTGCATGGGTCAATCACAACAGGTGTTTTGTAAAAAATGCATATTGATGTTCCGTGCAATGCACGAGAATCTTTCTTGTAATTATATAAAGCAAATCACGAGCAGGAAGTGACATTTTTTGACACAACCACGTTAACATGGCCACGTAAATCACTAGCTAAAGTAAATACCATTATACTTATATCCCGATGCAAAAGGTTGAGTACATGTCCGAAGAGTAGAGTCACACACACGCACTCTGTCTCTCAGAATCTCTCTCACACACACACCAGTTACGTGACGCCCACTTAAGCAGACACGTATGTTACAATTTGTGCACCCGCGGGTACAGGTGATGCTGCGCATTTATTTAAGCCGGAAGGCGAACCCAAACAGTAGCTGCATTCGTTCCCCTCCCGCCGCCTCTTCTCTGGTCGCCGTCGCCCGGTAGCCACGGCCCGGCCGAAGGTAACAACATACGCCATACTCCCGCCGGAGCGGCGCTTTAATATGGAAATTTTAGTGGTCATGCATGCATCTTTTTGTGCTAGCACTCCTATATAGGGGTTGACCGGTCGCTTCCCGCGGACGTGCGCGGGCGGTGGAAGAGGAAGGAGAAGGGAAGCGGGCTGTGGAGTAACGTTTTTTACCACAATTTCTTAGGAAACTGAGTGCAATAATTGAGTAGTTTTGCAAACTACCAGCACTACACCTGAAACGGTTCAAAACCTATACTCCCTTGCCAGCGCGCGCTTCCCGCGTGAAACGGTCAGCGTTGCCCTGGAGCGTCAGTGCCGCATTAATGCCCGGCCAGAGCGGAGGCGACCTCCCACTGGCACCGGCTTTGAAGTGGCGCGACGGCCGAGAGAGCGCCGCTTCCCGGTGCACGCGACTGCTCCGCGTCGAGACTGGCCATAGGCCCTGTTTGGATCCATGGGTTAGAGTTAGTTTGAGCCAGTTGGGGCTCAAATAGCCCTAAAGTATCCAAGCATGAGGGTTTAAATTGGAGCAAGTTGCACCGAACCCACCAAAAAAAACTATCCCATCCAAGAGGTGCTAACTGGAGATAGTTCTCGTTGGGACCACTGAAAAATCACTTTTCTCTCTCCATCAAGTGCATTTATTGTCAATCTAACCAAACACCTCTTTGGCTACAGTTAGTTCAGGGTTAGTCATGAGTTAGTCTAACCTCTAGCTAAGTTAGAGTATCAAACAGGAGCAGTATAGGACATGCAAGTTGCTCAAAGCATACAGTCAAATCCGTACGTGAAAGAATTTTTTTCTTTTTGAAAACGGAACGTGAAAGGAATTTTTCTTAGAATGCTCTTGCCATGTCGCTAACATGTGATGAGTTTGTTGGGAAACGTAGTAATTTCAAAAAATTTCCTACGCACACGCAAGATCATGGCGATGCATAGCAACGAGAGGGGAGAGTGTTGTCCACGTACCCTCGTAGACCGAAAGCAGAAGCGTTAACACAACGCGGTTGATGTAGTCGTACGTCTTCACGATCCGACCGATCAAGTACCGAACGCACGACACCTCCGAGTTCAGCACACGTTCAGCTCGATGACGTCCCTCGAACTCCGATCCAGCCGAGTGTTGAGGGAGAGTTTCTTCAGCATGACGGCGTGGTAACGATGATGATGTTCTACTGACGCAGGGCTTCGCCTAAGCACCGCTACGATATTATCGAGGTGTAATATGGTGGAGGGGGCACCGCACACGGCTAAGAGATCAATAGATCAATTGTTGTGTCCATGGGGTGCCCCCTGCCCCCGTATATAAAGGAGCAAGGGGGAGGCCGCCGGCCAAGGAGGAGGGCGCGCCAAGGGGGGAGTCCTACTCCCACCGGGAGTAGGACTCCTCCTTTCCTTGTTGGAGTAGGAAAAGGGAAGGGAGAAGGAGAAAGAAGGAAGGGGGCGCCCCCCCTCCCTAGTCCAATTCGGACTAGTCCATGGGGAGGGGTGCGGCCTCCCTTTGGGGCCTTTCTCTCCTTCCCGTATGGCCCATTAAGGCCCAATACGAATTCCCGTAACTCTCCGGTACTCCGAAAAATACCCGAATCATTCGGAACCTTTCCGAAGTCCGAATATAGTCGTCCAATATATCGATCTTTACGTCTCGGCCATTTCAAGACTCCTCGTCATGTCCCCGATCTCATCCGGGACTCCGAACTCCTTCGGTACATCAAAATACATAAACTCATAATATAACCGTCATCGTAACGTTAAGCGTGCGGACCCTACGGGTTCGAGAACTATGTAGACATGACCGAGACACCTCTCCGGTCAATAACCAATAGCGGAACCTGGATGCTCATATTGGCTCCCACATATTCTATGAAGATCTTTATCGGTCAGACCGCATAACAACATACGTTGTTCCCTTTGTCATCGGTATGTTACTTGCCCGAGATTCGATCGTCGGTATCTCAATACCTAGTTCAATCTCGTTACCGGCAAGTCTCTTTACTCGTTCCGTAATACATCATCTCGCAACAAACTCATTAGTTGCAATGCTTGCAAGGCTTAAGTGATGTGCATTACCGAGAGGGCCCAGAGATACCTCTCCGACAATCGGAGTGATAAATCCTAATCTCGAAATACGCCAACCCAACAAGTACCTTTGGAGACACCTGTAGAGCACCTTTATAATCACCCAGTTACGTTGTGACATTTGGTAGCACACAAAGTGTTCCTCCAGTAAACGGGAGTTGCAAAATCTCATAGTCATAGGAACATGTATAAGTCATGAAGAAAGCAATAGCAACATACTAAATGATCGAGTGCTAAGCTAACGGAATGGGTCAAGTCAATCACGTCATTCTCCTAATGAGGTGATCCCGTTAATCAAATGACAACTCATGTCTATGGCTAGGAAACATAAACATCTTTGATTAACGAGCTAGTCAAGTAGAGGCATACTAGTGACACTCTGTTTGTCTATGTATTCACACATGTATTATGTTTCCGGTTAATACAATTCTAGCATAAATAATAAACATTTATCATGATATAAGGAAATAAATAATAACTTTATTATTGTCTCTAGGGCATATTTCCTTCAGTATCCCACTTGCACTAGAGTCAATAATCTAGTTCACATCGCCATGTGATTTAACATCAATAGTTCACATCACCATGTGATTAATACCCATAGTTCACAGCGTCATTTGACCAACACCCAAAGGGTTTACTAGAGTCAGTAATCTAGTTCACATCGCTATGTGATTGACACCCAAAGAGTACTAAGGTGTGATCATGTTTTGCTTGTGAGATAATTTTAGTCAACGGGTCTGTCACATTCAGATCCGTAAGTATTTTGCAAATTTTTATGTCTACAATACTCTGCACGGAGCTACTCTAGCTAATTGCTCCCACTTTCAATATGTATCTAGACCGAGACTTAGAGTCATCTTGATTAGTGTCAAAACTTGCATCGACGTAACCCATTACGACGAACCTTTTGTCACTTCCATAATCGAGAAACATATCCTTATTCCTAAGGATAATTTTGACCGCTCTCCAGTGATCTACTCCTAGATCACTATTGTACTCCCTTGCTAAAATCAGTGTAGGGTATACAATAGATCTGGTACACAGCATGGCATACTTTATAGAACCTATGGCCAAGGCATAGGGAATGACTTTCATTCTCTTTCTATCTTCTGCCGTGGTCGGGCTTTGAGTCTTACTCAATTTCACACCTTGTAACACAGGCAAGAACTCTTTCTTTGACTGTTCTATTTTAAACTACTTCAAAATCTTGTTAAGGTATTTACTCATTGAAAAAACTTATCAAGCGTCTTGATCTATCTCTATAGATCTTGATGCTCAATATGTAAGCAGCTTCACCGAGGTCTTTCTTTGAAAAACTCATTTCAAACACTCCTTTATGCTTTGCAGAATAATTCTACATTATTTCCGATCAACAATATGTCATTCACATATACTTATCAGAAATGTTGTAGTGCTCCCACTCACTTTCTTGTAAATACAGGCTTCACCGCAAGTCTGTATAAAACTATATCCTTTGATCAACTTATCAAAGCGTATATTCCAACTCCAAGATGCTTGCACCAGTCCATAGATGGATCGCTGGAGCTTGCATATTTTGTTAGCACTTTTAGGATTGACAAAACCTCCTGGTTGCATCATATACAACTCTTCTTTAATAAATCCATTAAGGAATGCAGTTTTGTTTATCCATTTGCCATATTTCATAAAATGCGGCAATTGTTAACGTGATTCAGACAGACTTAAGCATAGATACGAGTGAGAAACTCTCATCGTAGTCAACACCTTGAACTTGTCGAAAACCTTTTTGCGACAATTCTAGCTTTGTAGACAGTAACACTACTATCACTGTCTGTCTTCCTCTTGAAGATCCATTTAATCTCAATGGCTCGCCGATCATTGGGCAAGTCAATCAAAGTCCATACTTTGTTCTCATATATGGATCTCATCTCAGATTTCATGGCCTCAAGCCATTTCGCGGAATCTGGGCTCATCATCGCTTCCTCATAGTTCGTAGGTTCATCATGGTCAAATAACATGACCTCCAGAACAGGATTACCGTACCACTCTGGTGTGGATCTCACTCTGGTTTACCTACGAGGTTTGGTAGTAACTTGATCTGAAGTTACATGATCATCATCATTAACTTCCTCACTAATTGGTGTAGGAGTCACAGGAACAGATTTCTGTGATGAACTACTTTCCAATAAGGGAGCAGGTACAGTTACCTCATCAAGTTCTACTTTCCTCCCACTCACTTCTTTCGAGAGAAACTCCTTCTCTAGAAAGGATCCATTCTTAGTAACGAATGTCTTGCCTTCTGATATGTGATAGAAGGTGTACCCAACTTTCTCCTTTGGGTATCCTATGAAGACACATTTTCCGATTTGGGTTTGAGCTTATCAGGATGAAACCTTTTCACATAAGCATCGCAACCCCAAAATTTAAGAAATGACAACTTTGGTTTCTTGCTAAACCACAGTTCATAAGATGTCGTCTCAACGGATTTAGATGGTACCCTATTTAACGTGAATGCAACTGTCTCTAATGCATAACCCCAAAACGATAGTGGTAGATCGGTAAGAGACATCATATATCACACCATATCTAATAAAGTACGGTTATGATGTTCGGACACACCATTACACCATGGTGTTCCAGGTGGCGTGAGTAGTGAAACTATTTCACATTGTTTTAACTGAAGGCCAAACTCGTAACTCAAATACTCTTCTCCATGATCAGATCGTAGAAACTTTATTTTCTTGTTACGATGATTTTCCGCTTCACTCTGAAATTATATGAACTTTTCAAATGTTTTAGACTTCTGTTTCATTAAGTAGATATACCCATATCTGCTCAAATCATCTATGGAGGTCAGAAAATAATAATACCTACTACGAGCCTCAATATTCATCGGACCACATACATCTGTATGTATGATTTCCAACAAATCTGTTGCTCTCTCCATAGTTCCGGAGAACGGCGTTTTAGTCATCTTGCCCATGAGGCACGGTTCGCAAGCATCAAGTGATTCATAATCAAGTGATTCCAAAATCCCATCAGTATGGAGTTTCTTCATGCGCTTTACAGCAATATGACCTAAACGGCAGTGCCACAAATAAGTTGCACTATCATTATTAACTTTGCATCTTTTGGCTTCATTATTATGAATATGTGTATCACTACGATCAAGATCCAACAAACCATTTTATTGGGTGTATGACCATAGAAGGTTTTATTCATGTAAACAGAACAACAATTATTCTCTAATTTAAATGAATAACCGTATTGCAACAAACATGATCAAATCATATTCATGCTCAACACAAACACCAAATAACACTTGTTTAGTTTCAACACTAATCCCGAAAGTATAGGGAGTGTGCGATGATGATCATATCAATCTTGGAACTACTTCCAACACACATCGTCACCTCGCCTTTTAGTAGTCTCTGTTTATTCTGCAACTCCCGTTTCGAGTTACTACTCTTAGCAACTGAACCAGTATCAAATACCGAGGGGTTGTTATAAACACTAGTAAAGTACACATCAATAACATGTATATCCAATATACCTTTGTTCACTTTGCCATCCTTCTTATCCACCAAATAGTTGGGGTAGTTCCGCTTCCAGTGACCAGTCCCTTTGCAGTAGAAGCACTTAGTCTCAGGCTTAGGACCAGACTTAGGCTTCTTCACTTGAGTAGCAACTTGCTTGCGGTTCTTCTTGAAGTTCCCTTTCTTCCCTTTGCCCTTTTCTTGAAACTAGTGGTCTCGTCAACCATCAACAATTGATGTTTTTCTTGATTTCTACCTTCGTCGATTTCAGCATCACGAAGAGCTCGGGAATTACTTTCGTCATCCCTTGCATACTATAGTTCATCACGAAGTTCTACTAACTTGGTGATCGTGACTAGAGAATTCTGTCAATCACTATTTTATCTGGAAGATTAACTCCCACTTGATTCAAGCGATTGTAGTACCCAAACAATCTGAGCAAATGCTCACTGCTTGAGCTATTCTCCTCCATCTTTTAGCTATAGAACTTGTTGGAGACTTCATATCTCTCAACTCGGGTATTTTCTTGAAATATTAACTTCAACTCCTGGAACATCTCATATGGCCCATGATGTTTAAGAACGTCTTTGAAGTCCCGATTCTAAGCCGTTAAGCATGGTGTACTAAACTATCAAGTAGTCATCATATTGAGCTAGCCAAACGTTCATAACGTCTGCATCTGCTCCTGCAATAGGTTTGTCACCTAGCGGTGCATCAAGGACATAAGTTTTCTGTGCAGCAATGAGGATAATCCTCAGATCACGGATCCAATCCGCATCTTTGCTACTAACGTCTTTCAACATAATTTTTCTCTAGGAACATATCAAAATAAACATAGGGAAGCAACAACGCGAGCTATTGATCTACAACATAATTTGCAAAATACTATCAGGACTAAGTTCATGATAATTTTAAGTTCAATTAATCATATTACTTAAGAACTCCCACTTAGATAGACATCCCTCTAATCCTCTAAGTGATCACGTGATCCATATCAACTAAACCATGTCCGATCATCACGTGAGATGGAGTAGTTTCAATGGTGAACATCACTATGTTGATCATATCTACTATATGATTCACGCTCGACCTTTCGGTCTCCGTGTTCCGAGGCCATATCTATATATGCTAGGCTCGTCAAGTTTAACCTGAGTATTCCGCGTGTTCAACTGTTTTGCACCCGTTGTATTTGAACGTAGAGCCTATCACACCCGATCATCACGTTGTGTCTCAGCACGAAGAACTTTCGCAACGGTGCATACTCAGGGAGAACAGTTTTATCTTGAAATTTTAGTGAGAGATCATCTTATAATGCTACCGTCAATCGAAGCAAGATAAGATGCATAAAAGATTAACATCACATGCAATCAATATAAGTGATATGATATGGCCATCATCATCTTGTGCTTGTGATCTCCATCTCCGAAGCACCGTCATGATCACCATCGTCACCGGCACGACACCTTGATCTCCATCGTAGCATCGTTGTCGTCTCGCCAACTATTGCTTTTACGACTATCGCTACCACTTTGTGATTAAGTAAAACAATTACATGGCGATTGCATTTCATACAATAAAGCGACAACCATATGGCTCCTGCCAGTTCCCGATAACTCGGTTACAAAACATGATCATCTCATACAATAAAATATAGCATCATGTCTTGACCATATCACATCACAACATGCCCAGCAAAAACAAGTTAGACGTCCTCTACTTTGTTGTTGCAAGTTTTACGTGGCTGCTACGGGCTTAGCAAGAACCGTTCTTACCTACATATCAAAACCACAACGATAGTTTGTCAAGTTGGTGCTATGTTAACCTTCACAAGGACCGGGCGTAGCCACACTCGGTTCAACCAAAGTGAGAGAGATAGACACCCGCCAGTCACCTTTAAGCAACGAGTGCTCGCAACAGTGAAACCAGTCTCGCGTAAGCGTACGCGTAATGTCGGTCCGGGCCGCTTCATCTCACAATACCGCTGAACCAAAGTACGACATGCTGGGAAGCAGTATGACTTATATCGCCCACAACTCACTTGTGTTCTACTCGTGCATAGCATCAACACATAAAACCAGGCTCGGATGCCACTGTTGGGGAACGTAGTAATTTCAAAAAAATTCCTATGCACACGCAAGATCATGGTGATGCATAGCAACGAGAGGGGAGAGTGTTGTCCACGTACCCTCGTAGACCGATAGCGGAAGCGTTAACACAATGCGGTTGATGTAGTCGTACGTCTTCATGATCCGACCGATCAAGTACCGAACGCACGGCACCTCCGAGTTCAGCACACGTTCAGCTCGATGATGTCCCTCGAACTCCGATCCAGCCGAGTGTTGAGGGAGAGTTTCGTCAGCACGACGGCGTGGTGACGATGATGATGTTCTACCGACGCAGGGCTTCGCCTAAGCACCGCTACGATATTATCGAGGTGTAATATGGTGGAGGGGGGCACCGCACACGGCTAAGAGATCAATAGATCAATTGTTGTGTCCATGGGGTGCCCCCTGCCCCCGTATATAAAGGAGCAAGGGGGAGGCCGCCGGCCAAGGAGGAGGGCGCGCCAAGGGGGGAGTCCTACTCCCACCGGGAGTAGGACTCCTCCTTTCCTTGTTGGAGTAGGAAAAGGGAAGGGAGAAGGAGAAAGAAGGAAGGGGGCGTCCCCCTCCCTAGTCCAATTCGGACTAGTCCATGGGGAGGGGTGCGGCCTCCCTTTGGGGCCTTTCTCTCCCTTCCCGTATGGCCCATTAAGGCCCAATACGAATTCCCGTAACTCTCCGGTACTCCGAAAAATACCCGAATCACTCGGAACCTTTCCGAAGTCCGAATATAGTCGTCCAATATATCGATCTTTATGTCTCGGCCATTTCGAGACTCCTCGTCATGTCCCCGATCTCATCCGGGACTCCGAACTCCTTCGGTACATCAAAATACATAAACTCATAATATAGCCGTCATCGTAACGTTAAGCGTGCAGACCCTACGGTTTCGAGAACTATGTAGACATGACCGAGACACCTCTCCGGTCAATAACCAATAGCGGAACCTGGATGCTCATATTGGCTCCCACATATTCTACGAAGATCTTTATCGGTCAGACCGCATAACAACATACGTTGTTCCCTTTGTCATCGGTATGTTACTTGCCCGAGATTCGATCGTCGGTATCTCAATACCTAGTTCAATCTCGTTACCAGCAAGTCTCTTTACTCGTTCCGTAATACATCATCTCGCAACAAACTCATTAGTTGCAATGCTTGCAAGGCTTAAGTGATGTGCATTACCGAGAGGGCCCAGAGATACCCCTCCGACAATCGAAGTGACAAATCCTAATCTCGAAATACGCCAACCCAACAAGTACCTTTGGAGACACCTGTAGAGCACCTTTATAATCACCCAGTTACGTTGTGACGTTTGGTAGCACACAAAGTGTTCCTCTGGTAAACGGGAGTTGCATAATCTCATAGTCATAGGAACATGTATAAGTCATGAAGAAAGCAATAGCAACATACTAAACGATCGAGTGCTAAGCTAACGGAATGGGTCAAGTCAATCACGTCATTCTCCTAATGAGGTGATCCCGTTAATCAAATGACAACTCATGTCTATGGCTAGGAAACATAACCATCTTGGATTAACGAGCTAGTCAAGTAGAGGCATACTAGTGACACTCTGTTTGTCTATGTATTCACACATGTATTATGTTTCCGGTTAATACAATTCTAGCATGAATAGTAAACATTTATCATGATATAAGAAATAAATAATAACTTTATTATTGTCTCTAGGGCATATTTCCTTCAGAGTTAACCGACCTCAATAGACGGCAAAAATGCCAGCCCGCCGCACTTTGATAGAGACAAGGAGGGAGAAGCGATACAGGCGGTTGGATTACTAGAGATAGGTGTCGCACGGAAGCCAAGAAATATGGTGATAGCGTGGGTTAGCCATGTACTAGTATGATGTAACTACACTGGGCTGCCGTGTTTCGTACTCTTACAGTCCACTGTGGAGATGATTGGTTGATTTTATATCGCTGAATAATATTAAATATTATGAGTGCAGACGCTCCACCACGAGGTTCCTTGATCCTTCTCGGTCGTCGGGAATCTATGTTCTTCCACTCTATTTTTTTACGTGAGCTTTGTTCATCCTTTTGCCAACACGCGAGACATCTAGCATCAAGGTGCACGTGTTATGCAAGGATCGTTCCATCTATATGAAGAACACGTGGGACTGGAACTACGAGACGGACATGTACCCAAGAGTGGACATACGAACCTGAGTAATGTAGCACAGTAAGTGAAGTAGAAAGGCACAAATGGTATGAACATGCGTGGTGTGTTTGGTTGCGTGGCTCATTGCCATTCGCCCGCTATATTAACTTGAGCCCCAGCTCCCAGCCATAGCCAAAGACCCACACTTATTCTCCTCTGGTCCCTTCCTTCTGTCGGCACCACTCCAACCATGGCCTCCAGGCGCTCCGAAGCTCTCTTGGACGTACTGTCGCAGGAGCAGACGAGGGACATCGGCGGCTCCGCTCCGGGCGTGCTCCAAAGCTCTCTTCGATGTACTGTCGCAGGAGCAAACGAAGGAGATCGCCGGCACTGCCCCGGCCGCCCTCCGCCGCCACGACCACGAAGCCGGCGCGCGTGCGCGGGCGCAGCCGGCAGTGAGGAAGAGTAGTACACAGTAGGTCGCCACCGCTCTGGTCCCAGGAAGGCCACCGCTACTCCACTCAGTCGACACCAAGCTTGGTAGGGCAAACATCGGCGGCCGATTAGCCGCTTGACGGCGACGTGGAGGCGGAAATCTTCAGAATCTTGTGCTCCGGAGGAGGAGGTTATCGAGGCGGATGAGGAGGAGGGAAAGGCAATGGCCGGCTTTCTCGGGTTCATGGCCGGACATGGTGGTCGTGCACCGACGATCGTTTAGATTAGGTTTACAGTAGGTTTTAGTACGGTTTGTGCGAAATATGTAATGAATTTCGTCCAGTTTGTAGGAAAAGTTTTCGAAATGTAATGAATTTCATCCGGTTAATTTGAAATTTGCTTTGTTTGCACGAATTTCGTCCGGTTAGTTCATATAGTTGTCGAAAGGTATGCGGGCAGCATCGGATGGCATCCATCAGTGTCCTCGGACAGATGACAGTGTAAATTTGTGGGCCAGCGCTGGAGATGCCCTAACTATCATGCTATGATCGCTAACAGTCCTCCATTATTTGGCAGGGAACAGTTATCCTCCGATCAAAATCAGATCTGCGGTGTTTCGCACTCCTCCCGCGTAAGAGCAAAGTGGAGCAAGTGGGCGGCACTATAGCACGTCATATCACACGAACTAGCCCGCCTAACAGCGGGAAAGCACCGCCCTCGTCATTTTGTTCTGGATTTGTATCGATCGATCGCGCGAAAATGTTACGCTTCGCAAGTTCTAAAGGAAAAGGCGGCACACTTACGACTCGTACGCGTCGCACCCCGACAGTCCGGCTCGCATGCCGCTCACCAGAGGGGACACGCGTTGTCTTGCAATTTCACTGACATGTGGGACCGTAATTGAATAAACCGTCGATAGCCGAAATCTAATCACTCGGCGGGCATCAGCTGAGAAGAGAGAAACGGGGGAGGGAGAAGAGATCGCCCGCCTGCCACGCACGGACTCCAAGAAAAATATGGTGATAATGTGAGGTGGGCCATGCTGGAGTCCGGACCGCTTCCGGAGCCCGCTCTCACCGCCCTGGCCCCTCAAGACGCCAGCTGCCCGCCGCATGCATGCATAGCAAGTAGTACTCCTTATGCGGAGGAGAGAGAGGCATTGACAAAGTCAAGGAGTGGGCTCTGCAAGAGCCCGTCTCTACACGTGCTCCTAGGTATAAAAAATAATTCTAAAAAAGGCATAATAACAATTGTGTCTAAAAAAAGAAAGGTAAAAAACATTTGAGAGGAAATAGATAGAGAGAAAGTGAGAAAAAGTTGTAACCTAGGCATTACATGAGGAAGGAGGGAGTGGTGCACATGCCAAGTTCACTGGGCTGCCGTGTTTCACACTCCTCCGTCGTAACAGTGGAGACAATAGCTTTCATCAAAAATAAACAATGAATACTCGTTGCTCGTCCTCTATATCGGAAAGAATACTTTCATTCGCCGACATGTGGGACGTCGACCATCCTGGTCCACCTGCCATGCACAAAATTATCCTGGTCTACCCCGGTTGTATCGCAGGCCCAACCTTTCCCACTGTAAGTTGTTCGGACGAAGGAACCATCATGACTTTGTTGAATTCCGCTTCTTCAAGAAAACTTACTGTACCCGCAATACTGCTACCACACGCGAAGACTGGACGGCACTGTACCACGTCATATCACTGAAACCCACTAGGCCAAACTAGCCCGCCTAGGTCATCTATTTTGGAACGGAGGGAGTACGTCTCTGCACTGCTATGATTTTGTGTTGCACGTTCTCTGTACTTTTGCTATGATTTTCCTACCCTATGAACCAAATGAGGCCTGAATGTATCCGTGTCGACTATTGTCTGATCGATCGCTAAGCCTACAATTTTAGGAGCTAGGGCTATTGGTCGATCGACGAGGGATAAGTATAAGCGTACCACGAGCTCATCAGCCCCAACGTTTCTCTTCGGTGAGTGTTTTGCAAGTACTATAGCTCGCACAGTAGCTATCCTACTAACACCAAGAATCATCAAACAAGCCCTGCTGATATGATAAACAATTCAAACGTACATCTAAGCATGCCATATATTACATCAAAACTAGGTGAGGATACATCTGTTTCCATAACTCGGAGAGGGTTCGCATGATTCACTATCAAACAAAAGTAGCAAGTACCGCCCACACAAGACAGTGCACTAGCCCTAAGATGGTTTGATAACACGCATCTTTCTGGTAATTAAACACAGGGAAATGCAAAATACCCTGAAGGATTAGCGCGACCAACTATTTCTTGTCATCGATCTCTCGGGCAATGACCACAGCACGGACAGCGGCATGGGAATCGATTTCTGGGGCGATTTCCATAGGACTGACCGCGACATCGGAATCGATCTCTGGGGCGATGTCCACAGGATGGACAGCGGCATCGGAATCGATCTCTGGGGCGATGTCAACAGGACGGGCCGCGACATCGGAATCATCAAGGACGTAAACCGGCACCTGCACAACCCTAACATATTAGCAAGCACATTGCAAATAATCAAAGACCACAACTATGGTAATAAGCCATTATTTTTTTACCTTGTGCAGCTCACCGGGAGCCATCTCCTCGTCCTCGATGGGGGCCATCACCTTGCCAGGGGAATACTACTTCTCAACAGCGACTATCTCCTCAAACTCGGCCTTGAGCCTCGCATAGGTGGCCATCAGAGTTCCTGGGGTAGGCACGGTGGTCCCTTGCTATTCTTCCAACTTTCTTTGAGGAGTTCGTCCGCCAACGTCTTCAACTCTTTGGCCAGTGCTTGTTTCTTGGAGTTCTTCGTCTCCATGGGTTGGCCCGCCAACATGGTCAACTCGATGGTCGGTGCTCGCTTCCTGGAGATCGCTGTCTCCAGTGGGTTGTCCGCCGGCAACTCTTTGCCTAGTGCTCCAGGATCCATCAATGAATTGACAAACAAAAAGCAATCGAAAGGAAACCACAATCGCAATGAAAACAGGAAAAGAATAGGATGTGAGAATCGGTAGATGCTTCGCAAAAAGAAGATTCTTGGAATGAAAATATAGCAGCATAACTGATTCGCCCACCTTTCCTGCGTCGGTACAGAAGAAAAATGGCAGAAGTGAGTAACCTGGAGTGAGGTTTTCTTCAAGAAAGGGCTTGAACAAGAATTCCAGTGAAATGATGGTTGCTTCGTCCAGTCCAACTTGGAGGCCACCTTACCACTGCTGGTAAAGGTGTGGGTTTTGTGATATGACGAGTCATGACGGCCACACCGGGGTGACAGGTGAGTCTTGACTGTAGCACCTCGCTGTGATTTGGTGGACGGCACGCGGGCCCGGATGCTTTGAAATGTCCCGCGTGTAGATAGAGCGGCTAGTCATATAGGAGTGCTCAATATTGTGCACCGCGACCAAGGCGGAGAGGAAAACGAGAGAACTATGTAATTAATGCATGAGTTTAATTAGGGTAGTTTTGTAAAGTACGAGATACATTACTCCAATCGCAAAATGCCTTGGTTCATGAGATTTGAGATTTGAGCCCTATAAACCGGAAGGGAGGGAGTACTGCACTCGGTGTAGTCTAGTCACTTGTTGAAATCTCTAGAAAGGCAAATACTCCTTTCTGGCTTACAGGGCTATACTACTCCCTCCGTCTAGGTGTGTAAGTCATCTTACGAAAACCAAATAGTCCCAAAACACTTAGGCGCGGTGCATTAACTTCTACCTTGTTTCTTGTTTCTTGACATATCAACCAATAAGAGATGAGAGGTGTGCATGCTTTTAATGACTTGCAATGGCTAGTTCATTGCAAGCAATGCTATTAATTAGCAAATAAACATTGGTGACCCCAGGAGGAAACGGTGCTAAGGCTAGTCATAGTGGGAGTAACTTAGCAAGTAACATAACACATCTCAAGACAAGTTTGCTTGTGTGGCATGTATTTAATGAGGAGAGAGGTGTTTGGAGTAACATAATATGTTACAGTAACATAATGCATCTCAAGGAAAAATGAGTCTACATCTTAATAAATGATGCATTGCATGATACCACACATATGTTACTCCCCACTATAAAGGTAGTAACATAGATTAGTAACATGCATATGTTACTAGTCTAAGTTACTCCCCCACTATGACCAGCCTAAGCGCGTTGACCTATGCAGAATGAGTATCAACCAATGGATGATGGAGTTTAATTGTTAAACAATAGCAATTTTGTCTCATGCAAGAGCCTGGCTAGTATATGCGTGCTCCAAGGCACCGCACCACGCGAGCGTTCGCAACTGCCACGTTCGGGTTGCACTTGGCTCTTCGCCTCTTCGAGAAGACGAACAATGATGTTACTCCTACTCCTACAGTATTGAATCCACTGCTGCATGTCCGTCCACCTCATGCGGGAGGGATAGCGTGTAGCGAAAGCTTCTACTTACTGCTCCTTCCTTTGCGTCTATGACAGGTGGGCCCAACAGGTGGTTGGCCCTCCTGTCATGCAGCCAAAGGCAGGTGCAGTTAAGGAACCGGAGCTCAGTCCGCGAGGGAGAGGGCGTTGTAGTAATCAAATTTCTCGGTCTTGTACGAGTTGACGCGACACATCAAAGCACTGCACTCGATATAAGCCTTTTTACACATTTCAAATGGACTACTTCGTATGTAGACATATTCTGCTTCGTATGTAGTCACTTGTTGCAATCTCTAAAAAGACTTATATTTGGAAACGGAGGGAGTACAACGCATGCATGCATGCCGTGACTTTCCTTTTGATACTTGCATGTGTTGATTTGATGCACCTTGCCAAATGTTGACTATAAATTTAACTAACCAAATTTTCATGCATGTCACAAAAAATTACGGGGCTGTTTGGATTGTGACTATGTTTGTCTTATGTTGCCACATTATTTTTCCCACACTTGCCACACCTGCCTAACCTGAGTTTCTCAAATTGTTAGACACACTTTGGCATGCCTAAGGGAATCTTGCCACAATTTTTGTGTCTATGACATGTGGGGTTCACTGCTAATAAAAAAATTCTTGTCTTAGGTGTGGCTAATAAAAAAGACATATATTTAGGAACGGAGGGAGTAGAAAATATAAATAATAATGCATGTTGGGGCAACCCACGTTTCCGCTAATTTTAGCCGTGGGCTTGTTCACAATTTTTACGAGGGGGTGGTTGTTCATTTAATGGAGGGACTTGTAGTACCAGACTTGAACGATACAAAGTGCGACCTGGCACACCGTAACACAACTTGGAACAAGTGGGTAGCTATCTCAAAAAACAATCAACAACTAAAAAAAACGCGACCTGGCATGTAGTAGTACACAATTTTAAACGATTGTTTTGATGGAGTGAAAAAGGAAAACTACCCCAGTACGTATATATAGGCCGGAGCCTCCGCGCTTGCTTGCTAGGGTTGCTCTATTCACACACTCTCATCCTCTCCAGATCTAAACAAGATAGGGGTAGTAACACTGTCTTTCTCCCTTCAAAAAACACTGGCTTTCTATCCTCACCGCTGGTTATAGATCCGGACGTATCCCCCTCCGCCGGTGAAGGGGAGGAGGGGCAGCGTTTAGGCCATCGTCAACAGCGAGGGAGGTGACCCACTGCCGGCCGCACAGTTATCTCCGGCCGAGCGCCGGCGCGGGAGGTCCTCCGATCCCTTCGTCGTTGCCTGTGGGCGGATCCGGCCTCCCGCCGCCCACCTATCCACATCCCGACGACCTTCAGGTATATCTTCGTTCGAAACCGCCTTAGCTCTACTTCCCCAGCTCGCTACGTCGCTGCATGTGCATCATTTTCTACCTCTCAGCCCCTCTCAATCGGATGGTCCAACGTCACCTATTTTTTTTCTATTGTTAGAGGTAAAGCTACTTCATGGAGTCGAATCTTGTACTCCCTTCGTCCGAAAATACTTTTCATTGAAATGGATGTATCTAGATGTATTTTAGTTCTAGACACATCCATTTTGATGACAAGTAATTCCGGACGGAGGGAGTACTTGGTTCAAACAAGAAATAAAGTGGGGGTGGGGGAATTTAGTATGTACATCGGACTTGGTATAAACAGGAAGGAAAGGGGGTGAAAGTAGTACAGACTGGTCATCCAACCGGTCTCTTGGTCGAAAAGGGAAATATAGGGGTAACGTTGTACACAGTGGTACGACCAGGACTAGATTTGCTATCCACAAATAGGAGTAGGTGGCTAGAGTGAACAAAAATGGGACCAACCCAGATATGTTTCTTGGATGTTTGTTTCTCGGGGCAACAAACTATGAATCACCACTTTATGCCCCTGTTTACGTACATGGTGCTGGACTGCTGGTGCACCCACTCTCCCATGCCCTTATACCAAATATTTAGTTGTTCTTAATCTAATGTCCCTGGTAAAAATGAAGCCATGCCACTGTTATAAGCCATGACAAGTTTAGCCAAATGTTTTTGCCTGTAATTGTTTGAGACTCTGACTGTTTCCTCTCTATCTTTTTGTGCAAACAGGGATATCCAATTCACCTGGTTGCTGTTGTGACCTTTTGGTGCACTGCACAAAACTCTTCTTAAAAGAAGTGACTTTTGTGCTGTTTAACTGGAATGTCAGAATGGAACGGTTGGTTCATTTCGGTGGAACTGCACAAAGGGAGATCTGTGTTTGAATCCTCATCATCCATATTGGCGCCATAACCTTCCTTTAGGTAAGAATGATATTTAATGCATGTGTTCATCTCTATTTTCCGACTGCCATGAGAAAATAATGCTATTTTTTACTAGAACACTTGTACTCCCTCACTGACAAAACCAATTCTGAATTAGAAGGCCAATCATGTACTTGGTTTCACCAACTGGTGAGGAGAAAGAGAAACAGAGCATGAAGAGGAAGAAGAAGAAGAAGAATAAACAGTGCCAAGGCAATCTTGATGAAGCCAGAGGCCTTAGTCGAGGCCATTCAAGGGCTCCGGCGACGACTACCTTACATGTGAGACGATCCTCCAGGGAGCCCTTCCACTTCTGCTGTCTCACTTAATTAATTAGGAGTACTTAAGTACCACTAATTTATTACTGCCTAATTTTCCTGTTGGACTTAAACAAATCTTTAGTAGGACCCTATGCTGAATCATGTACGTGTGTATGTTTGTCTATGGGGGTGAATCATGTGGTGGAGCAGGGAGGGAATATTATTAGTGTCCTGACATAATAGTGCTATTGTTTTGCATGTCAATTTATTGCCATTGGTTCAATGAGGCAATGTTTTGCGTATTGTCCATCATGAATTTGATGCTACTGTTTGAGTAATATGCTAATGTCTTCCTATCCTTTCTCACTAAGCTAATGAAGGATTCACCTTGTTCCTACTTGTGCAAATAGGGATCATGTTGTGCCAATCATACATTTTAGTGGAACTACACAAGACAATACAATGAACTGTATCCCAGCCAGTGCTTTAACTCTGCTAGAAGTTCTTGATAATCTTTCGATATAATCTCAGCACTGGTAAACAAGAGTGATTTCAACCATACATTTGAAGTGCACAAAAATATATACTATTGTGTGATTCCAGTGAGTGCTTTATCATCTCTTATGGGACTACATGAATAAGCTTTTTTTCTCAGGTTGGTACGGGCCTAAGGCCTTCATCCATATTAGTTCGTTGTCATCTCTATTTGTATCGTGCTACTGTCATGAGAAACTCCTTTATCTTTGCACATTAAAGTTTTGCAACCTATGATAAATGGCAATGCTTTGAGTGTTGAGCTAATTGGCACTCATTAAATAAACTAATACCTCTCTTTAAGCAAGACTACTATGTTGCTAACTTTACCCATTAAGATAATGAGGGTGCTTCTATTTGTTAGTGTATGTTTCACAACTAGTCCCACTATTACAGTAATCTCACTCTCTCAATATATGTGCCAACAGGGATGCTCGATTTTGGTGGAACTGCACAAAAACTTTGGGTGCTTCATTGCCTCGACAACTTTCGTCCTTTACTGTCAGTCGCTAATCTCGGCTTGCTTTCTTCCTTTGCTGTCAGTCGCTTGGCTTATCTCGGCTTCCAGTCAAAGGAAATAGTAATTGATATGCTACCTCACACAGGTTGGTACTGGTCTTTATCCTGATTATTGTGCATGTCATATGTATTGGTAATTTGGTATTGTGCTACTATTTGCCGATTTCATAAAGGAGTAATTTGGAGCCTGAACTCGCAGGCAAATCATTACATCGGGTGATTTCAGTAGAACTACACAAAATGATCAGATGGACAGGTACTTATGCTGCTGTTATGTACTCCAAAGTTCACTCAGACAAGCATCGATGTTGACAAGAAGAAGTGCCTATATTCATTCGAGTATCAACCGGCGTCAACCAATTGTCAAACTCCAAGTATTAGGAGAGTGAACGCCAAAAATATTGCTTGGTGCATAGCCCACAAAAACGCAGTCCAGCCTTTGGTCCCAACTTGTGCCTTTTGGTTATCAGCACATATGGTAGCAAACTATATGGCATGGAGTCTAAAGATTCCAGACAAGTTGGTTGACGCGTATATTCATTTGGCACTTAATCAGTCTGCACGCCAAGGATGCTCCATTTCAGTTGAACTGCACAAAAAATTTGGGTGGTTCATTTTCTCAAGCGCCTCCTTTCTCGTCTGCAATGTAGAATTTTGGCAAGATACAGGACCAAGATGAGCCAGTAAACTAGTTGGATGAAAGTAGTGGCCAAGTTGCTCAAACCTCCCTCGGCACGAGGCCCTATTTGAGGATAAACCTACAAGCAAAGTTCAGATTGTCTGTGCTGCCTCTTATGTACTCGAAAGTTTACTCATACAAGAACAAATTTTAGCAAGAAATACCTCCGATTGAACACCATTTACCAGTCTGTACCCTAGGTAATTAAAGTTCGTCCATGGATCATATTGGCTGTGATCTCAATCATTTGGATGCATAAACATACTGAACATGCGTATATCTGAATCTTTTTGTGAATTATGTATGAATATTGTCGTGTGATCTATCAATCATTTGGATGCATAGATATGCTGAGCTTGTGTATATATGAATCTTTTGAGTTGTTGATAGTGAATGTTGGCTATGAATATGAACATGTCCTGTGAACCTGAGTTTGATATGAATGTTTACCTTTTCTGTTGTATTTGTGTGCGAACTTGTTAGTATGCCTACTGTGGGGTATAAAACGCAGGTCTCTGTTCTATTTATCTATATATAAGAAAAATAATGCTGTGTCCAATTTATGTTTTCCCTTCTAACCACATTATATATATTTATATTATTACTATTATCGTATATTTTATAGAGACTTATATATACATTATAAAAACATCCCACGTGTTATTAACTTATAAAAGTAAATGTTTAAAGGAAGTTGGCAAGGAAAATCCTCGTTGTTTTTGACTCACAGGCAAGGAAAATCCAGGTGATTGCGTACAAAAGCTTGCGAAGATTTTAAGGACCAATTTAATAATAACGCGCTCATTTAGTTTGAGCAATAACTCGTCAATTTGTTAATTATATATATATAATGTGCCTCTCCGGTTTATTCTTTGATATTAATTGCTCCTTCTATCATAACATTATATATATAACAAGCCCACCTAATACGTGTATTTCAAGGAAGTGCAAATGGGCTGGGATTTCTTAGAAAATATAAATGGGCCTGATTGACACGAAATTATTTGTTCACCCAGCCCAGCAAATGGACTGTAGATTCTAGAAAACATGGGTTAAATATATGCCACATTTTTGCAGGCTCACATGTGGGCCAATAGGTCGAAGCCTACGCAGGGCGTTGTCAACTTGGTAAAAAAAATGATTGTGTCATCCACAGCCATTGGATTTATATCCAATAGCCGGCATGCACCTTCAATCTCTCGTCTTCTTCCTCCAGCGTCGCCAGGACCGCCTGGTCCGGCCTCCGGTGGCTAGCGGCTCTGCTTAGCACGCTCGCTGCAAAGCGCTACCCCACCGCCAGCCAGGCTATCCCTCCACCCCTCGGCACCTCCTGTTATTCTCCACAGACTATAGCCCCACGCCGCAACAGAACCAGTTATAACCCTTCTCCTCCTCTCAATCTGCGACTCCACTGCCGCGTCTTCCCATCTCCGAGTCGTTCCCGTCCGGGGCCTCGCCGTCGTCCACCGCCTCGCTGCACTCGGTGCCGCGTGGTCAACAAACGAGAGTCATCAGAAGAGGACTGTACGTGGAGAGCCTGACGGCTGGGACCCACGAGGTCCATGGTCGCACGCAGAAAGTTCCTCCTTATTAAGCTGAAAAAAATGTTTCCTCCACCTAACAGCTGGAACCCACCGGCTGTATCTTCGCACGGAAGGAAGTGCCTCCTTGTTTTGCGAAAAAAATATTCATCCCGTTGACAGCTGGGACCCGTCAGATTTGGTGGCTAACTTGTGGGCCTACTAAGCGGACGTGTACGCACGGCTTTGTCAACTTAATCAACAAATGATTCTAGCAGCTGGACCGTTGGATGTTAATCCAACAGCTGTGCTCCTTCTTCAACCTCTGTTCTTGCTCCTGTCTCACGTGGGCGGCACCGCGGCTGTGCTGCCGCGCACCCGAACCAGTGAAGTTTCCCACTCCTCTCCATCTGAAGTATACTGTATGTGGAGAGTCTGACAGCTGGGTCCATGGCCGCAGCAAGTAAGTGCCTCCTTATTACGCGGAAAATAATGATTGCTCCAACTGATAGCAGGGACCCACTGGACGGGCCACCGTATTTTGCGAAAAAAACATTTGCCCCCTGACAGCTGGGACCCACCTGACGGGCCACCGTATTTCGCAAAAAAAACATTCCCACCGCTGTCAGCTCGGACCCACCGGAAGTGCCTCCTTATTAAGCAGAAAAAAATGAATACTCCCCCTGCTAGCTAGGACCCACCTTGGTGGGAGGCTGACTTGTGGGCCCACTAAGTTGACGGGGACGGAGGGCTTTGTCAACTTAGTCAATATGAACGATTCTAGCTGCAGTGACCGTACGATGTCCATCCAACGGCCATCGTGCTTCTTCAACCTCTGGTCTTCTTGCTCCAGCCGCCCAAAGCAGCGCCGATCGTGCCGCCTACTCCTGCCTCCCGTGGCCGGGTGTGATGCCGCGGAGGCCTCACCGCCCCTACTACTCCCACCGCTGGACAGGCCATCCCTCCACTCACCCACACCCCCTGTTATTCTGCGGCGACGATAGCCTCACACCGCAGCCGAACGACTGAACCCTCATACTCCTCTACGCGTGGGCATCCACTGCCGCGTCTTCCCTGGCTCCGCGTCGTCCCCTTCCTAGGCCTCGCCGTCGTCCACCGTCGTGGTGCTCTCGGCACGGCGTGGTCAATGTGGTCAACGACCGAATTCCATCGGAAGAGTACTGTACGTGGAGAGGCTGACAGCTGGGTCCACGGCAACCGCAAGGAAGTGCCTCCTTATTACGCGAAAAATAATTATTCCTCCACCTGACAGCGGGTACCCACCGGACGGGCCACCAGTATTTTGTGAAAAAAACGTTTCCCCCTGACTGCTGGGACCCACCGGACGGGCCACCGTATTTCGTGAAAAAAACGTTCCCCCCGCTGTCACCTCGGACCCACCGGAAGTGCCTCCTTATTACGCACAAAAAAATGAATACTCCCCCGGCTAGCTGGGATCCACCTTGGTGGGAGGCTGACTTGTGGGCCTACTAAGTTGACGGGGATGAAGGGCTTTTTCAACTTAGTTAATATGAACGATTCTAGCTCTAGTGACCGTACGATGTCCATCCAACGGCCGTAGTGCTTCTTCAACCTCTGGTCTTTTTCCTCCAGCCGCCCAAAGCAGCGCCGGTCGTGCCGCATGCTCCTGCCTCCCGTGGCCGGCTGTGCTGCCGCGGAGGCCTCACCGCCCCCTACTATTCCCACCGCTGGCCAGGCCCTGCGGCGACGGCAGCCTCACACCGCAGCCGAACCAGCAACACTGCGAACCAGTGAACCCTCGTACTCCTCTCCGTGCGGGCTTCCACTGCCGTGTCTTCCCTGGCTCCGCGTCGTCCCCTTCCTAGGCCTCGCCGTCGTCCACCACCGTGGTGCTCTCCGCGCGGCGTGGTCAACGTGGTCAAGGAACGACTTCCATCGAAAGAGCACTGTACGTGGAGAGGCTGGCAGCTGGGTCCACGGCCACAGCCCAGTTTTTTGTGATTTGCCAAGTAAGTCGCTTTGTCAGGCCTGTTGGGCTGCAAATCTTTCAAGACGAGGGGAGCTTTCATTCGGCTGGCCGAGAAAATGGCCCATCAGTAATGAGAAATGGGCTGTACATTTTTAAAACACATCAAACCGGCAATTAGATTCAAATATCTTTTTTTTCATTTCGAGATTTTAAATTACATTAATTATTATGCATGGAGAATTTGTTGGATTTTATATTGATATACATTTATTTTTAAAATTAGTTTGAATGTGAGTCGAAATTTCGGGATTAAAAACAGTTCGGACCGCACCGAAATACGCAAAATTTCGAATAATTTTTTAACCGTGGCCACAATGTGGGTTGTAATGCTAACAAAAAGAATACGGGCTCCAAAAAAAACCTTAAGAACTAGCAAATGGGTTGTAAATTATTAGAAATAATGGCAGATGGGCTGTATGCTGTTTTCCACAGATTTGAGGCTTTCCTAAAAAAAGGTTGACGCACAAGCAGTGACTGTTGGATGTCCATCCAACGGCCGTCGTGCTTCTTCAATCTCTGCTCTTTCTGCTCCAGCCGCTCAAACAAGCGCCGGCGGGACTGCCTGCTCCCTCCTCCCCGCGGCCGGCTGTGCTGCCGCGCAGGCCTCACCGCCCCACCGTACTCCCATCGCTGGCCTAGCCATCCCTCTACTCACCAACACCTGTTGTTATTCTCCGGCGACGGCAGACGAACCAGAAAACCCTCGTATAGTCGTACTCCCCTCCACGTGGGAAACAACTGCCGAGTCTTCCCTGCCTCCGTGTCATTCCCTTCCTAGGCCTCGCCGTCGTCCACCGCCCTGGTGCTCTCGGCGCGGCCTGGTCAACGTGGTCAACGACCGACATGCATCTGAAGTGGACTGTACGTGGAGAGGCCGACAGCTGGGTCCACGGCCGCACGCAAGGAAATGCCTCCTTATTACGCGCAAAATAATGATTCCTCCACCTGACATCAGGGACCCACTGAAAGGGCCTCCGTATTTCGCGAAAAAAAGTTACCGCCGCTGACAGCTCGGACCCACCAGCTATATCTTCGCACACAAGGAAGTGCCTCCTTATTACGCACAAAAAAAATGAATACTCCCCCTGTTAGATGGGACCCAGTATAGTGGCAGGCTGACTTGTGGGCCTACTAAGTTGACGGGGATGGAGGGCTTTGTCAACTTAGTCAATATGCATGATTCTAGCTCCAGTGACCGTACGATGTCCATCCAACAGCCGTAGTGCTTCTTCAACCTCTGGTCTTCTTGCTCCAACCGCCCAAACCAGCGCCGGTCGTGCCTCGTGCTCTTGCCTCCCGTGGCCGGCTGCGATGCGGCGGAGGCCTCACCACCCCCTACTACTCCCACCGCTGGCCAGGCCATCCCTCTACTCACCCGCACCCCCTGTTATTCTGCGGCGACGGAAGCCTCACACCGCAGCGAACCAGTGAACCCTCGTACTCCTCTACGCGTGGGCATCCATTCCCGCGTCTTCCCCGGCTCCGCGTCGTCCCCTTCCTAGGTCTCGCTGTCGTCCACCGCCCTGGTGCTCTCGGCGTGGCGTGGTCAACGTGGTCAAGGAACGGCTTCCATCGGACGTGGACTATACGTGGAGAGGCTGACAGCTGGGTCCACGGCCGCAGCAAGGATGTGCCTCCTTATTACGCGCAAAATAATTATTCCTCCACCTGACAGCGGGGACCCACCGGACGGGCCACCGTATTTCGCGAAAAAAACGTTTCCCCCTGACTGTTGGGACCCACCAGCTACATCTTCGCATGCAAGGAAGTGCGTCCGAGCAAAAAAAAAACGATTCGCCCCCCTGACTGCTGGGACCCACCAGCTACATCTTCACAGGCAAGGAAGTGCCTGACAGTCGGGACCCACCTGTTCGAAGCGTACGTAGCGTTGTCATTCTGGTTGCGAACGTGTACGTACATACTGGTCGTTGTAGAGGCACGCACGTGTCGTAGTAGAGGCACGCACGTAGCGTGTACACGTACGTACAACGGCCAGGGTGCAAGAAAGAAAATACGGCCACGTACGTACATACGGGCGGGGTCTCGAACGCCTACTCGCGCATACGTACGGCCAGGGCTCGTGTACATGGCTGGGTCGGAACGGAGAAACAGCGTCGTCGTCGTGTTCATCGGGAGCCAACCGGCTGGGTCGGAACGGAATGCGTGGTCGTGTTCATCGGGAGGGCTTGGACAGAACAGGCGATGGAAACGAGGCCTGGCATACCGCACAACGGAGGAAACGGCCTTGTGTTCGACCGGCCACATTCGAAACGGGATCCTGTTCATCGGGAGGGGTGTGGCGTACCGCAAAACGGAGGAAACGGACCTCCTGCGGTCAAAACGGGGGTCCTGTTGATCGGGAGGGGTGTGGCGTACCGCAAAACGGACGAAACGGACTTGTGTTGGAGCGCTACGGTCGGAACGGGGGTCCTGTTCATCGGGAGGGGTGTGGCGTACCGCAAAACGGGACTCCACGGGATACTGTTAATCTCCATAGTCGATCTCCTCCAGCCTCCACGGCCTACTGTCGACCTCCTCCAGCCTCCACGGGCTCCTGTTCATCCAGCCTCCACCGCGCGCTACTCCACCGGCTACTGTTCAACCACCCCTCCACGGGCACCCCTCCACCGTCTACTGTTCATCCAGCCCTCCACACCACGGGGGCCTGTTCATCCAGAGGCAACGCCACCGCTCACTGTTCATCCAAACCCCTCCTCAACGCTCACTGTTCATCCAATCGATCGGCTTCAGTTAGCAGCAGTAGCGAAGGAATCGCTCGATCGGGTTCAGTTAACAGCCATCGATCGATCGCTCGGGTTCAGTAACGCGTAGCCTGCAGTGCAATCGCTCGGGTTCAGTTAGAGCCCAACGCCTTGCACCGGTTCAGTTAGAGCCAACGCCTCGCACACACGCGCGTACGTGTACGAGAGAAACGCGCATCGCTCGGCCCCCGACCTCCCACCGTAACCGGGAACTCCCCGAAATTTTCCTCGCCCTCGCTTCTACCACGGTTTTTTCCGTCATGGACGGCCCAAAGAATGTCATGCAGCTGCGTCTCCGGCCCGCCCAGGACGAAAAGCCCATTTTCCGTCATGATTTTTTGTCATAGAAGTAGGAGCCCACCACATCTATGATGATACCGGGTTTTGTCACAATTATTGTCATAGAAGTGTCATATGTATGACAGAAAAAAAATTCGTTCAGCCCAAAATGTCATGGATGTGTCTTTTTTTTGTAGTGAGTTCTGACTCTCTTCTTCATCTTATCTTGGCCAGCAGCTTCATCATCAGACTCAATGGTGAATTTCATGGTTTCACCAGTGGTAACTTTTCTTGGCTTAGACATGGGCTGTCTTCTTGCTAGCATCTTAGTTTTCAGTCCAGGCTTTGTTGCTGCAGCTGTGCCATATTCCTTCTTCAGAACTTTCTTCTTTGAGGTGGCCTCATCCTCAACAGCTACATAGTCCTCATCCTCTGAATCAGATGTTCTCTTCTTCCTTTCCCTGGTGGCTGCCTTTGGCAAGTTGCTAGGTGTGCTCCTGCTACCCTCATCAGAACTGCTAGAGGGACTAGTGCCCTCACTCATCTGAACTTGCTCCTCAGACTTGTTCTGACTGTCACTCTGATCTGACATGATGCAAACTCTGACAGCAGACCCTGTGAATAGATGTAGATGAGGTAGAGTGGATGAGCATCACAAAGCATAGAGGTTTTTGCAAAAGATTGAGTCAAAAACTTAGTTTTAGCTTTCCACAGAAAGCATTGCGGAGCTACCGATTTGTAAACTCGGTGATACCGAAGCAGCTTTTGGAACCTAAACTAGTGAACTCGGTCAGACCGAGTCACAGTTTGGTGGCACCGAGACAGCTAGGGTTTCACAAAGAATCGAACTCGGTCACACCGATTTGCAAGTCTCGGTGAGACCGAGAATCACATGTGCACTGGCCTGAGCCAAATCGGTGGGACCCATTTCTACAACTCGGTCGGTCGGAGATGAGTTCGGCGGAAACCTAAACCTAAATTTTCAACCCAAAACTAATCTACGGAGTGTTTTCGCTGGATAGGAAGATCTCTATCGTGGCAAGATACATGGCAATGCAATGTGCTAGGAATCGGAGTGAGGAATAGCACAAAGTTTCAAATCCATACCCTAATGCGGCGATGGACTTGCTACGGCGGCAACGGCAGAGTAGAATCCCGTTGACGGCAGCGGAGACCTGCGGCAGGAGGTCGCTGGCGACGAGGAGGACGATCCGGAGACCCGAGGAGGCAGAGCAGGCAGTGCGCGGGCGAAGAGGTTTGGAACAATTTCCAAATTTTGGCCCGTGGATATAAATAGACTGACCCTGTCGGTATGACCGAGTGGAACAACTCGATGGCACCGAGATGCATAACTGCAAGCAGTTACAGCAACTTGGTGTGACCGAAAAGTTCAAATCGGTTGCACCGAGATTGAAAACCTAGATCAACTTAGTGATCTCGGTATGACCGAAATGGATGAATCGGTCAGACCGAAACGCACAAAGAGGTTTTGGAAGTTTAAGTCTATGACGAATCGGGGACTCCGAGTGCTCCTCACACAGAGTGGTTCGAATCTGACTTGATCAAACTTTGTGATGTAGCATGAATAGAGTTTGAGACAAGAAAAGCATAGATAGCTAGAGAAGGTTCTTAGGCATTCTTGTCCATCCACTTGGCGAAAGAAAAGAACCCAAACAATCAGAACTACAAGTGGATGTCCTCGAATGAGTAAAATATGCAACCAACATGCTCACAGAATAAAATGACAAATGAAATATGTGGCAAAGCATGCACAACCATTCTAGCATCTATCAAGCAATTGGCGATGACTAGGTCATCTATATATGAGTATATTGACTTAGGAGTCAAATGAGAATCATTTGATCATAGGTCATACTCATCGTTTAAGCACAAGTGGGGTTACCACTTTTACATAAAGCATTGTTGTGTTCACACCATTAGTGTTGCTTTAGCTCAATTCTTAGAGTAAAGCTCCCCTTAGATGTGAGATCCCCCCTAAGAGGTTTGAACTAACCTTGGGTTTTGTCGATGATGACTTCATGTAGGTGTTGAAGATGTGGATGCTCAATGTTGATGTATATCATTTGGAGCAATCCTTTGGAGTGAGTTGCACTTTCAATACCTACACGGGTTAGTCCCACAAGGAACAAATAAGGATATCCGTAGACATAGAGTGATGCATACACAAGATGATTTCCATGAAAGCATTGGGTTACCTTGTCCCTTGTCTTACCAACAAGAGGGTTTGTGACTCCTTGAACTAGTGCAAGATGTGGAAGTTGATTGCACTTGTCCTTGCCAAAATGATAAGAGTGAAATATGTTGGCGGAGTCACCCTCAAGAACTCTCTAGTTCTTCTTCTTCAGGATCCACATCATCTTGATGGGAATCCTTGGAGTTGTAGTTGTACTTGATGAGGTAGAACTTGACGTAGTCTTGGGAACCCACTTGACCAAGGCCTTAGGAGCTTCTTCAAATGCATCAATCTCCTCTTGAAGCTTGTCCTTGCCTTTTTGCTTGTGGTCTTGTGGCGGAAGATCATCTTGAGCTTGTGTCCCTTTGAAGGAAGTAGGATCATACTTCTCTTGTTGAGGAACAAACTTCGTCTTGGGGTATTGATCTTCTTCCCACTCAACTCCATTGGCATTGAACTTTCGTTCAAAACCAACACCTTGGTTCTTCCGGTGCCTTCCTATCTTGCGTACAATTTCCTCGAATTGCTTACTCCCGGCAAGGCTCTTGTAAACACCTTTCTCTATAATTCCCTTCAATAAGCTATTTTCTTGCTCAAGTGTAACTTGGCTAAGAGAATCATTAGTGGAATCAAGAGAACTACTAGAAGCAACAACATTGGATTTAGCATGATGATTGTTACTACTAGAGGAAGAATCCTTCTTGTTCTTGTTACTAGACTTGAATTGAGGCATGTAAGTAGATAGGAGTAAACGCTTAGCGATGTAAGAAGAACTTTTCTTGCGAAGATCATCATTGGTTGCCTTTAAGAACTCATGCTCTTGCTCAAGGTTGAGCTTTTCAAAACGTAACTTCTCATGAGTCCTTAAAAGTTCTCGATGATCTTCTAAGATAGTTTCATGAGCTAACTTAAGAGTGTTTAGTTCTTGAGTTAGGTGCTCAATCTTCTCCTTATCATTGTCATTCGTTTTATCTTGATTAGCATGATTAATTGACGTTTCATCATAGTATTCATCACTAGAGTTGTCAACAAGTAAATCATCATCACCTAACAAGTCATCTTCATCACTATTGAAATCAACATACTCGGGGTGTGATACCTTTGGGCCTTTAGACATGAAGCATCTTCCAAGTCCTTCATTTGGTGAATCAAATATGTTGTAGGAGTTGGTTGACACAAGTGCTAGACCGGCAACACCTTCATCTTGAGTATATTTGGAGTCGGAGTGATAGCTTCTCTCAGAGTGGTTGTCGGAGTCAGAGTCGGATACCCATTCACCAACATGAGCTTGATGTCTTCGTTTTGTGTAGCTCCTTGATGACTTGTCCTTCCTTTCCGAATCCTTGCTTCTCCGGGATGTTCTTCGTTCATAACGATCATCTCTACTCCTTCTCTCTCTTGATGGTGATTCTTCTCTTCTACCTCTTCTCTTTGGAGAATATTCTCTTCTTTTGTAGGGTGTCGTACACTCATTGGAATAGTGTCCGGGTATTCCACAATTGTAGCAATTACGCTCACGACTAGAAGATCTTTTGACATTGTATGACCTTGACTTGGAACTTCTCTCCTTGCTTCTACTCTTGTAGGACTTGTTGAAGTTCTTCACCATTAGGCTCAATTCTTCATTGAAGGTTTGTTTCTCACTTGATGATGTGGGAGCTTCACATGAGGCTTTGTAAGCACCACTTGACTTGTTGTGGAGCTCCTCCTTATCCTTGAGTGACATCTCATGAGCAACAATTCTCCCAATGACTTCTGTTGGCTTGAGATCTTTGTAATTGGGAATCATTTGGATCAATGTGCACACGGTATCATATTTTCTGTCCAAAGCTCTTAGGATCTTCTTGATGGAATTTGTCGGTCATCTCTTCACTTCCTAAGCCGGCAATCTCATTTGTGATAAGAGCAAGCCTAGAGTACATTTCAGCGACACCTTCGCCATCCTTCATTTTGAACTTGTCAAGCTGACTTTGAAGCACATCCAACTTGGATTCCTTGACGGAGTCGGTACCTTCATGCATATCAATCAAAGTATCCCAAATTTCCTTTGCATTCTCAAGACGGCTGATTTTGTTGAATTCTTTGGGGCACAATCCGTTGAAGAGGATATCACAAGCTTGAGCATTGTATTAAAGCATCTTCAACTCTTCCGCGGTAGCTTCACGGTTCGGTTCTCTCCCATCAAAGAATTCACCTTGCAAGACAATACACACAATAGCCCAAACGGCAGGGTTATGTCCAAGAATATGCATTTTCATCTTATGCTTCCAACTAGAAAAATTAGTACCATCAAAGTAAGGACCTCTACGGTGGTAATTTCCCTCGCTAGACGCCATACTCTCCTAGGTTGTGAAACCAAGGCTATGATCACCAAAAGCTATGGAGATCAAGGCAAATGGAGACCAAAGCTCTGATACCACTTGTAGGATCGAAAGTATGTCTAGAGGGGGGTGATTAGACTACTTGACCAAATAAAAAGCTAGCCTTTTCCCAATAGTTCTTGGCAGATTTTAACAATTTAGCACAAGTCAAGCAATCAACCTACACATGCAATTCTAAGAGTATAGTAGCGGAATGTAAAACAATTGCATATGAAGGTAAAGGGGAGGAGTTTGAGGGAGCAAACGCAATGTTGACACAGAGATTTTTTACCCGTGGTTCCGATAGGTGGTGCTATCGTACATCCACGTTGATGGAGACTTCAACCCACGAAGGGTAACGGCTGCGCGAGTCCACGGAGGGCTCCACCCACGAAGGGTCCACGAAGAAGCAACCTGGTCTATCCCACCATGGTCGTCGCCCATGAAGGACTTGCCTCACTAGGGTAGATCTTCATGAAGTAGGCGATCTCCTTGCCCTTACAAACTCCTTGGTTCAACTCCACAATCTTGTCCGAGGCTCCCAAGTGACACCTACCAATCTAGGAGACACCACTCTCCAAGAAGTAACAAATGGTGTGTTGATAATGAACTCCTTGCTCTTGTTCTTCAAATGATAGAATCCCCAACACTCAACTCTCTCTCACAGGATTTGGATTTGGTGGAAAGAAGATTTGAGTGGAAAGCAACTTGGGGAAGGCTAGAGATCAAGATTCATATGGTAGGAATGGAATATCTTGACCACAACACAAGTGTAGGTGGTTCTCTCTCAAAAAATGTATGTTGGAAGTGTAGGCACGTTCTGATGGCTCTCTCCATGAATGAAGAGTGGGTGGAGGGGTCTATATAGCTTCCACACAAAATCTAACTGTTACACACAACTTACCAATCTCAGTGAGACCGAATTGAGAAACTCGGTCGGACCGATTTAGCAAATCATGTGACCATTAGGATTTTCGGTGGGACCGACATGACAACTCGGTAGGACCGATATGATTAGGGTTAGGGCATAACGTAATCTCGGTGAGACCGATTACTCAATCTCGGTGAGACCGATTTTGGTAATGGACACACAGAGAGTTGGTCAAGCAAACTCGGTGGGACCGATTCGCTCATCTCGGTAAGACCGAAACGTTACGAAAAGGAAACAGAGAGTTTGCATTGTAATCTCGGTGGGACCGATCGCTCATCTCGGTTTGACCGAAATGTTACGAATGGAAACAGAGAGATTACAACACCATCTCGGTGAGACCGAGATCCCTATCGGTGAGGCCGATTTGCCTAGGGTTTGTGGCAGTGGCTATGACATCTGAACTCGGTGGCGCCGGATAGAAAGAATTGGTAGGGCCGAGTTAGACTTTTTATTTGGGTCATATGTGGATATGAGAAAGTAGTTGAGGGCTTTGGAGCATATCACTAAGCATTTTGAGCAAGAAAGCCATTAAGCAACACCTCATACCTCCTTGATAGTATTGGCTTTTCCTATAGACACAATGTGATCTTGGATCACTAAAATAGAAAATGTAGAGTCTTGTGCTTTGAGCTTGAGCCAATCCTTTTGTCCTTAGCATTTTGAGGGATCCACTTTTCTCATCCATGCCATGCCAATCATTGAGATTTCCTGAAATATTTCTCTTGAAGCAGCATTAGCTCAATGAGATATATATTGTTAGGAATTACCAAACCACCCAGGGATAGTTGCACTTTCAGCGCACCGCCACCACAGGCGGCGCACGGTCTTGCCGTGGTGGTGCGGGGAGCACGGGAACGTACTCTCGCGGCCGAGGGATTTCTTGGCAGCTTCTTTCTTCTCGCGCGGGCACCGGGCATGGTGGGTCGCGCCGAGGGGCCGCGCGCCTTGGCGCCAGGACGCCGTCTTGGGGCAGAGGTGGTGGAGGCGCTCCGTGGGCCACGTCGCCCGCAGCTCGCGGAGAGCATGGTAACGAGAGCGAAGGCGCAGCGGAGCCTCCTGCGGCGCTGATGAGCTCGGCGATGCGGTCCAGCTAGTCCTCGTAGAGGTCGTCGACGGGGCGATAGCTCAGGAGCTCGCGTGCCATGAGCAACGTGGTCTGCGCGTCCGTGGGAGCGTGACGAGCGTGAGACGACGAGCCGGCCGGGGTCAGCAACGGAGTGGCGGTGCGGCTGTCCCGCCGCACCCAGGGGTGCAGCGAGGACGCTTGCTGCTCGTTCCTCGCCGGGCTGGTGACGGCATTGGTGGCAGGCGACGGGGAACAACGGGGAGGCCCGCCGACAGGAGCCGTCTGAACAACGCGGGCGGCGAGGGCGGCCCGGCACTCAGCGCGGGCTCGACGGGCGTCCGACATGCAGGCGATGAAGCGATGGGACGCGGATCGGCGGAAGGAAATTCCGGTGCACCCTACCTGGCGCACCAAATGTCGGATTTCGGGTTCCGGCAAAACCCTTGAGGTTCGAAAACTGGGGTGCGCATGAAGATTTCCCCCTACCTAATCACGCCCTCACCCTCACCGCCATCTCAAAGCCTAGCTCGACGAACTCGCAACACAAGGGACACAAGATTTATACTGGTTCGGGCCACCGTTGTGGTGTAATACCCTACTCCAGTGTGGTGCGGTGGATTGCCTCTTGGGCTGGTGATGAACAATACAAGGGGAAGAACAGCCTCGTGAGGAGAGGTGCTCTTGTGCTTGGTGGGTGTGAGGATGGAGTGGATCCTATCCAAGATGAGTTCGAGATGATCTAAATCAGTTCTCGCTCAGTTGCCTCCTACTATGGTGGCTAGCCCTATTTATAGAGGCCCTGGTCCTCTTCCCAAATATTGAGCGGGAAGGGATTCCCCAACGGCCAGTTTGAAGGGAGACAACTAGTACAAGCTATCCTGACAAAAGTAGTCTTCGCCTGCCAAAGGCTCTGGCGGTGACGCCGTCTTGGGCTTCACGGTGACCTCCGTCCTGCCGTCCTGCTGGTCTTGATCTCGTTGCACCGATATGGAAAACTTTGCCTGATGCCTCGGTACTCATCGCCTGCGCTTGCCTCCTTAGCACCAAAGAGGAAGCGAGGACACTGTGCGCGCTCGCGCCCGCCTGGCCTTGGTCGTCACGGCTGACGTAGTAGGAACCTCGCGAGGTTCGCCTTGCCTTGATCTCTCCGCCCCTCGCGAGCCAGCCTGGTGAGGCTGCTCCTGAGGAGGTCTTGTGTCGTCCGCCTCATGAGGCTTGGCCCCTCGCGAGGGTCTTGAATGCTTGCTGGTGAAGACAGGAGCCACGCCGCGAGCCGCAGGCACGCAAGTCTGGGGACCCTCGTTCCCAGAATGCCGACAGTTAGTATAAGAAAGCAAACCACTACTATAAGTGCTTTATCAAACCAATTCATATTTTGGTTTTTTATTATTTCTAATGTATTCCAACTTTTCTATGGCAGAAACTCATCAAAGAAAACCATAGAGCCACCAAAATAAGCACACAACATGAAGAAAACAGAATCTGTGAAAACAGAACAGTCTGTAGCAATCTGACTTTTCCGAATACTTCTGGAAATCCAAAAATTCTACCAAATTAGCACGACCAGGGTAATTTGTATATTAATCTTCTACAAAAAGAATCAGGGCAAAAGCTCTTTTCTATGATTTATGAAAACTATTTTCGTCAGCACAAAGTTTCTATCTTTTTCAGCAAGATCAAACAACTATCACCCAAGAAAATTCTAAAGGCTTTACTTGGCACAAACACTAATTAAAACACAAAAAAACACAATCATACCAGTAGCATAATTGTGCAAACACACATGAACAGAAAGCAAAAAGCAAAAATAAATTTTATTCATTGGGTTGCCTCCCAACAAGCGTTATAGTTTTACGCCCCTAGCTAGGCATAAGATTTTATTGATGCTCACAAGAAAGATAATAAATTGAACACGAAGAGAGCATCATAAATCATGTGAAAAACAAATTTAAGTCTAACATACTTCCTATGCATAGGCATTTTATAGGAAAACAAATTATGAAGGCAAGCAAAATCTAGCATGTGCAAGGAAGAACAAATATTCCCTCAAGTTCGACACCCTCGGGCGCGCCCCCTGCCTCGTGGCCCCCTCGGGCATCGTATCGCGTTGGTTCTTCTTCCCAAAAATCACATATATTCCAAAAAAATCTCCGTCAGTTTTATCCCGTTTGGACTCTGTTTGATATGGATTTTCTGCGAACCAAAAAACATGCAACGAACACGAACTGGCACTGGGCACTGGATCAATATGTTAGTCCCAAAGAATAGTATAAAAAGTTGCCAAAAGTATATGAAAGTTGTATAATATTGGCATGGAACAATCAAAAATTATAGATATGACGGAGATGTATCAGCATCCCCAAGCTTAATTCCTGCTCGTACTCGAGTAGGTAAATGATAAAAAAGATTATTTTTGATGTGGAATGCTACCTAGCATAATCTTGATCATGTAATCTAATCATGGCATGAATATTAAGACACGAGTGATTCAAAGCAATAGTCTATCATTTGACATTAAGACAATAATACTTTAAGCTTACTAATAAAGTAATCATGTCTTTTCAAAATAACATGGCCAAAGAAAGTTATCCCTACAAAATCATATAGTCTGGCTATGCTCCATCTTCACCACACAAAATATTCAAATCATGCACAACCCCGATGACAAGCCAAGCAATTGTTTCATACTTTTGACGTTCTCAAACCTTTTCAACTTTCACGCAATACATGAGTGTGAGCCATGGACATAGCACTATAGGTGGAATAGAATATGATGGTGGAGGTTGTGTGGAGAAGACAAAAAGGAGAAAGTCTCACATTGACGCGGCTAATCAACGGGCTATGGAGATGCCCATCAATTGATGTCAATGTGAAGAGTAGGGATTTCCATGCAACGGATGCACTAAGAGCTATAAGTGTATGAAAGCTCAAACTGGAAACTAAGTGGGTGTGCATCCAACTTGCTTGCTCATGAAGACCTCGGGCATCTGAGGAAGCCCATCATCGGAATATACAAGCCAAGTTCTATAATGAAAATTCCCACTAGTATATGAAAGTGATAACTCAAGAGACTCTCTATATGAAGAACATGGTGCTATTCTGAAGCACAAGTGTGGTAAAAGGATAGTAACATTGTCCCTTCTCTCTTTTTCTCTCATTTTTTTCTTTTTTTCTTTTTTTCTTTTTTAGGCTTCTTTGGCCTCTCTCTTTTTTTTGGGGGGGGGGCTTCTTTGGCCACTTTTATTTTGATAACCTCACGTGGGACAGTGTTCTAATAATGATGATCATCACACTTTTATTTACTTACAACTCAACATTACAACTCGATACTAGAACAAAGATATGATTCTATATGAATGCCTCCGGCGGTGTACCGGGATGTGCAATGATCTAGCGTAGCAATGACATAAAAAAGGACAAGCCATGAAAACATCATGCTAGCTATCTTATGATCATGCAAAGCAATATGACAATAAATGCTCAAGTCATGTATATGATGATGGTGGAAGTTGCATGGCAATATATCTCGGAATGGCTATGGAAATGCCATAATAGGTAGGTATGGTGGCTGTTTTGAGGAAGATATAAGGATGCTTATGTGTGATAGAGTGTATCATATCACGGAGTTTGGATGCACCGGCAAAGTTTGCACCAACTCTCAAGGTGAGAGAGGGCAATGCACGGTACCGAAGAGGCTAGCAATGATGGAAGGGTGGGAGTGCGTATAATCCATGGACTCAACATTAGTCATAAAGAACTCACATACTTATTGCAAAAATATATTAGTCATCAAAACAAAGTACTACACGCATGCTCCTAGGGGGATAGATTGGTAGGAAAGGACCATCGCTCGTCCCCGACCGCCACTCATAAGGAAGACAATCAATAAATACCTCATGCTCCAACTTCGTTACATAACGGTTCACCATACGTGCATGCTACGGGAATCACAAACTTCAACACAAGTGTTTCTACAATCCACAACTACCCACTAGCATGACTCTAATATCACCATCTTTATATCACAAAACTATTGCAAGGAATCAAACAAATCATATTCAGTGATCTACAAGTTTTATGTAGGATTTTATGACTAACCATGTGAATGACCAGTTCCTGTCATCTCTCTAAATAGATATAATTGAAGCAAGAGAATTTAATTCTTTCTACAAAAGATATGCCCACGCTCTAAAAAATATAAGTGAAGCAAAAGAGCATTCTACAAATGCCTGTTTTCTATGTGAAGAGAAACAGGCAATCCAAACTTCAAATGATATAAGTGAAGCACATGAAGCATTCTATAAAGCCATACTCAAAAGATATAAGTGAAGTGCGATGAGCATAAATCAACCAAGGACTATCTCATACCAGCATGGTGCATAAAAGAAAAGTGAAAACTAAATGCAAAAGACGCTCCAAGATTTGCACATATCCCATGAACGAAACGAATCCGAAAACATACCGATATTTGTTCAAGAAAGATGGGATGCCTTCTGGGGCATCCCCAAGCTTAGACGCTTGAGTCTCTTTGAATATTTACTTGGGGTGACTTGGGCATCCCCAAGCTTGAGCTCTTGCCTCTCCTCCTTCTCCTCACATCGAGACCTCCTCGATCTTCGAACACTTCATCCACACAAAACTCAACAGAAAGCTCGGTAAGATCCGTTAGTATAATAAAGCAAATCACTACTCTAAGTACTGTTGCAACCCAATTCATATTTTTTTGCACTGTATCTACTGTAATATAACTTTTCCATGGCTCAATCCACTGATAGAAATCGATAGTTTCATCAAAACAAGCAAACAATGCATCAAAAATAGAATATGTCTTAAACAGGACAGTCTGTAGTAATCTGAACATTCACCATACCTATGGTACTCCAAAAATTCTGCCAAAATTAGGAAAAATAAACAATTTGTATAGAAAGACAGTGCAACAAGTTTCAGAACCGTTTGACGTTCCAGTAAAAATGTAAAATCGCTCACTACAGCCAAAGTTTCTGTTTTGCACCGCACAAGCCAACAAGCAATGTAAACATCCTAAAGGCAAATCTTGGCACATTATTTTTATAATACAATAGAATTGTACAAGGGTATAATTATTTTTGTTGAAAAGTGTCTATAATCAAGATCACAAAGTTTCCGTGAGCATGAACAAAGTTCAAGGCTAGCTCCCACTTTAACAATGCTCGTCTTTCTCACTTTCACTTTCCTTTTTTGAAAAAGTTTTAGGTTCCCCTCTTTATTTTATTTTGTTTTTAAACTTTATAAAAGCACTCAACAGAAATAAATGACTCTCTAAAACTTCCGGGTTGTCTCCCTGGCAGCGCTTTCTTTAAAGCCATTAAGCTGGGCATATAGTGCTCAAGTAATGGATCCACCCGGATCCCAAGGTATATCAAAGCCAATTTTAATTAACAATGATTTAGCATTTAGTAGTGAGCACAAAGCAACATATATCAAGCAATGACGAAGTCTAACTCTCTTCCTATGCATCGGCATGTCATAAAAGAACAATTCATGCGCACATAGTAAAGGCCAATGCATAGTATAAACAATTTCTTGCAATTTTATCATATTGGGAACATGGAGAGGCGGAGATGTAGTTCCTCTCTCATAATAATTGCAAGTAGGAGCAGCAAGCACATGCATATTATATCTATCAAAATCATCATGTGTAGTAGTAAAACGCAACCCATCAATATAATCCTTAATAAGGGCAAACTTCTCCGATATAGTGTAGTCGGGAGAATTCAAAAAGATAATAGGACTATCATGCGTGGGTGCAATAGCAACAATTTCATGTTTAACATAAGGAACTATAGAAAGTTCATCTCCATAAGCATAATTCATATTGGCATCTTGGGCACAAGAATAGCAAGCATCAAGTTCATCAAAAAGGGATGTTTCAAAAGAATCAACGGGATCATAACAATTATCATAGCATTCATCCTTCGGTAAGCACGAAGGGAAATCAAACAATGTATGAGTTTAAGAGTTACTCTCATTAGAAGGTGGGCACGGGTAGCTAATCCGCTCTTCCTCCTTTTGTTCTTTGCTCTCCTCATCATCTATTTCATCCAATGAGCTCACAGTGTCATTAATTTCTTCTTCCAGAGACTCCTGCAAAATATTAGTCTCTTCTTGGACAGCGGAGACTCTCTCAATAAATTCATCAATATCGGAACTGTATTCATAATTCTCATAGCAATATTTAAAAATAGCTAAATTTTCATGTCTATAAACTGAATCATCAAAATCTTCAAACTCTTTAAACAAAGATTCAATTTCATAAGCACCCATAAAAGCAACGAATTCTTCTATTTGTTCCACATCATAGTAATCATATATACCATTATCATAAGAAGCCAAGTTTTTATCATCATTAAATTCGCATGAAAAGGGAAGGTGTGGAGCCTTCATCCTAGAGCAACAAGTATAATCAATCTCAAGCATAGTTCCCGAGCATACCAATGCAACATATGAATTTGATCCCATAATAGTTTCCCTTTTTGAGTCAAGCGATAATCCCTAAAGTATTCACATTGATCCAACGTGTCTACCATTACAAAGTTGAATGGGGTTTTCTCAGGATTATCTAAGTAGTACATAATATCTTTCACCTAATGAGCATCGAGGGTTTTAAGAGGTTCCCCATCTCCATGAGTAGCAAGTAAACCTAATTTTTTTGGTATTTCGTGTTCCATATCCATAACTAAAGATAGAGAACAACTTAGAACAGCAAATAAAAATTACTTAGTGATAAAGCAAACAAGCACACACGAGAATATTCACCCCACGCTATAACTCCCCGGCAACGACGCCAGAAAAAGGTCTTGATAACCCACAAGTATAGGGGATCAATTGTAGCCTCTTTCGATAAGTAAGAGTGTCGAACCCAATGAGGAGCTAAAGGTAGAACAAATATTCCCTAGAGTTCTATTGACCACCGATACAACTCTACGCACGCTTAACGTTCGCTTTACCTAGAACAAGTATGAAACTAGAATTACTTTGTAGGTGTTTTGGATAGGTTTGCAAGAATATAAAGAGCACGTAAATAAAAAGTAGGGGCTGTCTAGATAAAGACACAACTAAATTAGTTTTAGTAGAGAGCTTTTTGTGACGAGAAAGTTATTTGTCCCTAGGCAATCGATAACTAGACCGGTAATCATTATTGCAGTTTTATTTGAGGGAGAGGCATAAGCTAACATACTTTCTCTTCTTGGATCATATGCACTTATGATTGGAACTCTAGCAAGCATCCGCAACTACTAAATATCATAAAGGTAAAACCCAACCATAGCATTAAAGTATCAAGTCCTCTTTATTCCCATACACCATGACCCACTTATTTGTGTTTGTGTTTCAGTCACTCATGCAACACAGACAATAAGCAAACCATGAACATATTGCAAACCTACAGCGGGGATCCCTCACGCTTGCGCGACGTGGAGAGCACCATAGGACAACACCAATAATAAAACATGCAACTCAAACCAATCACGATCATCAATTAACCCATAGGACAAAACGGATCTACTCAAACATCATAGGATAGCCATACATCATTGGGAAATAATATATAGCGTTGAGCACCATGTTAAAGTAGAGATTACAGTGGGTAAAAGAGGGGTTACACCGCTGCATAGAGGGGGGAAGAGTTGGTGATGACGGTGGTGAAGTTATTGGTGAAGATTGCGGTGACGATGATGGCCCCGGTGGCACTCCGGCGCCACCGGAAGCGAGGGGGAGAGAGCCCCCCTCCTTCTTCTTCCTTGACCTTCTCCCTAGAGGGGAGAAGGGTTTCCCCTCTGGTCCATGGTCTCCATGGCGTTGGAGGGGCGAGAGCCCCTCCGAGATTGGATCTGTCTCTATGTCTCTCTCTGTTTCTGCGTTCCATATTCTGGCCTTTCACCGTTTCTTATATTCCCGGAGATCCGTAACTCCGATTGGGCTGAATTTTGGACACGATCTCTATCCGGATATTAGCTTTCTTGCGGCGAAAGAAGGGCACCAACCGCCTTACGAGGTGGTCACGAGGGCCTAGGGTGTGCCTGACCCCCTAGGGCGCGCCCCCTGCCTCGTGGCCCCCTCGGGCATCGTATCGCGTTGATTCTTCTTCCCGAAAATCGCATATATTCCAAAAAAATCTCCGTCAGTTTTTATCCCGTTTGGACTCCGTTTGATATGGATTTTCTGTGAAACAAAAAACATGCAACAAACAGGAACTGGCACTGGGCTCTGGATCAATATGTTAGTCCCAAAAAATAGTATAAAAAGTTGCCAAAAGTATATGGAAGTTGTATAATATTGCCATGGAACAATCAAAAATTATAGATACGACGGAGACGTATCAATGACCTCTCCAGGCCCACTTTTATCAAAAAATTCATAAGATTGATCACTCTCCAAATATGTGGGATTACTTTTACGTAAAGTTGACGCTCTTCCAAACCCACTTTCACTATTATTGCAAACATATTCATCATGAGGCTTAAATAAATTTTCAAGATCATAAGAAGAATCACCCCAATCATGATCATTGCAACAAGTAGTGGACATAGCAAAATTAGCATCCCCATGCTTGGGGTTTTGCATATTATTAGCACAATTGACATTAATAGAATTTATAGTAAAATCATTGCAATCATGCTTTTCATTCAATGACCTATCATGAATCACTTCACAAATTTCTTCATCACAATTTTCGGATTCACGAATCTCAAGCAAAACTTCATAAAGATAATCTAGTGCACTCAAACCACTAGCAGTTGGTTCATCTAACTGGATCTTTTGAAAAGATTAGCAAGTGGATGAGGATCCATATCAAATATTTTTAGCAAGCAAAGATGCAAGCAAATAGAAGGCACATGGCAACACAAGCAAACATGAGATCTGACGAAAAACGACGAACGAAAAGGAGGGGTGAATAAAATGGCAAATTTTTGTGAAGTGGGGGAGAAGAAAACGAGAGGCGAATGGCAAATATTGTAATTGCAAGGAGATGAGATTTGTGATTAGGAACCTGGTATATGTTGAAGATCCTCCCCGGCAACGACGCCAGAAATTCCTTTTGATGTCGCTTGAAGCTACGTCGGTATTTCCCCAAAGAGGAAGGGATGATGCAGCACAGCGGTGGCAAGTATTTCCCTCAGAAATGAAACGAAGGTTATCCAACCAGTAGGAGAACCAAGCAACACAACGTAAACAGCCCCAACACACAAATAACAACACCTCGCAACCCAATGTGTTAAAGGGGTTGTCAATCCCTTTCGGGCAACGGCGCCAAAAGTTCCTCTCGACGGGAGAAAGCTGTGATAGATTGAAATAATAGATCGCAAATAAAAGAAAGTGCAGCAAAGTATTTTTGTATTTTTGGTTTAATAGATCTGAATAAAAAGAGCAAATAAAATAGATCGCAAAGCAAATATATGAGGAAGAAGACCCGAGGGGCGTAGATTTCACTAGTGGCTTCTCTCGAAAAAGATAGCAAATGGTGGGAAACAAATTACTGTTGGGAAATTGATAGAACTTCAAATAATTATGACGATATCCAGGCAATGATCATTACATAGGCACCACGTCCAAGATTAGTAGACCGACTCCTGCCTTCATCTACTACTATTACTCCACACATCGCCCGCTATCCAGCATGCGTCTAGTGTATTAAGTTCATGGAGAAACGGAGTAATGCAATAAGAACGATGGCATGATGTAGACAAGATCTATCTATGTAGAGATAGACCCCATCATTTTATCCTTAGTGGCAACAATACATACGTGTCGGTTCCCCTTCTGTCACTGGGATCGAGCATCGTAAGATCGAACCCACTACAAAGCACCTCTTCCCATTGCAAGATAAATAGATCAAGTTGGCCAAACAAAACCCAAATATCGGAGAAGAAATACGAGGCTATAAGAGATCATGCATATAAGATATCAAAGAAACTCAAATAACTTTCATGGATATAAAACGATATAATTGATCATAAACTCGAAGTTCATCAGATCCCAACAAACACACCGCAAAAAGAGTTACATCATATGGATCTCCAGGAGACCATTGTATTGAGAATTCAGCAAGAGAGAGAGAGAGACAGAAAGCCATCTAGCTACTAACTACGGACCTGAAGGTCTACAAAGAACTACTCACACATCATCGGAGAGGCACCAATGGAAGTGGTGAACCCCTCCATGATGGTGTCTAGATTGGATCTGGTGGTTCTGGACTCTGCGACGGCTAGATAAATATTTCATCGATGCTTCTAGGGTTCTGGTATTTTTGGGGTATTTATAGAGCAAAGAGGTGGTCCAGGGGGCACCTAAGGTGGGCACAACCCACCAGGGCGCGCCTGGGCCTCTTGGCGTGCCCTGGTGGGTTGTGCCCCCCTCGGGGCACCCTCTAGGTGCAACCAGGGCCCATTGCCTTCCTTTTGGCCCATAAAAAATCATCATGGAGTTTCGTGGCATTTGGACTTCATCTGATATTGATTTCCTGCGATGTAAAAAGCATGAAAAAAACAGCAACTGGCACTTGGCACTATGTCAATAGACCAAAAAATGTTATAAAATGATTATAAAACATCCAAGACTGATAATAAAACAGCATGGCACAATCAAAAATTATAGATACGTTGGAGATGTATCACCGCCGTCGGCCTGAATCCCTACAACCAGGACGCCGCTTCAGACAGCGGTGCCTATGGGACTTGCTATCCGTCTTCTCCTTCCTTGCCGAGGACCTGGGGTGCCTCCGTGCCCTCATGATGAAGGCGCTGAATAGGGAGGGGATTCAAGATGCCATCGTCGTGGCTTCTTGCATCCTCTCCAATCTTGACCATTATGAGCTGTTCCTCCCGATGACCACCATTCTGGACAACTTGGCGCCAGCCGTCCAGGCGCGGGAGTTGAGGGCGGTGTCCTCCATGGTCGCCGCCGTCGTGCTCCTGGAAAAGAAGAGGGACTTCGGCCCCATGTAAGCCTTTGACCTTCAGTAGTCGTCCCTTTTTCCCTACTAAATCAAGAAGGAGATAGTATACGCTAGGCGCTAGTGAGTAAGGATGGAGTGCAAAAAATGTATAAGCTCCGTGCATTTTGGTTAATGTGAATAGTAACTCTGGTCGCCTTATTCCTTGTGAATGTTTCTTTCTGCAAGCAATTGGATGTACAACGTTATCATCCAAGGTGTATTCGGTTACGCTGACCCCAACTTAACCGTGGGAAAGGTGTAACACCTAAATAGTAGTCGTAGGGGTAGCGTCTTCTGAAATACATGTGCTCCTAGGTTGACTGCGATCGTGCTATCTTGTTCGGCAAAGAGAGCTGACATGTGTCAAGTGTGCAGTACACCCCGGTGACGGTGTCCTGGACTAGGGGGTACTCACCAAGTCGACTCCCGACCAGGTGGATTGGGCTAAGGACCCCCATGGAGGTTCACTATTGGGCCACTTCGGACAACCCGTGACATATACGAGGAAGATTCCACAAGACTTGGTGATCAAGAGAAGAACTCCTCTTCACCGATGTATTCGACTAGGACTCTTGTTATCCTAGGCCTCTAGTACATTATATAAGCCGGAGGGTTTAGTCCGCAGAGACAAGCATCCATCCATACACCTATTCATACATTCATCATACCCCTAGGGTTTAGACCACAACTCACGATCTCGAGGTAGATCAACTCTGTACCTTGACACATCCATAATATAAGCAAGAGCAGGATGTAGGGTTTTACCTCCTTGGAGAGGGACCGAACCTGGGTAAACTTTGTGTGTGTTCTCTCTTGTTACCCATCGATCCGATCTAACAGCTCAAGCACCCCTACCCGAGATCTGCCGGTTTTGACACCGGCAATCATGCTTTCATTGAGAGCTCTCTGTTGGATCGCAAAGGATCGATGGCTCATATGGAGATTGACGGAAGTTTTTTCTAGATAGTGGATTTGTGTTCACCATCCCTGCCTCCTCGACGTCATTTTGACGATTGCTTCAATGGAATTGTGCAGAATTTAGTCTAGAACAGCCCTGTAAAATATCATCGCGTTCCGATGGAGGAATCTTCAGCAAACTCCGATCTACCGGAGCTCTATCGAATTTGGACGGGAATCTGGACGAGTTTAGGGCGAGGAGTCCAGAGTCTAGCTAGGACATCCTTTGGAAGATCTAACCGTTCATCGGTTGTGGAATTCCTATATCGACCACCCCTCAAAATTTAGCTCGATCCGACCGTTCAAACTCCAAGAAACGTCTGACGAGTGCATCAATTTTCGGATCTGTTTTCTTCGCGAAAACGAATCCGACCCGAGTTCATCTTTTTCATGAACGGCTTATCCGACAATATTTTTGAAGGAATAATTTTCTAGAGTATTGTGTTTTGTTCCTAAAACACATGCCCACAAATTTTGATCTTTTTCTGAGGTGATCTTCACGGTTGCATTGTTGCCAAACCAGCCCGACAACATTGCCCCACGGCTGTCGATCTATGCTAGACATGTCGTCGCTTCGTCGAGCCGAGGTCAACCTCATTAGATCATAACCCCGACGAGCCAACCAAGAGTTCGGCATCGCGAAGGCTAAATAATCATTAAGAGAATATCACCACCCCACGGATTGCACGAGCTGGCACACCGGCATCTCCGCGCAGTCACTTTGTCAAGCTGGCATCGACCACATCACAAATTTTGACCTGTGTCAGCATCGCCGTGCCACCTCTTCTTCAAGCCGACATTTAACACGCCAGCCTGGTTTGACACGTCGGTCAACATGGAGGCTCAGATACCTTGGCTAGACTGGGGTCTTCGCCATCTCTTCATCAATCTACTCCGGGGACTTCGGCGTCACGTGTCGACCAGCTCCGCCACCTCGGCTAGACCAAGGGCTTCACCTCAACATATCTGCAAAGTTGGGATGTCACTTCATCAAAGCCAAGCTCTTTGCTTGGGATCCTCGGGACCGGCTTGGGGTCTAGGACCTCGAGCCACCACAAGCTTGGACCACGTCATCAATGCCGAGCGCATTAACCAGAGGCAGGACATCCTCTTGACCGAGGTATCATGCATAATAGTTCAGCTTCAGAAATCTTTTCCAAATCGCAGCTCGGCATCTTTCCTACCAACTTGCACCTCGGCGTTGTCGAAATACACACTACATCTGGACTAGTTCCCAAGGAGATATGATCCTAGGTTCGGCCATGTTGCCTAATCCAAGTCTCGGGGGCTACTGCATTGATGAATCAATGCAGAAAAATCAAAGTGCAAAATAGCTTCCGAGGATATTACGATCCTCGGATTGGTCGGCCACACCCAACCTCTCGGGAGCTATTGTGCATCGCGTTTATGTTCCTAAAGTATGTTGCCGAGCAAGGACTTGATCCTCATGTTGATTTCGTGAATCGACCTGAGTCTCAGGGGCTAATGGGATCAGTGGTTTTGTTTTATCCTTTAGGTGTGATACGTCTCCAACGTACCTATAATTTATGAAGTATTCATGCCATATACAATTTTATATGGTTTTGGTATGATTTGAGTGGAACTAACCCGGACTGACGCTGTTTTCAGCAGAACTACCGTGGTGTTGTTATTTGTGTAGAAATAAAAGTTCTCGCAATGGGCTGAAAATTTACGTGATTTTTTATGGACCAAAAGACACCCACGGAGCACCGGAGATGGGCCAGGGAGTGGTCTTGGGAGCCACAAGCATGAGGGGCGCCCCCCCTAGGGCGCGCCCCCCAGCTTGTGGGACCCTCGGGCACCCCCCTGACGAGATTCCAACGCCAAATATTCCTATATATTGAGGAAACCTCGAAAAGAAACCTAGATGAGTTGTTATGTCACTGCAAGCCTCTATTCTGAAGTGATCTCCATCGGAACCCTGTTCCGGCACCCTGCTAGAGGGGGAAATCAACACAAGAGGCCATCTTCATCATCCTAGCAGTCTTCATGATGAGGAGAGAGTAGTTCACCGTCTGGGCTGAGGGTATGTACCTGTAGCTATGTGTTTGATCTCTCTCTCTCTTTTGTTCTTGATCCGGCACAATCTTGATGCAACCATAGCTTTTCTAATATAGTCGGATCATATGGTGTTTCTCCCTCTCTATCTTCTTTCGATGAATTGAGTTTTTACCTTTGAGGTTTCACTATTATCGGATTGAATACTTTCTGGATTTGAGAACACTTGATGTATGTCTTGCATGTGGATATCAGTGGTGACAATGGGGTGTTCTATTGATTCACTTGATATATGTTTTGGTATTCAACTTGCGGATTATCGTGACATTGGGGTAATCTATGCATAGGGGTTGATACGAGTTTTCATCCTACTTTCTCCGATAGAAATCTTGGGGCACTCTTTGAAGTTCTTTGTGTTGGATTGAATATTATGAATCTCAGATTGTTTGATGCATATCGAATAATCAACTCACGGATACTTGTGGTGACATTGGAGTATCTAGGTGACATTAGAGTTGGTTGATGCGTATCATATGGTGTTATTTTAGTACAAACTCTAGGGCTGTTTGTGACACTTATAGTGATGACTCAATAGATTGATCAAAAAGATAACTTTGAGGTGGTTTCGTACCCTATGGTATTTTCATCTTATGTTCTCCGCTTGATAAGAACGATTATTTGTCACACGTTGAGGGATTGTTATATCATTCAGTTATGTTAGCACTGTTGAGACATTGCACTAGTGAAAGTATGAACCCTAGGCCTTGTTTTGAAGCATTGCGATATCGTTTGTGCTCCGTTTTATCACTTGCTACCTTGTTGTTTTTATATTTTCAGATTACAAAAACCTATATCTACTATCCATACTACACTTGGCACTACAAAAAAAACCACTTCGTGATGATATGTGTTTGTCATAGTAGGTCACATTTTCTGTCATGCATGTACATCCATGACGATTTTATGACAGAGTCAAGATAGTCATACATGTGTTGTCGTAGAAGTGTTCCATGTCAATACCAAAATTATCATCACAGAAGTGTCTAGTTCCATGACGATAAATCGCGTGCCATGGAAGTGCTTTCGTCAAGGGTAACCGACATGTGGCATCCACCGTAACGGGTCGCCATTAAGCTATCGGGTTCCGGTTTAGATCCGATAACCCATTAACAGCCCGGACCAATGGGGATTTTCCATGTGTAAAATTCTCAATGGCCAGAGAAACCACGTGTCGGCTCAGCGTTGGGACATATGTCATCCACTCATTGGACGGGAGGTGCCTATGATACGTCGACACGTGTCATGGCCCAATAGTGGCCCATTCCGGTGAAAAGGCCGACCCGTTTGACTTGGTCAAAAGGAAGCGGGCCGGCCCACGGAAACCCTGTTAACGGCCTGTTCGCATATACCCCATTTACAGCCCGCTAACTCACGGCCCGTTATGGCCTATCCGAATTAGGCTCAGTAGCGTCATCTGGGACGTCCAATATGATTCCAGCCCATTGTAACTTCTAGCCCATGTATGTCCCATGACGTCTTTTGACTTCTCCACACAACCTCCGCGATATTCTATATCACCTAGTGCTATATTCATGGCTCACGCTCATGTACTACATGAAAGTTGAAAAAGCTTTAGAACATTAAAAGTATGAAACAATTGCTTGGCTTGTCATCGGGGTTGTGCATGATAAATACTTTGTGTGATGAAGATAAAGCATGACCAGTCTATATGATTTTGTAGGGATAACTTTCTTTAGCCATGATATTTTGAAAAACAATAATTGCTTTATTAGTATGCTTGAAGTATTATTGTTTTTATGTCAATATTAAAATTTTGTTTTGAATCTTATGATTCTGAATATTCATGCCACATAAAAGAAAGATTACATTGATAAACATGTTAGGTAGCATTCCACATCAAAAATTCTGTTTTTATCATTTACCTACTCGAGGACGAGCAGGAATTAAGCTTGGGGATGCTTGATACGTCTCCAACGTATCTATAATTTTTTATTGTTCCATGCTATTATATTATCCATCTTTGATGTTTTATATGCATTATGGTACTATTTTATATCATTTTTGGGGAACCTATTAACCTAGTGCCAAGTGTCAGTTGCTGTTTTTTTCCTTGTTTTTGTCTTTTACATAAAATCAATATCAAACGGAGTCCAAATGGAATAAAACTTTACGATGATTTTTCTTGGACCATAAGAAACCCAGGAGACTTGGAGAGGAGGCCAGAGGAGCCACGAGAGGGCCACAAGCCCTAGGGAAGTGCCCTAGGGGGGAGGGCGCGCCCCCAAGCTTGTGGGCCCCTCGGGACTCCCCTAACCCTAATTCTTGCTCCATAAATACCCAAATATTTCCTCTACATCAAAGGCGTCCACAAAAATACTTTTCCGCCACCGCAAGCTTCTGTTCTTGTGAGATCCCATCTTGGGGCCTTTTCTGGCACTCTGCCGGAGGGGGATTCGATCACGGAGGGCCTCTACACCAACCTTGCTGCCCTTCCGTTGATGTGTGAGTAGTTTACCACAGACCTACAGGTCCATAGCTAGTAGCAAGATGGCTTCTTCTCTCTCTTTGATCTTCAATACAATGTTCTCCTCGATGTTCTTGGAGTTCTATCCGTTGTAATCTTTTGTTGCGGTTTGTTTGCTGAGATCCAATGAATTGTGGATTTATGATCAGATTATCTATGAATATTATTTGAGTCTTCTCTGAACTCTTTTATGCATGATTAAGATAGCTTTGCATTTCTCTCCAATCTATTGATTTGGTTTGGCCAACTAGATTGATCTATCTTGCCATGTGAGAGGTGCTTTGTGATGGGTTTAATCTTGCGGGTTCCTCACCCAGTGACAGAACCGCTCAAAAAAACCAGTGACAGAAGGGGTAGCGAGGAACGTATTGTCTTGTTGCCACCAAGGATAAAAAGATGGGGTTTATATCATATTGCTTGAGTTTATCCCTATACATCATGTCATCTTGCTTAATGTGTTACTCTATTCTTGTGAACCTAATACTCTAGATGCAGGCAGGAGTCGGTCGATGTGTGGAGTAATAGTACTAGATGCAGAATCATTTCGGTCTACTTGTCACGGACGTTATGCCTATATTCATGATCATTGCATTGGATATCGTCATAACTATGCGCTGTTCTATCAATTTCTCAACAGTAATTTGTTCACCCACCCTGTGTTTTCTTCCAAGAGAGAAGCCTCTAGTGAAACCTATGGCCCCCGGATCTATTTTCCATCATATTCTTTTCAGATCTATAAAACCAAAAATACAAAAATACCTTGCTGCAATTTATTTAACTTTACTTTATTTTATACCTATCTCTATTAGATCTCACTCTTGCAAGTTGCGTGAAGGGATGTACAACCCCTTTTTCGCGTTGTGTGCAAGTGTTTGTTATTTTGTGCAGGTGCATCTATTGGGGACTTGGTTGTTCCTCCTACTGGATTGATACCTTGGTTCTTAAGTGAGGGAAGTACTTATCCCTACTTTGCTGCATCACCCTTTCCTCTTCAAGGGAAATAACAACGCAAACTCAAGAAGTAGCAGCGGTTCTCTCCCTACTTTCATTAATAGAAATTTGAATAGATTTTAGAGACTCGTTAATATCAAGCTTGGGTGGCATAGATCTCATGGGAAATTCTATCAACGTTTCTAGCCACATCATCAATCTTAAGCAAATTTTCTTCTAGCATAGCATTGAAAATCTTTTGGGAGTTAATAAAATCTTTAATATTATTCTCAAGATCATAGGTATCTTATCATAATTTCCATAAGAATTGTTGTAGGAATTACCATAATTAGGAATTACTTGGAAACGGCCTAGGATTAAAATTGCCTATATGCGCGTTATTACCAAAATTGTTCCTACCAACAAAATTCACATCCATAGATTCATTATTATTATCAATCAAAGTAGACAAAGGCATATCATTTGGATCAATAGGAGCACTCTTTCTAGCAATCAATTTCATAAGTTCATCCATCTTTCCACTCAAAGTGTTAATTTCTTCAATACCATGAACTTTTTTACTAGTAAAAGATCTTTCGGTATTCCATTGAGAGTAATTTGCCATATTATTATCTAGGAGTTTAGTAGCTTCTCCTAATGTGATTTCCATAAAAGTACCACCCATGGCGTAATCTAAAAGATTTCTAGATGCAAAATTTAATCCAGCATAAAAATTTGTATGATCATCCATAAACTTAAACCATGAGTAGGGCAATTTCTTATGATTAATTTCATCCTCTCCCATGATTGTGCACCATGTTCATGATCAAGTTGCTTAAAATTCATTATATCGTTCCTAAGAGAGATGATCTTAGTGGGAGGATAATACTTGGAAATAAAAGCATCCTTAAACTTATTCCATGAATCAGTACTATTTTTAGGCAAGGATGAAAACCAAGTTTTAGCACGATCTCGTAGTGAGAACGGGAATAACTTCAATTTGACAACATCATTGTCCACATCTTTTTTCTTTTGCATATCACACAATTCAATGAAAGTATTAAGATGGGATGCAGCATCTTCATTAGGACTACCAGAAAATTGTTCTTTCATAACAAGATTCAACAAAGCGGCATTAATTTCATAAGATTCCGCATAAGTGGCGAGAGCAATCGGAGTCGTCGGATTCAGGGCTCCACAGACCCAAGAAGGTTCGAACTCTAGGCCGTGTGCGAAGATCTCGACCAGCTCCAAACTCAAGCACACCGCTCTAGGGCCTAGCCTGGTCGGGTTCATGCGAACGGGGAAGTAGATGAACGCGACAGTTACCCAGGTTAGGGCCACCTTGCGATGTAAAACCCTACTCCTGCTTTTGGTGGATTGGCCTCATGAGGAGGTGGCAGATGAACTAGTACAGAGGACGAACGACCTCGTGAGGGCTCGAGTGGCGAGGGTGGAATGGATTCGGTCCCCCTCTATGGTGGACACTAGCCTATCTTTATAGTGGCCTGGGTCCTCTTCCCTCATATCTGGCGGGAAGGGATCCCACTACGGCCAATTTTGAAGGGGGACAAGTAGTATATCTTATCCTGACGAAAGGTAGTCTTCACCTGCAAAGCTTCTGCCCATGACGCAGCGGTGGGCTCGGCGATGACATCCGTCCTGTCGAGCTCGTGGTCTTGGTCTCGCTGCACCGAAATAGAGAGCTTTGGGGCCTCCCTCGGGAACCTGTGTCTGCCCTTGCCTCCTTAGCACCAAAGAGCAAACTGTCCCCTCTGCGCCTGCTGGCGCTCGCTTGGCCCTGGTCGTCACGGCTCACATCATCTTGAGCCTCATGAGGCGGGTACTGTGGGGGGAAACGACACCTACGGGATCATGAGGAATCCCTTTTGCTACGGTTGGAGGGCGCGGGGCTGTGGAAAGAGCGGGATTGAGAGATCAACGCGGGGGGATTATCCAGGTTCGGGCCGCAAAGATGCGTAATACCCTACTCCTGCTAGTTTCTGTTTATTTGGTGTTCTTGGACTAGCTACAAGGCATGCAGGGTCCAAAAAGTCCGAATCCTCTCCCAGTATGCCGCGGGCCTCCTTCTATAGACAAGGGGGCGGCCACAGTGGCACGGGAGGTGGAAAGCTATACAGTGGTCGAGTCTATCCTCTCGCACCGTAGGACAAATGCATTTAATGCGCTGCCGACATTCCCTTCTTGCCTTATCAGGGACAGCAAGGAAGCTCATCCCAGCTGTCGCCGCCTCGCCTGGCTTCGACGCGCGTCCGAAATGACGAGGCGGGTAGTGCCACGCCGGCTAGCTGGCTGCTGAGTTGGTGCAGTGTCAGAGCCTTCACGAAGATCTGCATGCCACCATGCAGGTGCTTGTTGAGTTGGCCTAGAGGCTGCACGTCGCCACGTAGGTGCTCGCCTAGTTGGTGGGCTAGCAGCTGCATGGGAACGGCGGCGGAATCTTGGCAGATGTGGGCCTGGCTGCGGCCCCGCGGATGTCTCTGGCAAGAGTCTCGCCGGGGCCCCGGCAAGGGTCTTCCCGGGGCATCGTGGTCATCCCCAGCAAGGGGCTTGCCGGGGGTCTCGTGGGTATCCTTGGCAAGGATCTTGACGAGGATCTTCGTCTTCTGGTTATTCATCTAGTCTTGTATGCTTCTGGTCTTCACAAAGATCTGCATACCACCATGGAGGCACTTCCTGAGCCTTGGTTCCAATGTGGTTGAGGGTGCCGGAACTCTCAGGCTCAAGGGTGGCAGCCCTGCTGGCATTGGGCAAGTTGCCCCGGCAAGGCTCTTGCTGGAGCTGTGGAGGCCACCTCCACCTCGCCCTCCTGCTCTTTGTGTTTCCGGCTTGGCGTTGGTCTAGTCGTCTTGTGCCTTTGCTTCCTCTGCCCTGCCAAGCGTGGCCAGGGGCGTGGGGCTGCGACTGCCCGCGCACAAGTAAAGGGGTGCAAAAAGAGACCCCTACTTTTGTACACCGACAGGAGCCCCCGGGCCTGGGCCACATATAAGCGCGGGGCGTTATTGGGCCAGGCCCAGAACGGTGCGCATGCGCGTGTGCGGCGGAGTTTTTACTGCAGTAACTCCCTCGCTCGCTGTGCTTCCCCACGACCCGCGTTGAATGCGCGACATGGGGGTCGTGCATGACATGGGGGTCATGCGTGGGGCGGTTGCTGCCCTCATGCGTCACATCGTAGTAAATGGTAAAGAGACGGCCCGCGCCTTCCCCATAAAAAAGGAAAAACCGCGGGCGCGCTGCTCATTTACCCTATGCGCCTCTTCCAATCTCGAAACCGACGTTCCTCTCTTCTTTCTCAGGCGAAAGATTCGAAGTTCTTGCCTCTGCTTGCTGCCGCCGCCCCCATTGCTCGTGATCCTTCGCCCCCTTCCAGCTGCCATGGCGCCCAAAACCAGCAGGGGCAAGGGAGCGGCCAGGGATGCCGGGGAGAAGGAGGCGCCGGAGAGCGACTCGGCGGTGCGGCGGACGCAGCTCGCCTATTTCTTGTCGATGGTCGATGCGGTCCACCTCAAGAACAACTTCATGCCCCTGTGGGGGAGGAAGACGACGAGGCATCCTGCCGCGCGCGTCGTCCCCGCTGATTTTGCCAAGGACGGCCCAAATCAGTACCCCTTCTTCATTGATTTCTTCTCTTGCGGGCTCTGACCCCCTTTCTCTGACTTCTTCAACGATGTCATGCACACCTACGACTTTCATCTTTTGGATCTCACGCCGAATGTCATGGCGTGCCTGGCTCTCTTCGCCCACCTCTGCGAGGGCTTTGCCGGGATGTTCCCTAGCACGGCGCTCTTGTGCCACTACTTCTACCCTCGCATCCAACCAGGGGGCGCCATCATTGGGAGCATCGCCTAGATCCCGAGGACCCAGGAGAAAAGCACATACCCGGAGGGTGCCCAGAAGGAGAGGTGGAAGGAGTGGCGGGGCCGGTGGTGCTGGATCAAGGAGAAGGACCCGCCAGAGTTCTGCCGGGTCCGTCAGAGCCCGCCGACCCGCTGCCAGGACTAGAGCGACCTCGACATCAATGACAAGAAGCTCTCGATCGCCACCACCTGGATTCATCGCCTCACCATGGCCGGGCTCACCCTCGAGATGATTGGGGCGGACTTCATCCATCGCGGAATCGCCCCGCTACACAACAAGGGGAGGCCGGCCTGGGACTTCAGGAATGCGGCCGACTTCATGAGGCTCTGCTCCGGCCTGAAGCATAACTTCACCGTGATGGGGCATGCCCATTTCTGTCAAAGGCTCTTCCAGCTCGACGTGAATAGCGACGGCAGGGCGGAGAGGAGCGGCAAAGCCGCGAAGGCCAGCAAGGCCGTTAAGGGGCCCCTGTTCGGGTTGCCGGCGCGAGTGGTCCCACTGAGCAACAACTCTCGCCAGTCCGCCATCATCGCCATGATGCCGGACTTCAACGCGGACGGCCTTGACCCGTCCTAGGCCGAGCTGCCAGCGGAGAAGGTGCAGGAGTTCTTCGACACTTTGTTAGAGGCTTATGTCCGCGACGAGCCGCTGCTCATCCAGGACACCACCCAGGCGGAGCTGCACTACATCGCCGCCAGGGCGGCGGAGCCGACGCTCGCCAGGGAGGCCGGCAGCGCTGGCGGCGTGGAGGACGAGGCCGACGCGGCCGCGGAGGAGAGGGAGCTCGCCCAGTGGGCGGAGTCTGCCGGGGAGGCTAGCGGTGCCAACGCTGATGCCCCCCTTGTTGAAGATGTGGGCGACGAGTCGTCCGTAGAGGAGGTCGAGGTGAACGACCCCCCCGGTCGCGGGAGGAAGCGCGTCCTGAGGCGGGCCAGCTCTGGTGAGCCGGTCCGGCCCGGCAGGATCACGCAGCGGCAGCCACCCCAGGAGCAGCTCGTGCATGACACGAGGGCGACGAAGGCGGCGAAGGCCTCTGTGGCGAAGAGGAAAGCGACTGCTCCCTCCTCGTCCAAGCGGTACCGGACCCCATCTCCTTCCCCTTGGGGCAGCACCTTGGAGGCCGAGTTTGACCTCGGATCTTTCAGCCCGGCGAGGAAGAGGAAGCTAGTGGAGGAGGAGGGGGAGGAAGAGTAAGTATTTCACCCCCCGCATCATGTCCTGACGTCACTCCAATGCTATCCTTCTTTGATTTGGTGTTATCTTCGCAGGGACATGGAGACGTTGGCCCAGAGGGTGGTGAAGAGGGCCAAAGCCTCGACAGGCGACAAGCCCCCGGCGGGCACTCCGCACACGCCTGTGTTTGTGGACAGCGGCCCGAACACCAGCCCCCGGCGTAGCCCTCACTTCAGCCCCCAGCGTAAGCTCATCACTTACTCCTCCATTGATGAACTTTGGGGTGTGCGTTCGCGATGCTGACCTTGCCGGGTTCGCAGGAGGAGAACGGCAGTAAGAGGAGCGGCCGAGGGCCACTCCCAACACGCCGCCCCCCTCGACTACGCCGCCCGGAGGGGCGTCCCCGGCAAGGGCATCCACCACCGAGTCCACACATATGGAGGAGGAGGGGGCCAGCTTGGGTGCTGATGGTTCTGCCCCGGCAACGAATGTTGGCGGGGAGGGCGCCACTTCTTCCCAGCCTGGTGTGGGTAAGTTGTTTGTTTTCTATCATTGTTCTTTCTTCTTCTTATTGAGCCTTGACCTTGGCTCCGTCTCATTCCCCTCTTGGTGTCCAGACCTTTCCTCGGCAGACCGAGAGGACATTGACACCGTCATCGAGGAGGTCGCCAAGGACGCCGAGGAGGCCGCCAAGACTACAGCTGAAGAGGCCGCCAAGGGGCCTGCCGGGGAGGCCGGCAAGGCCGCTGCCGAGGAAGCCGGCACGGGGCCTGCCGGGGAGGGGGTGGTTGACTACCAACCTTCCTCATATGCTGCCTCTGGCTCGGGCAAGTACCTGAAGGTGAGCGATGACCAGTTCGTCCACCTCCCAGGGACGGCGAGCACCAGGGCGCGCACCGAGGGGGAGGTGTTCGATGACGAGGTGATCGCCGCCGCTGGGCTTGAGGTTGTTGACGAACCGAGTGCCGGTGGAGGCGGTTCTGTGACACCCAAGAATTTTATTTGGTTTTATCAAAATCTTTATTTGATTTGAAGGAGGTTATTAATTTTTTTTAAAAGGACTCTCCTTTCTCAAAAATTTGCATTTATGACAAGTATTTTCCTTTGGGTTCATCCAAAACTTGATCCTTGGTCTTGAGGGTTTTCCATCTTGGGTTGACTCAACACAAGTGTTTTTCATTGGGAAAGTTTTTGAAAATCTTTTTCTCTATAAATGGCCCTATGGCTTATGGGGTGATCCTTTCCCTTTCAAAATTTACCTCTTGCCATAACCTAAGTTCAAATCCCCCTCCCAAAAGCCATCTTCCCACTTGGTGTCAAGACAAGCTTCAAATCCAGCAAGTTTAACTCCCCCATGATTTTATCTCCATTTATTTTGAATCAAAAATCTTTTCTGTCTCCTATTTTAGCCCTTGGAAATTTACAAAGGAACCACTAGTTTTCCTTTGAGTTTTGCCTCCAAACAAGTTTCCCTGGCTAGTCCCTAGGACCCTCAACCAAGATCCAGGAAGAACCACTGGCCCCCAGTTCAAAATTTTCAAAATGTGCTTGCTGCAAGTTTGGGCCATATTTGCCAAATTTGGTGAAATTCATTTGTTCCCTTATCCTAAAAATCTGAGGAAATTCAGGCAGCCTCTAGATGCATCAAGAGGTCACCTCACCAAGCCCCAGCTCCAGAAATTTTTTCCTCGTGCCCAAATCATATCGTCGAACACCTGGCATGCACTGTGCCTGTCGAAGTTCAGAGTTTCAGAGAAACAGCTTCAGGTGTCAGTGTCGTTTTCCTCTGAACCTCACTTCGATCTCGCCAGTAGCCGCGGTGGCGCCTTGCTCCTTGTTCCCCCTTCTTATCCACCGCGCCGCACGGTCGCCTGGACGCTTGCGGGTGTCGGCGGCGAGCTGGCAGAGGTGCGTCTCCCCGTGAGCGGTGGCAGCAGCGCCCGCTGCGGCTGCCAGAGAGGCACAGCGAGGGACGGCGCCGTCCAGCACCGCCCAAGCCACCAGAGGCCACCGCGTGGCCGTCCCCTCCCCTGTGCACGCTGCAGAGCCGTCGTCGTGAACTGGAAGGCACGGAGCGCGCTCCCTGCCGCCGACGTGCCCGTACGGCCGTTCCGTCGAGGGCCGGTGTATTACCCAAGTCCGACCGAGGTTTTAACTAAGAAACGGTACCAGTGGACCACCACGATGATGCCAAATCACCTAAACCTCCTGCCCGACCTCTGCCTTGCCGTAATTGCTCGCCGGCGTTATCCCATTCATGGCCACCTCCTCAGATCATCTATAAAAGGAGGTCCCGAGCTCGATCTCGACCACGCACCATCACTCCTCCCCACAAGAACCACGCCAAGCCACTGGGAAGGCCTCGAGGAGGTCTTCTTCCCCAACTCCGGCCGCCTCGACCCGCTTCGGGATCCGGCAAGATTCGCTCCAGTGCGTGCACCCCCGCCTCTCAACTCATGCCAGTAGCCTCCTAGTGCATCCACCTCTCTAACCCGCGCCCTAGTGTGAGGTTTGCAGCACCCACCGGAGAGTTTCATCCTCGCCCGAACCATCGTCCGCCGGAGATAAGGCCGCCGTTGCCGTGGTGCTCGCCGACGGTCAGGTCCACCACCCACCGACGCAGAAGGACACAGTGAACCCGTAGGTACCCTCCGATCCCCCTACCTCACTGTGGATCAACGCCGGCGACCACCGCAGCCTTCGGGCGCCGGCGAGCTCTATTCAGGAATTTGAACCTGACGAGTGGGACCCCCGTCAGCCTCTCTTTCTTTTCTTTGAACCGTTTTCTGAAGGCTCCTTCGGGCAAAGTGTGTTTTCCTTCTGGGCTGGCGTATTTCCTACTGAAGCGTTTTCTGGTTTTTCAAACTAGCCCCTGGATCTTTTCTGTTTCATCACAGATTAGTCCTTGGATTAAAACCCTTATATCTTTTAAACAAAAGATGCTTTTTAATTGATTCTTTCTTTGTCTGTCTTATATTTTTGTCTAGTTTTTTATAATATTTATTTGGAAATTTTTTGGAATATTATTTATACACACACGGTATTCACGTTAGTATACGGTTTCTTTATACCGTAGATACCGGAGGAGGTGACGGAGCCGTGAACTTCGCCGAGCTAGACTCCGACTTCTCCGAACCAGGCAAGCACGTTTGAACCTTTGATATGATGACTGTTTTGCATGTTTGCTTGCATAGTTAGTGCATAGCAGGTTTATGTATGCATCAGTGGTGTTATGTTGTATGCAAGGCAACTACCAGTATGCTTCGAAACTTGATGTGATCCTGTGATGGGAGTTAACCTGATCATGTGGTGACATGAGAGGTAGTAAGATGGTATTGCTGAAGCATGCCAGTCTTATGTCAACCGTTAAACTCCGACGTTAACGTGGACGAGCCACGTTACCGTTCAATTTCCCTTTTCGTGCTACCACATGTTTTCTGCAAAGAATACGGTTTAGTAAGTTGCAAACCTCTTTCCGTGTACACACCAAATAGAGAGGCTGTGATGAGGGTTCCATGGCCCTGGATTAAAGCCAGTCATCCGGTCAGGGGGCATGGGTGTTTCCGGTTGGGACCGAGAGGGGGGCACCCCTTAGAGCGCGCGATATAAATTTGAACTCATGAGCTACTTGAATTTAGAGTAATGAAATGTAAGCCCTTTATGTGATGTCGCTCAGACGTCCGACTGTGGCACTCTTGTCATTTACTTTTGATATAAGCCCTTTATGTGATGTCGCTCAGACGTCCGACTGTGGCACTCTTGTTATTGACTTTTCATATAAGCCCTTTATGTGATGTCGCTCAGACGTCCGACTGTGGCACGCACTGTCGTTTATATTTCAATATAAGCCCTTTATGTGGTGTCGCCCTGACGCCCGACTGCGGCATTGTTAGTTTATTTTTACCCTTCGAGGCGTCATTTCAGACACTCGATTGGCCTTCAGTATTTTGTTGGGATTTCGGGAGGACTACCGCCTGACTTCCTTTTTACTTGTCATGTAGTGCAAAATTTTATTATCTGAGTGCACATTACTAATCTGCTCATGTGCATCATGTTTGCATTTGTTATATCTTATGTCCAAACTGTCTTGCGAGTACTTTCATAGTACTCACCTGGCTTGTTGATTTGGCCAGATGTTGACGAAGGCGATCTTATGGATGAAGAGTTCGATAGCGAGTCCGACGCCTAGAGGAGTCCCAGTCAGTCCCGTGCGATCCTAGATTTGGTCACTTGTATTATATATGCTTCCGCTACCCAGAATAAAAGTCCTCGAGCCTCACTCCGACGCTCGATGAGCTGTAAGATTTAGGAGTCCTGTCGCCCACTTCACTGTGACTTATCCACCACCACGTTTATTGAGAGTCAGTAGTCATGCCACCATACCCCTTGTGTCATATCCGCCTTTATGTATAATATTGGCGTGCTTGTAATAAATTGTTGAGCAGCCTCCGCTCAACCTTGTATTATATTTAGTACTTCTGGATTTCTGTAATCAAGTATTTGTCTACCAGTAAGAAGGATTCTTCTATACTGGTCTATTAAAGGGGTCGGTTTCTCAATAAATATTTTATTGGAAAACCGGTCGTGACAAACTTGGTATCAGAGCCAGGCTGACTGTAGGAAGCCACTAGGTGCTATCGCTAATCGGTTATTAGCGTTTTTAGTACCTTTTTCAGCATTTTGCAAATGTAGCTATTTTCTGTTGGTCATCATAAATTTATGATTTGACTATTCGGAATTTTTGCCTACTTTTGTAGATGGCTGGCAACGACTGCGAGTCACAGGTGTTCACCAATGTGCCTGAGGGGTTTGTTAAGCTTCTCGTCTCCATCACCAAGCTCACGATCGGGCCATCGACTCGTCCAGAGTTCACACTCTACCAGCACAAAATCAGCGACAACGTGTCTATGCACCAGGCCGTGGTGCAATTCAAGGGAGGGCGTTCTGCGTCTCGGCACTTCTGTTTTGTGGGAAGGGCCATGCCTACGGAAAGGCATGCCATGCAGATGGCCGCCCGTGAGGCAATAGCTCGTCTTCGGGATGTTCTTCCTGCGATGAAGACTCGTCGCTACCGCTACCTCCCATGCCATGTGCCATATACTTGTCACTACGAATTCGGTTGCCATAGGGGAGAAAGAGATGAGGCTATTGAGATGCTTGTTGAATATCTCAAAGCTCTTGAGGCAGCTTTTGACAACCTCGTGGACGACCTTGTGGCTGCCCGTATGGACCCAGTTCAGGGCTGTTCCGCCAACAGGAGGGAGCTTCTCCACATGGCACTGCCACTGACTTTCGTCTCGTCCTCAGCATCCTATGCACCTACCATTTTAGCCACCGCTCGCCGTCTGCCTACCACTGAGGAGTTTGACCAAGTCATTGCTCCTACTCCAATCAGAGCTGCACCGCCTGTCGCACCTGCACCAACTCCTCAACGCAGTGCTTCGCGCCTGGAGCCTATTCGCGAGGAGGAGGTTGAGTCTCCTGCACCACTGGGTCTTACCCTCGGCAGGCAGAAGGAAATTTTCACCATCTCCGACTGAGTGTGCCTAGTAGCCGTGCGATGTGCCAGCATGTATGATATGTTTATATGTACATAGGTTTGGTGAGTAGTAGTTTGTGTGCGCATCATGTAGGAACCCGGAGAAGTGCACTAGCCTAAATAACATGTCAGGAATGTGTACGCACATCCTGAGTGATGTATTGTATAATTACGAATCGCGTGTAAAATATGTACTGAGCAGTCCTTCTCCATGCGCAATCAAGTTTTTTTTTTGAAAAATCTTGGGGTCTTTTAATTTTCGCCTTTACAAAATTATTCCTTGTGCCGCACAGTTTTTCTCATGAGTTTTGCAAAAATACCCCAGAGTGGAAAATGCCTCGTCCCTGGACTCGTTCCATGCCAAATCCACCGGAAGAAGTCTATGGAACCCAGACAAGCAACAGCTTCACACAGGGGCAGTCTAGTCAGCAGGGCAGTGAAGCAGCATTTTCTCAAGTATGCCGCCTTTTCGAGCAAAGCTAGCAGCAGCATCAAGAATTGATGAATCAGGTTATCAATATGGGAAATCACCGCGAACCATACCAGCCGCATTCCAAGTTGTCTGAACTACAAAAGACACGTCCTCCAACGTTCGCTCACACTGATAGGCCGCTTGAGGCCGATGATTGGCTTCGAGACATCGTAAGGAAATTAATTATTGCACAATGTTCAGACCATGAGAAGGTGCTTTATTCACCTCACTACCTCACTGGAGCAGCTGCAGCATGGTGGGAAAATTTTCTACACATGCACCCGAATGAACATAACATCACCTGGGAAGAGTTTAAGGAAGGTTTTCGTGGGGCGCACATTCCCAGGAGCATTATAAAGATCAAGAAAAGGGAGTTTGATGACCTCAAGCAGAGAGGCATGACAGTGACTAAATACAATAGCCAGTTTACTCAATTATCTCGTTATGCCTACGAAGAGCATATGGCTGAAAATAGAAGGATGGAGAAATTCTTGGACGGTCTGGCGCCAGCACTTAAATGCCGGCTAGTCGTACACACCTTTCCTGATTTCAAAACACTGGTTGACAAGGCTATTACGTTGGAGAATGAGCGCTGCAGTCTGGAGGATATTCGCAAGCGCAAAAGGGACAAGACGACTCATGCTCGCAACAACCGGAGCAAGACTGATATTCAAAGGAATGAAGCGAGCAAATACACGACCACTGTTCTAAGGTCAATCAAACATTTTCATTCAAGGGACAAGGACTTTACGTATCGCCCAGGTGTTACTTGCTATGCTTGTGGAGAGGAAGGACACTATGCCAAACAGTGCCCAAAACCAAGGAACTCGGCCCCAAAGCCGAACAACGGTGGGAATAATCCAGCCCCAAAGCGTAACAACTTCAACCCCAATAACACTCACAAGAAGGGTCAGCTGAACCATGTGACCAAGGAGGAAGCACAAAATGCCCCAGATATCGTGCTCGGTACGTTCCCTGTCAACACAATACCTGCCACGGTTTTGTTTGATTCTAGAGCTTCTCACTCGTTCATTTCGAAGAGTTTTGTTTTGCAACATGGTTTTCCGATACTTCCTTTGGAAAAGTCCATGATCATCAAGTCCCCGGGGAATAAGCAAATCACTCAGAGTTACTGCCAAGGTGTGATTATTGAGTTGAAAAGACTAAAGTTTCAGGCGAATCTCATCGTGTTGGAAAATAAAGGACTGGATGTTATCCTAGGAATGGACTGGTTAACCACCAACAATGGATTTATCGACTGTTTCAATCGGACTGTGATTCTCACTCATCATCACGTCAAGACAATAAAAGTTGCAGCTCAAGAGAGACCACGGTCACGGCAACCAAAGTTGAACAAAGTGGACATTTCAGAATTGAGAAAAGTTCCAGTGGTGTGTGAGTTTCCCGACGTATTTCCCGAAGAACTACCAGGCATGCCACCAGACCGGGAAATAGAGTTCAGCATTGAACTAGCACCTGGAACCACCCCCATTTACAAGAAACCTTATAGAATGGCACCCTCCGAGTTGGTAGAATTAAAGAAGGAAATAAAAGAATTACTGGACAAAGGATTTATACGAGCCAGCTCCTCACCTTGGGGTTCGCTAGTATTATTTGCCAAGAAAAAGGATGGGACACTGAGATTATGTATAGACTATCGAGCACTCAACATGGTCACCATCAAAAACAAATATCCGATGCCACGGATAAATGATTTATTGACCAGCTCGCACAAGCCAAGGTTTTCTCAAAGATTGATTTAAGATCGGGGTATCATCAATTAAAGGTACGGACAGAAGATATCCCTAAGACAGCATTCACCTCCAGATACGGATTATATGAGTTCACAGTAATGCCGTTTGGACTGACGAACGCCCCCACATATTTTGTCCACCTCATGAACAAAGTGTTTATGAAATTTATGGACAAATTTGTTGTGGTGTTCATTGATGATATTCTGGTATACTCAAAGACACCGGAAGAACATGCTGAACATCTCAGAATTGTACTGGGAGAATTAAGGAAACATCAATTGTACGCCAAATTTAGCAAATGTGAATTTTGGCTAAGACAGGTTGGTTTTCTAGGCCATGTATTGACCCAAGAGGGCGTTGCCGTAGACCCAGATAAAGTCAAGGCCGTACTTGACTGGAAACCACCAGCCAACGTAACAGATGTACGAAGTTTCCTAGGAATGAAGGTTTATTGAGGGATTCTCCACCGTAGCAAAACCAATGACACAATTACTCAAGAAGGATAAGAAATTTGTATGGACTGAAGCGTGCGAGAAAAGCTTCCAAGAACTCAGAAGGAAATTAACGACAACACCAGTTTTGGTTGTGCCAGATATACAAAAAAGTTTTGAAGTATATTGTGATGCATCCCGGAAGGGCCTCGGGTGCGTATTGATGCAGGACGGCAAGTTGTCGCATATGCTTCCAGGCAACTACGGAAGCATGAAGAAAATTATCCTACTCATGACTTGGAGCTAGCAGCGGTCATCCATGCACTCAAAGAGTGGAGTCACTTTTTGCTGGGGAATCGTTGTGAAATATATACGGATCATAAAAGCCTTAAATATATTTTCACGCAACCTGTCGTGGAATTGTCACGGCAGATGTCCTCGAGCTAGGACTTAGTCGTGGAGCCATCGCAACTAGGAAGCTTGAAGGGGTTAAGTGGGACAAGGAACACGAGGGTTTATACTGGTTCGGCCCCTTACGGTGAAGGTAAAAGCCTATGTCCAGTTTAAGGTGGTATTGATTAGGGTTTCGATGACCAGGGAGCTTAACTGCTATGCCTGGCTCTCGACGAGATCTCTCTTGTCCCTAAACCGCTGCCGGGTCGTCCCTTTATATAGGGAGGCTGACGCCCAGCAGCTCTCAGAGTCCCGGCCGGCTCATAAGAGTGTCCGGCTCGGACTCTCAACTATTCTTGCCTTACACTACAAGTTTTACCATAATAATGATTGTAACTACGGGCCTTAAGCCATATCCGGGTCTTAAGCCCATCTCTGGCCCATCGTCTTCAAGCTTGGCTCCGGGCTTCTGGCAATGACCATATGAATAACCCAGCCCCTCCTGGCGGGTGACTCTAAGGTCTATATCCTCAACATTAGGCCCCAGATTGATTTGAGCCGGCTCATGTCAATCTTCAATTCTTTCGACAGAAAAAACTCTGGCTTACCATTGTGTGAGAGCCATAACCCGGCGTGACGTCATCCTCTGGACTCCGGGTAATCCGCCATGACGTCATCTTCCATTAAGCCCGTTTTTTACTCCACCAGATCCGCAACGGATCTTATCTTTACTGCCATCCCGAAAATCGAGGCGTTTCATGGGGAGATAACCACGCCGTGGTCTCCTTGTTTCTCGCGCCCACTTTATGAGCTCGCCCTTATAAATAGGCCGGCCCGACGGGCCTTTCCGCCACCCTTCTTCCTCCTTGCGCCACTGTTCCTCTGCTCGAGCTCGAACTCTGCCGCCGCCGCGCCCCCGGTCTTCGTCAACCTTGGCCGCTGCATCACCCTGACTCGGTCCAGACAAACGGCGGCAACCTCCGCTCCTCTTCAGCACCGCTGAGTCCTCGCTACTCCGTAGGGCAGATCCGCACTAGGGCTTCATAGTTCTTCCTCTGTTCTTCGTAGTTCATCGCGGCCCTCAGTAGATTTGAATTTTACTACCTCTTTTTGATCTTAGTATAGGGTAGAACTAGTGCGGCGGCTGTTTAGCACTCATTTCAAATCCAAGTAGGCCTCTTTTTACTGCATAAAGACCTCATTCGAGCTCAAGAACCTCCCTCGCGTCTGTTTCTAGGTCTAGAAACCTTTTCTTTTCCCCGACCATTTTGATCCAAAATATTTACCGCAATGTGTGAAACCTGTTTTCACCACACTTAGTAAAAAACTGCCCTCATTGAATCATGGCGGTTTACATTTCCGGCTTAAAGAAAACAAGCGCCGTAGAACCTTCCGACTTAAGAGAAGCCACACACCGTAAAACTTTCCGGCTCACTTATAACAAGGCTTAGACAATTTGAATTACCCTCAGGCACACCAGCGGCTTAGATGACCCGATGTACTTAGACATATATCATTAGTCCCCTCCGTAAGCCGCCACCTTAAACCTTAACTTGTAAGTCTCCGCCGGCTTATTATTGAACCGGATATTTTTCCCTGTATCATAGGCTTCCAACAGTCACCATGCCCCCCAAAGCTCCTAAAGCCTCCATCACTTGCAACTGGATGAGGTCCAACGTCACCAATGAGACCCTAGCAGATTTTGTCAAGTCTGGATATCTGCCCAAGAAGGACGTCATGTCCTACCGTGCCCCTGACCCGTCAGAAGAGAGACCTCGGCCAAAGGACGGGGAGGTAGTGATTTTTGCGGATCATATGAGCCGGGGCTTCGCACCGCCTGGCTCAAAGTTTTTCAGAGACGTTCTGAATTTCTTCGATCTGCGGCCTCAGGACATAGGACCCACTCAGTGTCCAATATCTGCAATTTCCAAGTGTTCTGCGAGGTTTACCTTGGAGAAGAACCCAGTCTGCTGCTCTTCAGAGAGCTTTTCTATTTAAACCGTCAGAATGAGTGTGCCAACGGGCCAAGTCTGGAGCTAGGCGGCATCTCCATCCAGCGGCGGAGGGACTGCCTTTTCCCTTACGCAGAGCCGCCCAGCCACCCCAAGGACTGGAATCTGACGTGGTTTTACTGCCAAGACACGTCGCCGGCTGATGAGAGTCCGTTGCCCGGCTTTCGCCCCTCGCGCCTGGAGCCGACTCACCCACTGTCAGACAAGCTGACTCAAGCGGAGCGCCAACCTCTGCTCCCCACCATCAACAAGATCAAGGCTCTCCTGGGCAATGGTCTGATCCGAATCGATCTGGTCCGGGTCTGGATCTCGTGGCGGGTGATCCCATTGAGCCGCCGCTCCGGCTTAATGTGTGAGTAGACGGGCCGAAAGGATGACCCCCAGAGACACAGCCGCAACGATCTTCCTGAAGATGTTGCAGAGGAGATGACCAAGGCTCTCTTGAACGAGAGCCTGGCAGACTGCAGAAGGACCGGGTTAGCCCCCTTCTGCAAGACCAACCCAGCCCCAGCGGTAAGCCGCTGATCTAAACCTCTTATCTGTATATAACTGTCATCTGAATCGTTTTAAGAAATCATCATTGTATTTTTCAGGCTGATGATAAGTTCTGGCGGGTCAAATATGACCATGAGGCGGCCAAGAAGGCCAGAAAGGCGAAGAAAGCCGCCAAGAAAGCCGCCCCTCGCAAGAAAGGAAACATGCCTACTGCTTCAGAGCTGATGCAACTAAGCGACAGCTCCGAGTCAGAGGTAACCCCTGAGCCTGTAAGTCCTTGTTGTGCTTTGTTGTTTATTTCTGTCCGCCTTATCAATACTTGTTCACAATAGGACGACACCGGAGCAATTAACCCGGTGGTTGAAGAGGTAACGACATTTTCCTCCGACTCGGAGCCCTTGCCCAGGCTGAAAATCCGAAGGGTAACCCGGAAAGTAAGCTTTTCACATCCTTTAGCTTATCAAGACCCTCAATTTTTTTTGAAGCGACAGGTGCATGAGAGCCGGCGGCACACCCGGACCGACAAAAGCACCGACCTCTCCTCCGGGTTACCTGACGCATCGAGGAAACGCCGGACCGAGGTGATCTCAAAATTGTACCCTTTTCATCCTTTGGCAGGTGTTATACGTCAACCGCTCAACTCTTCTGACTCAAATTATCAGGAAACTTCCCCCTCTTCCGGCGACTCTATGCAGTCAAGCCTGCCGGCTTTCAAGACCGTGCCCGGGTAAAGATACCCATCTCATGTTGTACTTTTGTCTTCACTTACCCTATTATGCTTAATCTTTTTGTCCTTTCAGTGCCCAGGCCAAGATCACCAAGAGGGCGAAGAAATCCAAGCCGGTCGATGAGCCGGACTTACCAGAGCCAGAGGCAGCCGCTCAAGAGCCGCCAGCCGCCTCTGCACCTGAGGCCGCTGCCCCAACCACCAAGGCAACTACAGAAGCTTCTGTTAACCCGGAGGCCTCCAGCTCGGCTCCCCCAGCTGATGACCCAGATGTGGTAATCACCCGGACGGAGTTCGTTGAGCCGGGGAGACCTACCGTGCTGGCCAAGTGCTCCGCCAATGGGGAGCTGCTAGAGTCGCACCGGGTTAACCTGGACCTCACCGACTACTCCAACTTGAACATTGGAGAGATCGTCTCCGGCTTCGTCAGCCAAGTGCACAAGAGCCGGGACGCAGAGATTGCTATGGTGACCCAGATCCAGCAGAAATCGGAGGTAATATTCTTCTGTCCTCTTACTGCTTAGTTACCTGTACCATGCTAGCCCCAAGTCGACGACTTATGATTGAGTATGTTGTAGACTTAAGTTCCGGCTTACTCCATTGAACCAGCAATGTGTAGATAGAAACGATCAATATGCATTAGCCCCCAAGTGCGAAGTGTCTTTGCTTGGAAAACGCTTGGGACTTTAAATTTGAATAGTAGTTGTTCATGCCATAACCCAGAAATTTATACAGGCTGCTGGCAAGAAGCTTGAGGCTGACCTTGCTGATCTCAAGAACCGGCTGAAGATGCAAGAGATGGAGACCCGGAAGGCAAACGCCAAGTTTGTGTCCAGCATCGCCGCGCAAGAGAAGCTGAAGACGGAGTTCGACGCTGAGCGGAAGGCGTGGGTCGAAGAAAAGGCCGCATTGGTGAACCGGGCTGAACAGGTGGAGAAGGCTCTCTCCGAGAAGACCGCCGAGCTCTCCGGCCTAAAGCGCCAAGTGTCCCAGATGGTGGCCGCAATCTTCAGTAAGTCGTCTCACCGGCTTTCATCAAGTTTAGAATTTTTATTTCTCATAATTCATCCTTGTCGGCGGCTTATCTGACTCTGTTAAACAGGTCCCAGAAGTGCCAACCTGAATCAGAGTGTGGTGACCAAGCTGAAGGCCGTATACACCCTGGTGGAGCAACTCTACACCGGGTCACAACGTGCCTTGGCTGTGGTGGCCCTCTCCAACGAGGTGCCGACTCACCTGGCGGAAGTCCTTCGCCGGCTCGCCGTTCTGCCTCAATGGATCCAAGAGCTGGGACAGGCCTCTGCAAGAGCCGGAGCGATTGCTGCGCTGAGCCGGGCCAAGGCGTTCTTGCCGGAGTTAGACCCGGCGGACATCGCCCTCGGCTATCCAAGTCTGAAGGAAGACGGCACCGCCTTTGATCAGAAGGACTTCGTAGCCTGCGTGAAGGCCGTACACCCGGTGGCCACCCTTATTGGCAACGACACAGATCTGACCAAGTATCAGCCGGGCTACGACGCAGAAAATCAGAGGATCCCTACTCCACGCTATGAAGCCCTCAACTTGATCCCGCCGGCTCGTCAGCACACTTTCGCCCCGGAGATTGACCCGGCCGGGTTAATTGACGAGGAAGCCCAATTCGAAGCTCTCAGCGGCATCGACTGGAAGTCATCAACTTTTCGGGTCTTGGGATCAGCCGGCGGAGAAGAGAGGAACGAGCCGGAGACTTCAACTCAGCAAGCGTTGTAACTCAGCTGGCGGCTTATCAATTAATGCCTCACCCTTTTGGACTCCATGAGTCTTTGTAATAGAGTAGGACCAATACTTTATCTTTGCCGTGCCATCATGCATGCCTTGAATGTTAAAGTCTGATGAAGTGTCTCCTTTATGTTTCTCCGGGTCGTAATCAATCTTTTGTTTTCCTTAATCTCAAAATAGTTGCCTTTAACTATCCTGCAGAGAAAGACAAATCACAAGTCTTGAGGCGGCTTACCACCCTGAGAATCATAAGTTTTAGAGATATAACCCGGAATATGAATCAAAAAAGGACTGGTCTTCAATTATATCCTTAGTACAGCCGTAATAACATAATTAGCGGCCTGCAAGCATACTTCCGGCTCAAATAACCCGGGTGGCAAGGTTGGTACCTCAAGTCCGGTTTACCTGCCTTAATAACACCCATTGTGTCCAACTAACATTGGAAATCAAAGTTTAAACCGGACAAGTGAGACCCGGCAGTACACACTTTGAAATGATCAGAAGAACCCTATAATGAAACAGAAAACTTAGGGGCTTCCGGTTCGAATACAACCAGAGACCCGGCCCAAAGGGGTTAAGCTAAGATTCGGATACGATCATATAGCCCCCAGTGGGTGTGGCGATGCCAATCAAGAGGGTACGGACAGCTATGTTCTCTTTGGTTCGAATACGACCCATGTTTGAACAGGAAGCCCCCAAGTGATTTTAAGAATTGTTTAACGACGCTGATTCGAATACGATCCATGTCGGTTCTCAAAGGGTTTTAACTATGATTCAAATATGATCAAAGAAAACCTCCCAATGAGCTCGGCACTTTGCCAATCAAATGGGTATCGACAACTATGTTCTCTTTGGTTCGAATACGACCCATGTTTGAATAGGAAGCCCCCAAGTGACCTTATTACTTGCAGCTAGATTCGAATACGATCATAAGCCGGATCCTCCTTCAAGTTATCATGTTAATCTTGCCCAGAAAATAAACACGTGCACATTTGGAGGAGAAAAAGGACAGAGGTCCTGCTTTATTGCTTATCATAATATATACATGGCTGAGAGAAATATGTACATTATGAGAGCCGGTGGCTCAAGTGTAGTAAGGCCGAAGCTGAGCTATGTTCCACGGCCGACGGGTCTCTTCTTCCGACTTACGTGAATCTTTGTGCTCCCGAATGTCAATGAGGTAATATGACCCGTTGTGCAAGTTCTTGCTGACCACAAAGGGTGCTTCCCAAGGCGGGGATAGCTTGTGCGCATCTGTTTGATCTTGGATGAGCCGGAGCACGAGATCACCTTCCTGGAAGACCCGGGTTTTAACCCGGCGACTATGATAACGGCGCAGGTCTTGTTGGTAAATCGCTGAGCGAGCTGCTGCTACATCACGCTGTTCGTCCAACAAGTCAAGAGCATCTTCGCGCGCCTGTTCATTGTCCATCTCAACATAAGCCGCCACTCGAGGTGAGTCATGACGGATGTCACCGGGGAGGACTGCTTCTGCCCCATAAACCATGAAGAAAGGCGTGAAGCCTGTAGACCTGTTAGGAGTAGTGTTGATGCTCCATAACACGGAGGGCAACTCCTCCACCCAACACCCCGGCGTCCGTTGCAAAGGGACCAAAAGCCGGGGCTTGATGCCCTTCAGAATCTCCTGATTAGCTTTCTCAGCTTGACCATTGGATTGAGGATGAGCAACTGAGAAGACATCAAGTCGAATATGCTCTCGTTGACAAAACTCTTCCATGGCGCCTTTGGATAGATTGGTGCCATTGTCAGTTATAATGCTGTGCGGAAAGCCAAAGCGGAAAATCACCTTTTTCATAAATTGAACCGCCGTGGCCGCATCGCACTTGCTAACTGGCTCAGCCTCCACCCACTTTGTGAATTTGTCAACTGCCACCAAGAGGTGAGTCTTCTTATCTTTGGATCGTTTGAAAGGCCCAACCATATCAAGCCCCCAGACCGCAAAGGGCCAAGTAATTGGGATCATCCTCAGCTCCTGAGCCGGCACATGAGCCCGTCGTGAGAACCTCTGGCAACCATCACATTTACTGACCAAGTCCTCTGCATCAGCATGAGCCGTCAGCCAATAAAAACCATGGCGAAAAGCCTTGGCCACAAGAGATATTGAGCCGGCGTGATGGCCACAATCCCCTTCGTGAATCTCACGCAAGATCTCTTGACCTTCCTCAGGGGAGACACAACGCTGAAATGGTCCTGTAACACTACGATGATGCAACTCGCCATTGATAACAATCATTGACTTAGCCCGCCGGGTTATTTGTCTGGCCAAAGTTTCATCCTCAGGCAACTCCCCCCGGGTCATGTAAGCCAAATAGGGCATTGTCCAGTCCGGTATGATGTGGAGAGCCGCCACCAGTCGCGCCTCCGGGTCAGGACAGCCAAGTCTTCCTCTGTAGGTAGCTTAACAGAAGGATTATACAGGACATCCAGGAAAGTATTAGGCGGCACCGGCTTCCGCTGAGAGCCTAGCCGGCTTAGAGCATCAGCCGCCTCGTTCTTCCTGCGATCAATGTGCTCCACTTGGTAGCCCTGAAAGTGCCCAGCAATGGCATCAACTTCGCGGCGATAAGCCGCCATGAGAGGGTCCTTAGAGTCCCACTTGCCTGATACTTGTTGAGCCACCAAGTCTGAGTCACTGAAACACCTTACCCGGCTCAAGCTCATCTCCTTAGCCATCCGAAGACCGTGGAGCAAGGCCTCGTACTCAGCCGCATTGTTAGTGCAAGGAAACATCAACCGTAACACATAATGGAACTTGTCACCTTTAGGGGAAGCCAATACAACTCCAGCCCCCGAGCCCTCCAACTACCTGGACCCATCGAAGTGAATAGTCCAATATGTGTTATCCGGCTTTTGCTCGGGCACCTGTGACTCTGTCCAATCATTGATGAAATCCACCAAGGCCTGAGATTTAACAGCAGTGCGTGGCACATATTTGAGACCGTGAGGTCCCAGCTCGATAGCCCACTTAGCCACTCTCCCTGTGGCCTCTCTATTTTGAATGATGTCACCAAGAGGGGCAGAACTGACCACAGTGATGGGATGACCCTGGAAATAATGCTTAAGTTTCCGGCTCGCCATGAACACACCGTAAACAAGCTTCTGCCAATGTGGGTACCGCTGTTTGGACTCGATGAGCACTTCGCTGACATAATAAACCGGCCGCTGAACCGGATGCTCCTTACCCTCTTCCTTGCGCTCCACCACCACAGCCACACTGACGGCTCGTGTGTTCGCCGCCACATATAATAATAAGGGCTCCTTATCAACCGGAGCAGCAAGGACTGGAGGCTCTGCCAGCTGCTTCTTCAACTCCTCAAAGGCAGTATTAGCTGCATCATTCCAGACAAAGTTATCAGTTTTCTTCATCAACTGATATAATGGCATGGCCTTCTCACCCAAACGGCTTATAAACCGGCTTAAAGCAGCAATGCGACCCGCCAAGCGCTGAACATCATTTATACACGCCGGTTTAGCCAGGGAGGTGATGGCCTTGATCTTCTCCGGGTTAGCTTCAATGCCTCTATCAGAAACCAAAAAACCCAAGAGTTTGCCTGCAGGAACACCAAAAACACAATTGGCCGGGTTAAGCATCATCTTGTAGACCCGGAGGTTATCAAAGGTCTCCCTTAAATCATCTATCAGGGTTTCCTCCTTTATGGATTTAACCACAATATCGTCCACATAAGCATGAACATTGCGCCCAATCTGGTTATGAAGACAGTTCTGTACACAACGCTGATAAGTCGCCTGTGCACACTTGAGTCCAAAAGGCATAGACACATAGCAGAAGGCTCCAAAGGGAGTGATGAACGCCGTCTTCTCCTGGTCCTTAACTGCCATTTTAATCTGATGATATCCAGAATAAGCGTCCAAGAAACTTAAGCGCGCACAACCCGCCGTAGCATCAATAATTTGATCAATACGAGGAAGGGCAAAAGGATCAGCCGGACACGCCTTGTTTAAGTCCGTGTAGTCCACCCACATCCGCCAAGTGCCGTTCTTCTTGAGTACGAGCACCGGGTTAGCTAACCATTCCGGGTGAAAGACTTCAACAATAAACCCGGCCGCCAAGAGCCGGGCCACCTCTTCACCAATAGCTTTCCGCCTCTCTTCATTAAACCGCCGAAGGAACTGCCTGACCGGCTTAAATTTCGGATCAACATTGAGAGTGTGCTCAGCGAGTTCTCTAGGTACACCTGGCATGTCAGAAGGTTTCCATGCGAAGATGTCCCTATTCTCACGGATGAACTCGATGAGCGCGCTTTCCTATTTCGGATCCAGAGTGGCACTGATACTAAACTGCTAAGATGAATCTCCTGGAACAAAATCAACAAGCTTAGTTTCATCAGCCGACTTAAATTTCATTGCCGGCTCATTCTCCGTAGTTGGCTTTTTCAGAGAGGTCATATCTATTGGGTCAACATTATCTTTGTAAAACTTCAACTCCTCTGTTGCACAAACAGATTCTGCATAAGCCGCATCGCCTTCCTCACACTCCAGAGCCACTTTCCGGCTGCCGTGAACCGTAATGGTCCCATTGTGACCCGGCATCTTGAGCTGTAAGTACACATAACACGGTCGTGCCATGAACTTGGCGTAAGCCGGCCATCCAAATATAGCATGGTATGGGCTTCTTATCTTGACCACCTCAAAGGTCAATTTCTCCACCCTGTAGTTGTTCTCATCTCCAAAGGCCACTTCCAATTCAATCTTGCCGACTGGATAAGCCGACTTACCAGGTACCACACCGTGGAAAATAGTGTTGGACTGGCTGAGGTTTTTATCAATCAACCCCATACGACGGAAAGTCTCATAATAGAGGATGTTGATGCTGCTGCCTCCATCCATGAGCACCTTAGTGAACTTATATCCTCCCACCTGAGGAGCCACCACTAGGGCCAAGTGACCCGGATTATCCACCCATGGAGGGTGATCCTCCCTACTCCACACTATAGGCTGCTCAGACCACCGCAAGTAGCGTGGAACCGCCGGCTCAACAGCATTCACAGCCCTCTTATGAAGCTTCTGATCTTGCTTACACAGACTGGTGGTAAACACATGATATTGTCCACCGCTAAGCTGCTTTGGATTGGTCTGATAACCCCCCTGCTGCTGTTGGTGACCCTGACCAGACTGTTGATTAAAGCCCCATTGACCGTTCGGAGGACCAGAATTTGAGCCGCCGCCCGGGCCATGAAAGCCGCCGCCGCCTGAGCCGCCGCCCGGGCCATTGTAATTCTTAAAGGCCTTCATGATTGCACAATCCTTCCATAGATGAGTCGCTGGCTTCTCTCTAGAGCCATGCCTTGGACAAGGCTCATTCAACAGTTGCTCCAGCGTCGGGCCTGACCCGCCGCCTCAGGGAGGGGGCCTCCCCTTGCGTCGCTGGTTATTACCTTGTGAGCTGGCGTTGGCTACAAACTCTAGGCTGCCATCGGCCTTGCGCTTGCCTCCTCCTTGGTTCCCCGGGTTATGCTGAGGACCCTTGCCATTGCCATTCTTCTTTCCCTTCCCTGCCCTTTCATCATCTGAAGGGGGATCCTTGGTACCATCAGAATCGGCGTACTTGACAAGAGCCGCCATGAGTGTACCCATATCACTGCAGTCGCGCTTAAGCCGCCCGAGTTTCATCTTCAGGGGCACGAAACGATAATTCTGTTCCAACATTAAGACTGCAGAGCCAGCATCCATCTTATCTGACGAATGTATGATCTCCTTGACCCGGCGAACCCAGTGCGTCGTGGATTCACCCTCCTGCTGCTTACAGTTAGTCAAATCCACAATTGACATAGACTGCCTGCAGGTATCCTTAAAGTTTTGGATGAACCGGGCTTTCAGCTCATCCCTAGACCCGATGGAGTTTGGTGGTAGCCCTTTCAACCAAGTGCGGGCAGTCCCATCCAACATCATGGTGAAGTACTTGGCCATTGCCGCCTCACTGACCTCCAGTAGTTCCATGGCCATTTCGTAACTCTCAATCCAGGCTGTGGGTTGTAAGTCAGTCGTGTAATTGGGCACCTTCCTAGGGCCTTTGAAGTCCTTGGGTAAACGTTCATTGAGGATAGCTGGTACTAAGCAAGGGACACCCCCAGTCCTGGTAGGGATACCCACATCGACGGACGTCGTCGGATAAGCCGGGGGAGTCTGGTAGGCCGTCAACTGAGGCACCTGCTCCGCCTCTTGCCGCGCTCTGTCTTGGTCTGCTGCGTGAAAGGCTCCGTTATGAGCCGGGCCATGGCCAGGGGGCGGGTCATGGCGTCGGACGTTACTTGAGCCGGTCGCTGAGACCATGTGCCGGCTATAACTCGGGCTCCGGCCTGGACGAGGGGTCGAGTGGATCCTGTCCCGGCTGTAGGAGTACGCCTCTTGCTGTGCCAGTGCTGTCTGAAGAAGTTCCCTGACCCGGTGGGTTTCAATAGCCGTCGGAGAGTCGCCGTCGACCGAGAGAGCCGCCAGCCGTGCTGTCGCAGCGACCATGTTCTCCAGCGGGTTATTATAATGACCCGGTGGTATTGGCACGTACTGAGGTGGGGCAGGTGGCATCTGGGGAGGCCCCATTACTTGTGGCTGAATAGGGGTCCCCGACCCGGGCACTATGACCCCTGGCGGGTTACTAGACCCTGCACCTGGCGTGTTGAAGAGGTTGCGTGGATCGTAAACCGGAGGGAGTCGAGATTGGGACTTCTGATGCCTCCTTCTCAGGACCTCATTGGACGTGTTTTGATCCATCGTGAGCAAGAAGGACTGCGCTTGAATCAACTGGGTTTGGGCATCGAGAGCCGCCCGCTTCGCAGCCATCCGGATCCCTTCCGCTGCCAGATCCTCCTTAGCCTTCACTAGATCCAATTTTAACTGTGCCACCTCCGCATCATGCTGAGCTTGATCCGCCGGGTCAACCGTGGCGGTTAACAGGGCCGTCATCTTGTCCGTGAGATCCATTAGCACCTGAGCCGGCGAGGGCACCGGGTTTCCCGCTCCAGCAGCAGGGTTCTGAACAGGCTGTGCACCGGCCATAAAGACCCCAACCTGACTCGGCGGCTCAAACGGGTCCGGAATACTGTCACCATCGGAACAACCCATGAGCCGGCCATCTTGAAGTTGATACAACGAGTTTGACTCATCGGTGGACGACTCGCCGTCAGAGCCGGCGGCCGTCTCATCACCAGACCCAGATCGATCAGAGAACCCTCCATGGACGCATCCCACAAAAGCATGCCTTACGGCAGGCCGGGCCCGGGTGGGTCGTGCACGCTGAGCCGTCTTGATGAGATCGGCGCAGAGATCCGGCTCAGGGCCCGGCTCACCAATCTTGCCGATGAAAACATGAATTCCGCCGAAGGGGACCCGGTACCCGTACTCAATTGAGCCGGCGTTGGGGCCCCAGTTTGCATCATCGATGTAGAGCTTGCCGCGACGACTCTTGGTCATCCGGCCCACAGCGTATCCCTTGAGCCCTTCGAAGCTGCCCTTCAAGAACTCAAATCCACCGTGCGCTGGCCCCACGGTGGGCGCCAACTGTCATGGAATTGTCACGGCAGATGTCCTCGAGCTAGGACTTAGTCGTGGAGCCATCGCAACTGGGAAGCTTGAAGGGGTTAAGTGGGACAAGGAACACGAGGGTTTATACTGGTTCGGCCCCTTACGGTGAAGGTAAAAGCCTACGTCCAGTTTAAGGTGGTATTGATTAGGGTTTCGATGACCAGGGAGCTTAACTGCTATGCCTGGCTCTCGACGAGATCTTTCTTGTCCCTAAACCGCTGCCGGGTCATCCCTTTATATAGGGAGGCTGACGCCCAGCAGCTCTCAGAGTCCCGGCCGGCTCATAAGAGTGTCCGGCTCGGACTCTCAACTATTCTTGCCTTACACTACAAGTTTTACCATAATAATGATTGTAACTACGGGCCTTAAGCCATATCCGGGTCTTAAGCCCATCTCTGGCCCATCGTCTTCAAGCTTGGCTCCGGGCTTCTGGCAATGACCATATGAATAACCCGGCCCCTCCCGGCGGGTGACTCTAAGGTCTATATCCTCAACACGACCAGAACTCAACTTGCGACAACGACGCTGGTTGGAATTAGTCAAGGATTATGATGTCAGAATTCACTACCATCCAGGAAAAGCAAATGTAGTGGCAGACGCTCTTAGTCGGAACCCCAGCTCGGGCAACGACAGTCTACAGAACTTGAGGCCTGAATTTCAGCAGGAGTTCGCCAAACTCAACATGGTGATAGTCACTAAGGGCAACGTATCAAATCTGGAGATACAGCCCACCCTAATGGAACAGATTAAGAAGGCTCGGCATGGACATCCCAGCATCGAAGGTATAAAGAGAAAAGTGAGTCTTGGCAAGGCTTCAGAGTTCGTCATAGACGATGAGGGAGTATTATGGTACGGGGACAGACTTTGCGTACCAAACATTGAGGACCTCAAACAACAAATCTAACCGAAGGCCACACCGCCCCATATTCAATCCACCCCGGAGGAACCAAAATGTATAAGGACATTCAGGAAAGACTTTGGTGGCACGGTATGAAAAGGGATATAGCCACATTCATTGCTTGTTGTGATTCATGTCAGCGCATTAAAGCCGAGCACCAAAAACCAGCAGGGCTGCTACAGCCAAACAGGATACCTGAGTGGAAATGGGACGAAATTGGGATGGATTTTATCGTCGGACTACCTCGGTCACAACACGGAAATGATGCCATATGGTTCATCACAGATAGACTAACCAAGGTAGCACATTTCATTCTCGTAAAGACCACCTACTCCACTCAAAAGCTTTCTAAGCTTTATCTCTCCCGTATAGTTTGTCTGCATGGAGTCCCAAAGACTATAATATCCGACCGGGGCACTCAATTTGTCTCTAGATTTTGGGATCATTTACAACAAGCTCTGGGTACTCAACTAGCATTCAGCACAGCGTACCACCCCCAGACTGACGGACAAATTGAACGCGTGAACCAAATCCTAGAGGACATGCTAAGAGCCTCTGTTCTCACCTATGGAACCAGTTGGGAGGAAAGCTTGCCATATGCCGAGTTCGCATACAACAACAGTTACCAAGCCAGTCTATAAATGGCACCTTTTGAAGCATTGTACGGGCGGAGATGTCGTACCCCATTAAATTGGTCAGAAACAGGTGACAGTCGTATCTTCGGCCCAGACATGCTCAAGGAAGCCGAGGAGAAAGTTAAACAAATCAGGGACCGACTCAAGACAGCTCAAAGCCGACAAAAGAGCTATTACGATCGAAAACATCGTAAGGTCAGCTTTGAACCCGGTGAATATGTGTACCTACGAGTGTCGCCTATGAGGGGCCTGCAACGGTTCAAAATTAAAGGAAAGCTAGCCCCAAGATTTATTGGACCCTTCTGTGTAGTTGCACGAAGAGGCACAGTAGCCTACTAGCTAGACCTACCCAAAGAGCTGTCAGACGTCCACGACGTGTTCCACGTTTCACAGTTGAGGAGACATGTAAGCAACCCGGAAAAGCATGTATCTCATGAGAGCATTGACATGCAACCAGACCTCACCTACAGAGAGCGGCCAATAAAAATATTGGAAGAGTCTGAAAGGAGGACCCGTCAGAAAACAATTAAATTTTTCAAGGTTCAGTGGAGCAATCACACCGAGGATGAAGCAACATGGGAAAGAGAGGATTTTCTTCAGGCAGAGTACCCACATCTATTTGAGGATCAGCTGAAATCTCGGGGACAAGATTTTTCCTAAGGGGGTAGGTGTTGTGACACCCAAGAATTTTATTTGGTTTTATCAAAATCTTTATTTGATTTGAAGGAGGTTATTTAAAGTTTTTTTTAAAAGGACTCTCCTTCTCAAAAAATTTCTTTTATGACAAGTATTTTCCTTTGGGTTCATCCAAAACTTGATCCTTGGTCTTGAGGGTTTTCCATCTTGGGTTGACTCAAAGGAACCACTAGTTTTCCTTTGAGTTTTTCCTCCAAACAAGTTTCCCTAGCTAGTCCCTAGGACCCTCAACCAAGATCCAGGAAGAACCACTGGCCCCCAGTTCAAAATTTTCAATATCTGCTTGCTGCAAGTTTGGGCCATATTTGCCAAATTTGGTGAAATTCATTCGTTCCCTTATCCTAAAAATCTGAGGAAATTCAGGCAGCCTCTAGATGCATCAAGAGGTCACCTCACCAAGCCCCAGCTCCAGAAAAATTTTCCTCGTGCCCAAATCATATCATCGAACACCTGGCATGCACTGTGCCTGTCGAAGTTCAGAGTTTCAGAGAAATAGCTTCAGGTGTCAGTGTCGTTTTCCTCTGAACCTCACTTCGATCTCGCCAGTAGCCGCGGTGGCGCCTTGCTCCCTGTTCCCCCTTCTTATCCACCGTGCCGCACGGTCGCCTGGACGCTTGCGGGTGTCGGCGGCGAGCTGGCAGAGGTGCGTCTCCCCGTGAGCGGCGGCAGCAGCGCCCGCTACGGCTGCCAGAGAGGCACAGCGAGGGACGGCGCCGTCCAGCACCGCCCAAGCCACCAGAGGCCACCGCATGGCCGTCCCCTCCCCTGCGCACGCTGCAGAGCCGTCGTCATGAACTGGAAGGCACGGAGCGCGCTCCTTGCCGCCGACGTGCCCGTACGGCCGTTCCGTCGAGGGCCGGTGTATTACCCAAGTCCGACCGAGGTTTTAACTAAGAAATGGTACCAGTGGACCACCACGATGATGCCAAATCACCTAAACCTCCTTCCCGACCTCTGCCTCGCCGTAATTGCTCGCCGGCGTTATCCCGTTCACGGCCACCTCCTCAGATCGTCTATAAAAGGAGGTCCCGAGCTCGATCTCGACCACGCACCATCACTCCTCCCCACGAGAACCACGCCAAGCCACTGGGAAGGCGTCGAGGAGGTCTTCTTCCCCAACTCCAGCCGCCTCGACCCACTTCGGGATCCGGCAAGATTCGCTCCTGTGCGTGCACCCCCGCCTCTCAACTCATGCCAGTAGCCTCCTAGTGCATACACCTCTCTAACCCGCACCCTAGTGTGAGGTTTGCAGCACCCACCGGAGAGTTTCATCCTCGCCCGAACCATCGTCCGCCGGAGATAAGGCCGCCGTTGCCGTGCTGCTCGCCGACGGTCAGGTCCACCACCCACCGACGCGGAAGGACACAGTGAACCCGTAGTTACCCTCCGATCCCCCTACCTCGCCGTGGATCAACGCCGGTGACCACCGCAGCCTTCGGGCACCGGCGAGCTCTGTTCAGGAGATTGAACCTGACGAGTGGGACCCCCCGTCAGCCTCTCTTTCTTTTCTTCGAACCGTTTTCTGAAGGCGCCTTCGGGCAAAGTGTGTTTTCCTTCTGGGCTGGCGTATTTCCTACCGAAGCGTTTTCTAGTTTTTCAAACTAGCCCCTGGATCTTTTCTGTTTCATCACAGATTAGTCCTTGGACTAAAACCCTTATATCTTTTAAACAAAAGATGCTTTTTAATTGATTCTTTTTTGTCAGTCTTATATTTTTGTCTAGTTTTTTATAATATTTATTTGGAAATTTTTTGGAATATTATTTATACACACACGGTATTCACGTTAGTATACGGTTTCTTTATACCGTAGATACCGGAGGAGGTGACGGAGCCGCGAACTTCGCCGAGCTAGACTCCGACTTCTCCGAACCAGGCAAGCACGTTTGAACCTTTGATATGATGACTGTTTTGCATGTTTGCTTGCATAGTTAGTGCATAGCAGGTTTATGTATGCATCAGTGGTGTTATGTTGCATGCAAGGCAACTACCAGTATGCTTCAAAACTTGATGTGATCCTGCGATGGGAGTTAACCTGATCATGTGGTGACATGAGAGGTACTAAGATGGTATTGTTGAAGCGTGCCAGTCTTATGTCAACCGTTAAACTCCGACGTTAACGTGGACGAGCCACGTTACCGTTCAATTTCCCTTTTCGTGCTACCACATGTTTTCTGCAAAGAATACGGTTTAGTAAGTTGCAAACCTCTTTCCGCGTACACACAAAATAGAGAGGCCGTGATGAGGGTTCCATGGCCCTGGATTAAAGCCAGTCATCCGGTCAGGGGGCATGGGTGTTTCCGGTTGGGACCGAGAGGGGGGCACCCCTTAGAGCGCGCGATATAAATTTTATCCCATGCTACGCGAGGTTGTAGCCTTCCCGTCTTAAAGTTTTTCTTGAATGTTGTCTAGGGTGATTCCTGGCAGCGGAATGTGGAATGGGTGTGTACTGGTTAGATGTGTTTCTCCTAAAATACCGTAAACGGAACTAGTCCTTTGTGACTACTGAAATCCGTTGGCTATGGTTAAAAGTACAAACTCTGCAGAGTCACAATCTTCCAATGAAATTTTGTCCATGGTCAAGGACCTTGGTCAATATATCCATATCAATATCCATGTCAGTCTCTGTGTCAGTCTCCGTGAAAATTCCCGGTGAACAAACATGAGTGGTAAACCAAGTTGAATGTTATTCCTGTGGATGGACTAACCTTTTTATTATTGCGTACCTCAGTATTTCCTTGAGATGATTTAAACTCATGAGCTACTTGAATTTCGAGTAATGAAATATAAGCCCTTTATGTGATGTCGCTCAGACGTCCGACTGTGGCACTCTTGTCATTTACTTTTGATATAAGCCCTTTATGTGATGTCGCTCAGACGTCCGACTGTGGCACTCTTGTTATTGACTTTTGATATAAGCCCTTTATGTGATGTCGCTCAGACATCCGACTGTGGCATTCTTGTTATTTACTTTCGATATAAGCCCTTTATGTGATGTCGCTCAGACGTCCGACTGTGGCACGCACTGTCGTTTATATTTCAATATAAGCCCTTTATGTGGTGTCGCCCTGACGCCCGACTGCGGCATTGTTAGTTTATTTTTACCCTTCGAGGCGTCATTTCAGACACTCGATTGGCCTTCAGTATTTCGTTGGGATTTCGGGAGGACTACCGCCTGACTTCCTTTTTACTTGTCATGTAGTGCAAAATTTTATTATCTGAGTGCACGTTACTAATCTGCTCATGTGCATCATGTTTGCATTTGTTATATCATATGTCCAAACTGTCTTGCGAGTACTTTCATAGTACTCACCTGGCTTGTTGATTTGGCCAGATGTTGACGAAGGCGATCTTATGGATGAAGAGTTCGATAGCGAGTCCGACGCCTAGAGGAGTCCCAGTCAGTCCCGTGCGATCCTGGATTTGGTCACTTGTATTATATACGCTCCCGCTACCCAGAATAAAAGTCCTCGAGCCTCACTCCGACGCTCGATGAGCTGTAAGATTTAGGAGTCCTGTCGCCCACTTCACTGTGACTTATCCACCACCACGTTTATTGCGAGTGAGTAGTCATGCCACCATACCCCTTGTGTCATATCCGCCTTTATGTATAATATCGACGTGCTTGTAATAAATTGTTGAGCAGCCTCCGCTCAACCTTGTATTATATTTAGTACTTCTGGATTTCTGTAATCAAGTATTTGTCTACCAGTAAGAAGGATTCTTCTATACTGGTCCGTTAAAGGGGTCGGTTTCTCAATAAATATTTTATTGGAAAACCGGTTGTGACAGGTTCCCAGGAGGAGGAGCTCCTTCGGGCCATGAGCGCCAACTTCCAGAAGCTCCAGGCGCCTCACCGTGCCCGCCTGGACAAGGCAAAGTCCAGGATGGCGGCGGTGGACGAGGCGGAGGCGGATCTCGCGGGGCACGTCGCCGAGACGCAGGCCTGGTTCCGCCAGGCCCACGAGGAACTGAAGGTCGCCCAGGATCTGCTGGCTGGGCGCAAACAGGAGCTCATCCTAAAGCAGGCCGATGTCGAGAAAGCCCAAGAGGCGGCGAAGGAACAGGCCGCCAAGGACGAGGCCGCTCGACACCAGCACCAGGCCGAGCTGAACTCCCAGGAGGAGGACCTTGCCGCTCGTGAGGAGGCGCTCGCCGCCACACTCCGCGATAAGGATGAGGAGGTTGAGAAGCTCGTCGCGCAGCGGACCCAGGAGCTGGAGCAGAGGCACAAGGAGGCGCTCAATGCCCAAGCCCTGGTCCATGCCGGCAAGGTGAAGGAGCTGGAGGTGGAGCGGGATGGGTTGAAGGAACAGTTCCTGGAGCTGGCGAAGGAGAAGGACACGCTCAATGGCGCTTTGGTGGAGGCGCAGGCTGTAGTCCTCGGCAAGGCTGAGCTGCTCTCCATGGCCAACGACTCCATCAAAGACCTGAAGCTGAAGCTGGAGGGTCTTGAAGGGACGCTTTCAGAGGTCAGGGCCCGGGAAGAGACCCTGACCAAGGACCTGGAGGAGGAGAGGCAGCTGCGGAGCAATGACGCCGCCGAACACAAGGACTACGCGGAGGGCATAAACCGTTGGGTCAGCCGCCTCACCGACGCCGCCAGAAGGATCACCACGAAGCTGGCTACCATGGGGATGCCGAATGTGAGGTATGCCCCAGAGCTGAACGTGAGTCCCAATGCCAAACTGACCATGTTCTTCGAGGGCGTTCTTGGAGCCCTGGAGTAGCTCCGCTCCAACCGGGCATCTTGTCTAGCCAACGAGTCCCGGAGGCTCTGCCGGGGCGCCCTAACCAAGGTGCTCACCAAGGTGGCATTCTGGAACCCCACCGTCAACTTCGCCGACGCACTGGAGAGCTTGCCGAAGGGGACGGACCTCGCGGCGCTCAAGGAGCGTGTCAAGCCCATCATCGACTGCGTTGATGGAGTTGAGAGGGTGGAGGGCCAGCGCCGGGACTAGGCACCCTGTTTCTCGTTACCATCGCGAGTTCAAGACCAAGACAATTTTATCTTAAGTTAGAACCGCAACGATTATTTGATGTAATATAACTCTGCAATACTTTAATATCACGCATGCTATCTTCCCGTTAGATCTTTCTTTGTATGTTGCACCCTACGCTTGTTGAGATAAGGTTGCCGGCGCGTAAACCCATGCCGTGGTGCTTTGACGACGGATCCTTAGCACCCTGCCGGAAGGGCGCTTGCTGCCGGGCAAGCCACCTTGCCACTGCCAGCGCAGTCGCTTGAACTATCAAGCGGACTCGAAACAAGACAAGAGTGCTGCTGGTAGCGGGTAGGCCACCTTGCCGTTCTCAGCGCGGCCGCCTGAACTGTCGAGCGGACTCAAGACAGAGACAAGGGCGTTGCCAATAGCGGAAGGGTCCCATTGCGTGCAGGTTTCCATTACAAGGAACGAGATCTTTCGGGGAGGACAGACTTATATAAATTAAATTAGCCAAAATTTTGCATGACATAGCTTTTTGGGGCCACGCGGATGGCCATCGAGGCTGCGGACGGCACCAGAGGGCGGTTGATCAACGTCGCCCTCTCCCTTCGAGCCATCCACATGGAAGAGTCGCTGCGTCGGCTCCAAAACCAGATTTCCACGGCTTGCGCCCCCTACCTGGAGCGCCAAATATGTCGGGGGAAACGACACCTACGGGATCACGAGGAATCCCTTTTGCTACGGTTGGCAGGCGCGGGGCTGTGGAAAGAGCGGAGAGATCAACGCGGGGGGATTATCCAGGTTCAGGCCGCGAGGATGCGTAATACCCTACTCCTGCTGGTTTCTGTTTATCTAGTGTTCTTGGACTAGCTACAAGGCGTGCAGGGTCCAAAAAGCCCGAATCCTCTCCTAGTACGCCGCGGGCCTCCTTTTATAGACAAAGGGGCTGCCATAGTGGCACACAGGAGGTGGAAAGCAATACAGTGGTTCAGTCTATCCTCTGGCACCATAGGACAAATGCATTTAATGCGCTGCCGACGTGCCCTTCTTGCTTTATCAGGGACGGCAAGGAAGCTCGTCCCAGCTATCGCCGCCTCGTCTGGCTTCCACGCGCGTCCGTACTGATGAGGCGGGTAGTGCCACGTCGGCTGGCTGGCTGCTGAGTTGGTGTGGTGGCAGAGCGTTTATGAATATCTGCATTCCACCATGCAGGTGCTTGCTGAGTTGGCCTAGACGATGCATGTCGCCACGCAGGTGCTCGCCTAGTTGGTGGGCTGGCAGCTGCATGGGAATGGCGGCGGAATCTTGGCAGATGTGGGCCTGGCAGCGGCCCCGCGGATGTCTCTGGCAAGAGTCTCACCGGGGCCCCGGCAAGGGTCTTGCCGGGGCGTCGTGGTTGTCCCCGGCAAGGGGCTTGCCGGGGGTCTCGTGGGTATCCTTGGCAAGGATCTTGCCAAGGATCTTCGTCTTCTAGTTATTCATCTAGTCTTGTATGCTTCTGGTCTTCACAAAGATCTGCATGCCACCATGGCGGCGCTTCCCGAGCCTTGGTTCCAATGTGGTTAAGGACGCCGGAACTCCCAGGCTCAAGGGTGGCAGCCCTGCTGGCGTTGGGTAAGTTGCCCCGGCAAGGCTCTTGCCGGGACTGTGGAGGCCACCCCGGCAAGGGCCTTGCCGGGGGAGTCCACCTCGCCCTCCTGCTCTTTGTGTTTCCGGCTTGGCGTTCGTCTAGTCGTCGTGTGCCTTTGCTTCCTCTGCCCCACCAAGCATGGCCAGGGGCGTGTGTCGGATATCGGGTTCCAGCAAAACCCTTAAGGTTCGAACTCTGGGGTGCGCGCGAAGATCTTCCCCCTGCCGATTCACGTCCGAAAGCCTCGCTACGAATCTAAGCTACACGATGAACAACACAAGGGACACAAGGTTTATACTAGTTCGGGCCACCGTTGTGGTGTAATACCCTAATCCAGTGTGTGGTGTGGCGGATTGCCTCTGGGGCTGATGATGAACAGTACAGAGGATGAACAGCCTTGCGAGGGGAGAGGCGCTCTTGTGTGAGCTCGTGTGTGTGAGGGTGATCTGAATGATCCGTCCCTTGCTACGGTGGTGGCTAGTCCTATTTATAGAGGCCCTGGTCCTCTTCCCAAAATATTGAGCGGGAAGGGCGCCAACAACGGCCATTTTGAAGGGGAACATCTAGTACAAGTTATCCTGACTAAAGTGGTCTTCGACTGCTAAAGGCACTGGCGATGACGCTGTCTTGGGCTCCACGATGACCTCCGTCCTGCCGCTCTGCTGGTCTTGGTCTCGTTGCACCCAAATGGTAACCTTTGCTTGATGCCTTGGTACTCCACGCCTGAGCTTGCCCCCTTTGCACCGAAAAGGAAACAAGGATACTACGCAGGCCGGCGCCCGCCTGGCGCCCGCCTGGCCTTGATCGTCATGGCTTGTGTCATGGGCACCTCGCGAGGTACCCCTGCCTTGATCTCTCCGCCTCCTCGCGAGCCTCCTTGGTGAGGCCGCTCCTGAGGAAGCCTTGCGTCATCTGCCCCGCGAGGCTTGGCCCCTTGTGAGGGTCTTGATCTTGGGTTGATGAAGATGGGCCGTACTGGGCCACCCTTTGAGCCACGCCACAGGCCACAGGCAGGCAAGTCTGGGGACCCCCGTTCCCAGAATGCCGACAGTAGCCCCCGGGCCCAAGGCGCGCTCGGGCTTGGCTTAGCAACGAAGCGAAAGGGCAAGTGCGGAGCGCCGCGGGCCCCAACAGCCTGCGGCCTTGGGCGCCGCATGGCATTTGACTGGATGTGGGCGTCTCCGCTTCCCCACGCTACCTCGGCGGCTGTCCGATTTGACGAGTCTCTGCATGCAACAATGAGTCATGATTACCTGCGATCGTGGAGGCCGACGGTTGGCCTCCTCTGGACTATAAGTACGGAGAGGCGTGAGCCCCCGCAGTCCATCTCTTTGCTCCACTCCTTCTTCCATCTTGACGCCAATGGCGCCGATCCACCGGTTCTCAGCTGAGGAGAAGGGCAAGGCCCGCCGAGAGGAGCCCGACCCGCTCCCGCCGAAGAAACGGCCGGTCCCTGGCCGCCGTGCCGAGGCTGCTCGGCCGAAGATGTCGAGGCCTTGGTACGAGCGGCCACCCCCTGGGTTTCCGCTTACTCTGTATGCCCGGGTCGAGGGTCCCGGAGAGGGAGACACCGAGCGGCGTCGCCTGCGCCGTCGGCGACGTCGACGAGTTGTGGCGGTGCGCGCCACCGCCCCTGGAGTCCACGCCACGGACTCCTCTTGCGAGCTCGTACTTCATGCCGTCATGCCTCCAAGCTCCTGGATACCCTTCCCTTCCTTCTTCGCCTTTGAGATGCCGCCGAGGGGGCCTCTCGAGCTTTGGCTACAGCACGCCGACTGCAGCGCTCCGGCGACCAGAGCGGCGGTTGAAGTAGTCGCTCCGGGCAAGATCTTCATGACCCGAGGCTGGGGCGAGATCGCCCGGGTCTGCCGAACGAGGGGTGCCCTCATGATTCACTTTGAATACGATGGCGCCTCCATGATGTTCTTCAAGGTTTTCGATGCTGAAGGCCGCCGCCTGGAGTGCTTCCCCAGGGGAGGCAGCCACGACGTCGACGTGGCTGGGGCCAGGCCCACCATCCGCTTCCTCAACGGCTCCTCCGGCAGCAGCGACGACGCTTGGGAGTCCAGCAACTCTCTTGAGCTCTTCGCGACTCCGGAGACGAGCGACGACAGCTATGTGCCCCCGAGCTCGCGACGCGCCCGGAGCAAGGCGGCTGTATCGGGTCGCCGGCGCGGCTGATCTGGATGGGGTTGGCACCGACCTTCCGCGGCCCACTGTTGATGATGGCGTCGGCCATGAGGGCGTGTGTAGTTAGGGTTCCTTAGGATTTGCACCTTTTGTTCCCTGTGAGGAATTGAGGAAACACCCCGTGGGGGCATGTAAAGGGTCCGCAATGTCTTTTGTTCGTACTATCCTCATTATGAAGCGGCGTGAATGCATGTCCTGTTCTGGCTTGGCTCCCCCTTTCTAACCTCGCGATGACTTGGCGGTCTACGCTGATAGCTCCCGGTCCCCAGGCAGGCTTCAGCCGTCGCCGGTATGCCTGGTCGCGATGCCATGGTCAAGGCCAGGAGGTGAGCGGCCCGAGGTCCAGTAAGAGCCCCTGAGGCGCGATGCTCAGGAGGTCCCCTTTAGCGCTCAAGCAGCCACCGAGCGGTGAGAAAGGAAGGCAGCGTCGCCGTTACAGAGCTGCGTTAAGTGAGGGTTTGGTGTCGTATTGGTTAGTTGTTCCAGGAGCGCGACTTATCTCGAAAGCTTAGAGTCGTTCTTCCGCGAGGTGTCGGACCTGCGTGTCGGCAGCTGGGACTTCACCGGGTCAGAGTTTCATGAGCCTCTCATCCCTTCCCCGCACTCTCCTTCGTGCTCTACGTCCTCAGGTCCCGGCCCTCGAGCAAACTCAGCCGCCGCTGTTATGCCAGGTCACGATTCGTGGACAAGGCCAGGGGTGAGGGCTGGAGAGCCAGTAAGAGCTCCTGAGTCGCGATGCTCAGGAGCCCCCCTTTTAACGAGCGAGCGGATCATACGGATGAGAGAGAGAGGGCCCACGACGCCCCCACGTTACTCCTTAGGTGGACCCTGTAGACCAATATGAGAGAAGCAAGGGTTGCCATTACGATTGCCGGTCAGCCATGGGATGCTCCGAGAGGGTGATGAGGGCACTGAGGGCCTGGTGAGGTAGCCCTTTGCGGGGCTGCCGCGGCCAGAGCTCGGCCACTCAGATTTATCGGTGTTGCAGGGACGGACCCATGCGCAAGCACCGTGCCAGTGCGAGTGGCTCCAAGGGCAGATGTCAATCGAGAAGGCGATTATCATAGGCAGGTTAAGCATGAAGGTAGACCAACTTAGATAGATGCAGGGAAGATACATGCCACCGGGTCAGGCCCGAGCGGCTTGGGGATGATGCAGCCCGAGGGGCGCCCCCAGCAAAGTGAACTAAAGACATAAGCAAAACAGATACACGTCGCAGGGACGGACCCACGCGACCTAGGAATAATGCAGCCCTGAGGGCGCTCTCAGCTGAAATGAAACTCAAAAGATATCACCTGGTGTCATTGCAGAGTGGGTGTTGGAGTAGCTGACGATGCACGGTGAAGAAGCCGGTCCTCACGAGCCACCGGAGCCCTGAGCCTCGGGAGGCTCTGGGGGTCCGGGCGGCTCCTCAAGGTCCATCTCCATCTCCACCAGGAAGGCGCGATGCCTGACCTCCTGAGCTTCCAGAATGCTCTGCATCAGGCGCTGGTGAGCTACAGCCGCGTTCGGCAGGCCGAAAGGCATGCGAACGTAGCTGTGAGGCGGACCCTCACAACGCCCCACGCGCGAAGGCCAGAAACGCTCCTGAGACGCGACTCGGTTGAGCCCTGGGTAGTTGATGCAGACGTGCAGCCCGCCATCCTCGCCTGGATGAGGAGCTACGCCGGGCAAGCGGCGGTTGCCGCGCATGACTCTCGATTCCTGCAGCTCCTGAGTGACCTTGGTGATGAATTCCTGAGGGTTGGGCCCTCCTTGCCTCAGGCCTTCCTGAGGGAAATGTGCCGCAACGCACGCCTCCAAGTGGTGCCCGAGCGCCTCCCTCGTGATCTTGGCAAAGTCAGAGGCCCTCCAGGAGAGAGCCCCCGAGCCCTTCCTGAGGAGGGCGCCGGGCGCGCCTTCCTATGCGCTGGAGGGAGGCGCCAACCTCCGGAGGCACTGAGCTGGGTGATGTCTTCTTCTTCTTGGGGACTGCCTCGGGAAGGTTCATGCCTTTGCCGTCCTGTTCCTCGACTAAGGCGGCTTGGAAGGCACGTTGGAGATAGCACACCGCATCCCTTTCTTCGCAGGGGACTGTGATGACTTCGCCGCTTCCCGGCATCTTGAGGACATTGTAACCATGGTGAGTCACTGCCATGAACTTGGCCAAGGCCGGATACCCGAGGATGGCATTGTATGGCAGGCGAATGTGGGCAACGTCGAAGTCGATGAGCTCGGTACGGTCGTTCTTGTGCTATCCAAAGGTGACAGGGAGGCAGACCTGCCCTATCGGGGTGGTGGAGCCATCAGTGACTCCGGAGAAAGGCTTGGTTGGCTAAAGTTGATCATGAGGCACTTGGAGGTCGTTGAATGTCTCGACGGACAGAACGTTGAGTCCTGCCCCTCCATTAATGAGAGTCCTGGTGACTTGCACGTTGCTGATGACTGGGGAACAAAGCATTGGGAGGACGCCGGCTGTAGCCGCACACTTGAGCTGATCCGCTGAGCTGAACGTGATGGTGCACGCGGACCACCTGAGAGGGCGCGTGGCCTCGAGCCTGGGGAGGGCTGCGTTCACCTCGCGAGCAAACTGCTTGAAGATGCGCTGAGAGGCTGGGGCCTGGGCGCCGCCCAGAATGCAAGCGATAGCACGCGGCTTCTGGAAGCCCCCAGCCCCCTCGTCCTGATGATGATCGTCATTCCTTCTTGGTGGTGGCGGCAAAGGAGGAAGGCCTGCGTTGCCCTGTGGGCGATCCTCGCGAGGCTGATCCCTCCAAGCCTCCTCGCGAGGCTGGTCCTGCCAGCAGTCCTTGCGAGGTCGGTCACGCCACCCTTGGCGAGGGCCCCGGTCGTCCCATCATCCTCCACCACTTCCTCCTCCTCGGACGTAGCCCCGATCGTTGCGCTCAGGGCGTCGACCGATACGTCCTTCTCGCACGGCCTTGAGCTCTTGGCATTCGCTGGTGTTGTGGGTGTGGAGGTCGTGCTACACGACGTACCGGCTGACTTTGGACGACTCCGGCCGGTCCCTGCCGCGCTTCTGTCCGGCTCTGCTGCGAGCATGGCTGCTCCTTTGCGCTTCACATCTTTGGCCTTGCCTTTCTTCTCTTCAGGGTCAGCAGCTGGGAGCTCGAGAAGGGAGAGGCGCCCCTCCTCAGCCCTTGCACTTGGTCGCCAGGTTGAACAGCTCCAGAGATGTGCACAGATCCTCGTGGATTGCCAGCTTCTCCTTCATCTTGACGTCGCGGACGCCATCAGAGAATGCTGAGATGATGGCCTCCTCAATCACTTTGGGAATCTTGAGGCGAGCATTGTTGAAGCGCTGGATGTACTTTTGCAAGGTCTCTCCTAGCTGTTGCTTGATGCGGTGCAGGTCGCCCACGGCCGGAGGACGGCCGCGAGTGCCCTAGAAGTTGGTGATGAAGCGGGTGCGCATCTCGTCCCAAGAGGAGATCGTGCCAGGAGGCAGGTTCAGGAGCCAGGTGCGGGCACCATCTTTGAGCGCCATGGGGAACCAATTTGCCATGACCTTCTCGTCCCCGTTGGCCACTTCGATGCCCAGCTCGTAGAGCTGCAGGAACTCCGCGGGGTCGGCAGTGCCATCATAGCGGGGAGGCAGGTCCGGCTTGAACTTGCTTGGCCAGGCGACACTGCGTAGCTCGGTGGTGAAGGCGCGGCAGCCTGCGGTGGCCACCAGAGCCCTTTGCAGACGCGGGGCTTGCTCCTGGGGATTCCCGCGTGCCGCCGCCAGGGGCAGCGTGGGGTCTTGACGTGCTGGCGCAGGGACGCGATCATGACGCGCTGGAGCAGGAAGCATGCGAGGACCTTCTTGGGGACGAGGGATTTCTTGGCAGCTCCTTTCTTGTCGCGTGGGCACCAGACGCGGTGGGTCTCGTCCAGGGGCCGCGCGCCTTGGAGCCAGGGCGCCTTCTTGGGGAGGAGGCGGTGGAGGCGCCTCCTGAGCTGCATCACCCATGCAGGACGGAGGGCGAGGCAGCGAGAGGGACGGCGCAGGAGAGCCCCATGCGGCGCTAATGAGCTCAGTGATGCGAGCGAGCCACGCCTCGTAAAGGTCGTCGACGGGGCGGTAGTGCAGGAGCTCTCGTGCCAGGAGCAACGTGGCATGCGCGTCCGTGGGGGCGTGACGAGCGTGAGATGACGACCCAGCTGGAGTCAGCGACGGAGTGGCGGTGCGGCCTTCCCGCCGCACCGAGGGATGCAGCGACGATGCCTGCTACTCGTTCCCCGCCGGGCCGGTGGCGGCGTTGGCAACAGGCGACGGAGAACGACGTGGAGGCCCACCGACGGGAGCCGTCTGGGCGACGCGGGCGGCGAGAGCAGCCCGACGCTCGGCACGAGCTCGGCGAGCGTCAGCCATGGATGCGATGAATGATCGAACGTGGGGCGGCAGAAGAAAGATTCCGGCGCACCCCTACCTGGTGCGCCAAATGTCGAATATCAGGTTCCGGCAAAACCCTTAAGGTTCAAACTCTGGGGTGCATGCGAAGATCTTCCCCCTGCTGATTCACGTTCGAACCCATAGATAGAGAGAAGCAAGAGCTAGCCTAGTTCTTCTTCTCCCTTGAACCCAACAGCTCTAGGAGCGATTATAGCTACTTTCACCGATCTAGTGATCATGCGGAGACCCCGCAGAGCAGGACTAGGGGTGTTATCTCCTCGGAGAGCCCCGAACCTGGGTAAGATCCGCCGGCGTGCATGTCTTCGCCTCATCCCGTTTCCAGGCACCGGCGACGTTTTATTGGCTCCCACAATGATAAGCCATCCCTTGGCATATGTCGCACCAACCACCCGACATTTGGCGCCCACCGTGGGGCCAGGTGCACCGTCGTCCGGAGACCTGTTCTGGACGGGAACCCTTTTCCTCCCCCGCGAGCGCAGCCAGCCTGCTGCGCCCGATGGCGTTTGCCTCGACGCGCTGCAAGGCGTCGACGACGCCTGCAGCGAGCCGCCTCGCCGATCTGTTCGGCGAGACTCGCATCTCCGACGAGCCTGCGTCCGACGTAGGCACCGACTACCCCGAGAGCCGCCTCGTCAGCCTCCTCGACCAGCTTCACGTCTCCAGCGAGCCTGCTGCAGACATGGAGTCGGTCGGCTCCACCGACCCGATGCTCATCGACTCCGACACAGCGTCGCTTGACGCCTACCCCTCCGACGTGGTGGTCTTCGACGACCCCCTCCCTCGAGCTGACAGCGGCAGTAGCGCTGTCACCGAAGTGCTGGTCATCAGCCACGTCGCCAACTCGGGCGAGAACGCCCACGACGCCCTGCAAGCGGCAATGCACGACCTCTCCGTCCCCATCCCGGCCGATGCCGACGCCGAGACCCTGGAGGCACGCCGCCTCGCCCTCATCGCGGAGGGCCAGAAGATAGCCTCCATGAGACGCCTCACCGAGGCCCACCAGCGCGAAGTCGACCGCGCCGCCTTCGGTACGCCGCCGCCTAGCGGCCCGAGCCGGGCCGGCTTCGTCCAGAAGCGCGGCGCAGCCGTTGCCAGCATGCTGGGCGCAGATCGCCCCGTCTACGACACCCCGCTCGAGAATCTGCGAGCCGCTCAGGCGGCTGCAGAGGAGCTCAATGGGCTGGGAGCCGATGAGCTCCCCTACATGACAAGACGGATCCAGCAGCTGATCGACGCGGCTGCAGAACGACACGAAGCCGGCGCCCGTGCTGAAAGTCATCCCCCGCGCCGGGAGCACGCCGCGACGTCCCGCTCGCCGACTGCGAGCGGCGCGCGCCAGAAGAAAGACAAGGAGCCGGCTGCCAGCCGCAGCCGGACTCGCATTACCATCGAGCGCGACGCGGAAGGCCACCCTCGAGCGGTTGAACACCAAGGAAACCTGCCTCCTCCCCCGCCTCGAAAGGAAAGACGCCTCACTCCGCCGCCTGTCACGCATCCGATTCTTGGCGACCGACTCGGCCGCCGAGAAGGAGTCGGCGAAAACGACGCCCGCCACAGGATCGACCGCCTTGCTCGATCCTTGGCGTTAGAAGAAGAAGACGATGTCGGCCCGCCATGCTTTGGCCCCCGCATCCGCAACGAGCCCTTCCCTAAAGGGTTCTCGCTCCCCAGAGACACGCCCAAGTACAACGGCTCGGTGAAGCCGGAAGATTGGCTCATCGACTACTCCACGACCGTCAGTATCGCCAATGGCAATCGGCGCATCGTCGTGAAGTACGTTCTCCTGATGCTGCAAGGCACGGCGCGCACATGGCTTAATAGCCTCAAGCCCTACAGCATCAACAGTTGGCTGGACTTCACCGAAGTCTTCGTCCGCAACTTCACCAGCACCTACAAGCGGCCTCCCAAGCCTCGCCAGCTCTCCCTCTGCGTCCAAGGGCCCAACGAGTCGACCCGCGACTACCTCATGCGATGGGCCGAGCTCCGCAACTCCTGCGAGGGAGTGCACGAGGTCCAGGCCATCGAGTACTTCACCGCCGGGTGCCGAGAGGGCACCCTCCTCAAGCACCGACTCCTCTGCGACGAGCCGGCTACCCTCGATGAGTTGCTGGTCATCGCCGACAAGTACGCCACCGCCGAATCCTCAATGAAGACCGAGCTCCGAGTGGACGCCTCGGGGAAAGTGATTACTCCGGCTCCCAAGACGCCGGCTGGCGACCCTAATCGGCGCCCCTACCAGAACGACCACAAGCGCAAGGGCCCCATGCCGGCTTCCTCCAGTCGGCAGGTGGCCACAGTTGAAGACGAGCAGCCCGAAGAACGGCCCGCTCCCAAGAAGAAGGGTGGCCGGCCGCCTTGGCAGCCGTCTTTCTCCTACGAACAAGCTCTAGATGCCCCTTGCAAGTTCCACAGCGGCGCGAAGCCGTCCAACCACACAACCCGGAAATGCCACTGGCTCACCCGCATCACCAAGGGCGAAGGGATGTTGCCGCCTCCGCCTCCCGGCCCGCCGCCTCCAGCCCCCCACCAGCCGGTGGCTCGGCCGGCAGTCGGCGCCATCCAAGACGAATTTCCCGAAGAGCACGCCGCCTACGTCGTCTTCACCAGTCAAGCCGATGACAAGCGCAGCCGACGCCGACAGCATCAAGAAGTGAACGCAGTCGCCACCAGCGCCCCCGAGTTCATGCACTGGTCAGAGAAGCCGATCAGCTGGAGCCAGGCCGACCACCCAGAGGTGATGCCTGTGCCCGGCTCCTATGCAATGGTCTTGGACGTCACCCTCGCGATGAAGAGGCGAGCTGCCAGATTTTCCCGCGTCTTGATAGACGGCGGAAGCAGTATCAACATACTGTACCGCGATACCATGGAGAAGCTGAATATCAAAGCGAAGCAACTCGTGCCGAGCCGCACCGTCTTCCATGGTATCGTACCCGGCCTGTCTTGCTCTCCAATCGGCAAGATCAAAATGGATGTTCTCTTCGGAGACAAAGATCATTTTCGCCGGGAAGCAATATGGTTCGAGGTAGTGGATTTGGAGAGCCCCTATCATGCACTGCTTGGCCGACCTGCTTTGGCCAAGTTCATGGCTGTGCCCCACTACGCCTACCTAAAGATGAAGATGCCGAGCTCGAAGGGGGTCATCACGGTAGCCGGCGACTACAAGAAGTCCATCGAGTGCGCCATGGCCAGTAGCCGGCTGGCCGAGTCCCTCGTGGTGGCAGAAGAGAAGAAGATGTTGGAACGGGTTGTGGCCATGGCCGGCAAGCAGCCGGCCTTGTCCCCTAACCCCAAGGATTGTGATGCACATGACTCCTTTCAGCCTGCCAAAGAGACAAAGAAGATACCTCTGGACCCGGAGAATCCGGAGAGGTTCGCTGTCATTGGGGCGAACCTGGATAGTAAATAGGAAGGCCAGCTTGTCGACTTCCTCCGTGAGAATCGAGACATCTTTGCATGGTCCCCAAAGGACATGCCGGGTGTCCCAAAGGATTTCGCCGAGCACAAATTACATGTCCGAGCAGATGCGAAGCCGGTCAAGCAACCCCTCCGCCGATTGTCTGAAGAGAAGCGAAGAATTGTGGGAGAAGAGATAGCCCGGCTCCTTGCCGCCGGCTTTATCATGGAAGTGTTCTTTCCAGAGTGGCTTGCCAACCCAGTTCTGGTTCTGAAGAAGAATGACAAGTGGCGTATGTGTATAGACTACACTAGTCTGAACAAGGCCTGCCCAAAGGATCCGTTTGCTCTGCCACGGATTGACCAAGTGATAGACTCCACAGCCGAATGCGAGCTGTTAAGTTTTTTGGATGCATATTCAGGGTATCATCAGATCAAGTTGGACCCGGCTGACCGCCTGAAGACTGCCTTCATCACACCCTTTGGAGCTTTCTGCTACCTGACAATGACATTCGGCCTGAGAAATGCCGGTGCCACTTTTCAGCGTTGCATGCAGAAATGTCTCTTGAAACAACTCGACAGAAATGCCCACGTCTATGTAGACGACATTGTGGTGAAGACAGAGAAGCGCGGTACCTTGCTGGAAGACCTGAAAGAAACATTCGCCAACTTGCGCCGATTCCAGGTCAAGCTCAATCCCGAGAAGTGCGTGTTCGGAGTACCAGCCGGCCAGCTGCTAGGCTTCCTGGTCTCCGAACGCGGCATTGAGTGCAACCCCGTCAAGATCAAGGCCATCGAGAGGATGGAGATTCCCACCAAGCTGCGAGATGTGCAGAAGTTCACTGGCTGCTTAGCCTCCCTGAATCGTTTTATCAGCCGACTAGGAGAAAAGGCTCTCCCCTTGTACCGACTCATGAAGAAGTCCACTCACTTAGAGTGGAATGATCAAGCTGACCAAGCCTTCCATGAGTTGAAGAAAATGCTGACCACTCCGCCTGTCCTGGCTGCGCCGACTGAGAAGGAGCCCATGCTCCTCTACATCGCCGCGACTAGCCGAGTCGTCAGCACTGTTGTTGTGGTCCAGCGCCCGGAGGAAGGCCGAGCCCAGCTAGTCCAGAGGCCGGTCTACTATCTCAGCGAAGTACTATCCAGCTCAAAGCAAAACTACCCGCACTACCAGAAGATGTGCTATGGGGTGTACTTCGCTGCCAAGAAACTGAAGCCCTACTTCCAAGAGCACCCCATCACGGTCGTGTGCACTGCCCCGCTTGCCGAGATCATAGGCAGCCGGGATGCATCCGGCCGGGTGGCCAAATGGGCCATTGCCTTGGCGCCCTACACGATTTTCTATCAACCCCGCACCGCCATCAAGTCGCAAGCACTGGCCGACTTCCTCGTCGACTGGGCCGAGACCCAGTACTTACCGCCAGCTCCCGACTCTACCCATTGGCGGATGCACTTTGACGGGTCCAAGATGCGCACCGGCTTGGGAGCCGGCATCGTCCTCACCTCTCCCAAAGGCGACAAGCTCAAGTACACGCTGCAGATCCACTTCGCCGCCTCCAACAACGTCGCCGAGTACGAGGCGCTCGTACATGGGCTCCGGCTAGCCAAAGAACTCGACATACGCCGGATCCTGTGCTACGGCGACTCAGACTTGGTGGTCCAGGAATCATCTGGCGACTGGGACGCCAAGGACGTGAACATGGCGAGCTATCGTTTCCTCGTCCAGCAGATAAGCGGATACTTCGAAGGGTGCGAGTTCCTTCACGTACCAAGGGCCGACAACGACCAAGCAGATGCCCTAGCACGGATCGGCTCCACCCGACAAGCCATACCGACTGGCGTCTCCCTCCAGCATCTCCTCAAGCCGTCCATCAAGCCGTCTCCAGAGTCGGATTCCATCTTCGTACCGCCTGCGCCAGATATAGCCGGATCCGACTGGAGAAATCCCGCAGGCGGCACGGGGACTTCGACAACTGGCCCGGGGACTGCCGTAGTGGCACCCGGCCCGGGGACTTCAGAACCCGGCCCGGGGACTGCGGCAGTCGGCCCGGGGACTGCAACGACACAAGAAGCGGTGGCCGACTCCAATTCAACGCCCAACCCACCCACCCGAGTCATGGTGGCCACGTTAACAGAAGAAGAAGTCACAGCTCCCTCATGGGCCCAGCCCATCCTCAAGTTCCTAGTCAGCAGAGAGATGCCAGCTGATGAGATCTCTGCAAGACTAGTGCAACGACGAGCCGCAGCATACACAATAATCAACAGAGAGCTTGTGAAGCGCAGCGTCACTGGAGTCTTCCAGTGTTGTGTCGAGCCAGAAAAAGGAGTGGCAATCCTCAAAGACATCCACCAAGGCGAGTGCGGCCACCATGCAGCCTCAAGATCCCTTGTGGCCAAGGCTTTCCGCCATGGTTTCTTCTAGCCGACTGCCTTGGAGGATGCTAAAGATATAGTCAAGAGCTGCAGAGGATGCCAAGTTTTTAGTTCCAAGCAACACATGCCGGCCTCCGCACTCAAGACCATTCCCCTCACCTGGCCTTTTGCCGTCTGGGGACTGGACATGGTGGGCCCCTTCAAGACAGCCCGCGGCGGCTTGACACATCTACTAGTCGATGTGGACAAGTTCACAAAGTGGATCGAAGCCAAGCCGATTAAGAAGCTGAACGGGCCGACTGCCGTGACATTCATCACCGACATCACTACTCGGTACGGCGTGCCGCACAGCATCATCACCGACAACGGCACGAACTTCGCCAAAGGTGCACTGGCACGTTTCTGCGCGACGCAGGGCATCCGACTGGACTTAGTGTCCGTTGCCCACCCGCAGTCAAACGGCCAAGTCGAGCGAGCAAATGGACTCATCCTCTCCGGCATCAAGCCCCGACTGGTTGTACCACTGGAGCGATCGGCTGGCTGCTGGCTCGAAGAGCTGCCGGCTGTCCTCTGGAGCCTGCGCACTACACCCAACAAGTCAACCGGCTTCACTCCATTTTTTCTCGTGTACGGTGCCGAGGCTGTCATCCCAACAGACATCGAGTTCAACTCGCCTCGGATCACCATGTACACGGAGGAGGAGGCCAAAGAAGCAAGAGAAGACGGCGTGGACCTACTGGAAGAAGGCCGGCTATTGGCACTCAGCCGGTCCACCATCTACCAGCAAGGGCTGCGCCGCTACTACAACCGCAAGGTCAAGCCAAGATCCTTCCAAGAGGGCGACCTTGTGCTCCGGCTGATCCAGCGAACAGCCGGCCAGCACAAGCTCTCGACCCCTTGTGAAGGCCCCTTCGTCGTCAGCAAGGCACTCGGCAACGACTCCTACTACTTGATCGACGCGCAAAAACCAAGAGCACGCAAGAGAGACGACTCCGGCAAGGAGTCGGAGCGACCATGGAACGCAAACCTCCTAAGACGATTTTACAGCTGAAAAGCAGTATGTATCACGCTCCCCTTTTGTATTAAGTACAAACCAACAGGCCCCCCGAACAGTACTCGGGGACTGCCTTTTATTTATCTATGAATGATGAGTGTCATATTCATGAATGTATTATTACATTTTGAATTTTTGTCCGGCACCGGGTTCGACTAGTCGGCCCGGGGACTGGCCGCCTTGAGCTATATCGAAAGTTTTTCCTAAAGTCAGAAAAGTGGCGCGCCGGCTCCCGAGTCCTATCTTGTCGAAAGTCGCAGCTCAAAGAACTGACTGTCCGACTAGCAAGAGACAAGACAGAAAGGACGCCCACACGAAAAATGGCTAAGGAACAACGAACCTATATAGCAAAGAGACGGCCTCCAAACATGCCCGCCGGCTGCCAGAGCAGCCGGCTAGCCGGCTTCCTAAAAATACTTAAGCTTTAGTCCAACAAAGCTAGAGTACTCCCCCCCCCAATCGGCCAAGCACTCCCGCGGCTACAGATTGCGGAGCAACTGTTGGACTGGGGAGGCGGCAACCAAGGGAGGGCGGCAAAGGAAAAAGCAGAAGGACAAAAAGCAAAAGTACAAGGAAAGCCAAATGCATAAGTCATATATACACATAAAGCCGCCAACAGGCCGGCAACAGACATAAGTTTGAATACACCCAGTGGGTGGAATTGTGCAGACTTAACCTAACATTGTTCAAAAGTAACAAGACAGGAAAACAAAAGAAAGAAGACTAAGGCGCGCTGCGGAGGCCGAGCTGGTCGGTGAAGGCGGCCTCGCCGGCTGAAGGAGTGGCCGCCTAGTGGGTCCCGGCTTGACCACCTCCTGCGGCAGGAGACGCACTCGCGCGCGACGTAGTGCTGGAGGCGCGGTCAGGCTGAGGCTGGCCGGCTACTCCACCAGCCGGCTCGGCGTCTTCACCCTCCTCCTCCTCCTCTTCGCCCTCGTCGCTGGAGTCGATATCCTCCGCCGAGTCCTCACCGTACGCTGGGTCCAGCCCGAACCACTCTTCCGGCTGGGCGACTCCATTGTCGTCCACCTCGGGGGCGAAGACGCTGGTGTCGGCGATCGCCGAAGCCCGCCGAATGATGGCCGGCCGCGCCGGCTCTAGCTCCGTGTCGGCTTGCTGCCGCCAGGTAGCCAGCTGGTCTAGGCTCAGGGTGGGATACCAAGCCTTGACGAACTCCAGCGCCCGCCTGGCGCCGGAGCGAGCCGCCGAGGCCTTCCAAGCCTCGAAGCGGCCGACTGCCACCTCCAGCCAGTCGGCAGTCCGACTGGGGGTGCGAGGGACCACTTGGCCGGGCCAGAGGGCGGCCAAGACCTGCGCCCCGGCACGCTGAAGCCGGCGGAGCAGCCGGTGAGCCGGCTGGATGCGAGCCTGGATCGCCAGGAGCTGTTCCTCCAGCAAGCGGCCGGCGGTTGGCGAGATCTCAAAGCCGGCCTGCCTTCGCGCTTGGCGACGGGCCTCGATGGCCTGGTTGGCGGCAGTCGAATAGCCAGGGAAATACTTTGCGCGAAGAAGAAGAAAGAAAGAAAGGAACACCAAAATCAGTAAACAAGCCAAAGTGGCAGATGGCAAGAAAGGACGAAGAGGTAGACGGCTTACCGTCAACCAGATCTTCGATCTGGCCATAGCCGGAGACCAGAGTTTGCCTGGCCTCTGCCCAGCCGGCCGCCTCCATCTCGAACTCGGCCTGGAGAGTGGCTTCGCGGTCCTGCACCGCCTTCAGTGCCGCCTTATGGCTTTCCTCCTGGCCGGCCAGCTTCTTGACCAGGCGGTCGCGCTCCTGCACCAAGGCGGCGAGCTCGGCGTCCTTGGCACGAAGAGCAGTCTGGGACTCCCCCAGCTGTGCCCTTAGACTGGCGTTGGCCGCTGCAAAGTCGGAAGAAGAAGAAGAACAGTAAGAAATTGTCAAGGAAGATCCGACCCGACTGCTCAGCAGTCGGCCCGAATCTCGGGGACTACACCCAGTGGGTGCGCTGACGCGCCCCCACATGAGATAAAGATCAAGTCACGTACCTCGGCTCTCAGTAAGGTCGGCGGTCTTCTGAGTCAGCTCCCGAGCCTGGGAATTGAAGGAGGCCGCTCGAAGGTTGTGGTAGTCCTGCAAGATGGACAGAAGACCGAAGTGAGAACAAAAACAGCAAAGGCAAAACCTCCAAGAAGTTCCAAGCCGCCTGCTCAGCAGCCGACTCGGAACTCGGGGACTACACCCAGTGGGTGCGCTGACGCGCCCCCACGGAAGAAATCAAGATCAAAAGGAGAAATCAAGATCAAGAAGAAACAATATGGGAATACTAACCCGGATGGCCGCCCGCGTTGCAAGGAACTCGTCGGTGAACTGCCTCAGCGCCGCGGCTTGGCTTTGGAGCCGGGTCCGGACGTCTTGTGCAGCCACGTTCACTACGGCTGTCCCTCCGCCTGGCGTCCACCCCGAGGTAGCGCTGGCCGCCTCCGCGTCTCGGGCCGACGAGCTGGAGCCCACGGCTTTCTGTGGCTCCGACGCGGCTTTCTGTGGCTCCGACGCGGCCTTCCCCGCGCGCCGGCTCGGCGGCACCCGAACCGCCACCTCAGTCCTCGCGGCCGGCTCGCCCTCCGCCGACTGTGCAGGCGGCGGATCAGGCCGGCCGCCTTGGGCCGCCCCAGTTGGCGGGGTCGGCTCCGGCGCCTTCTCCAAGATGATGACGTCATCGCCGCTTCCCCCAGCCCTGGCTGGTCGCCGCTGGCTCCCCCTGGCGAGGGCTCCATGTCCCTAGGCGCCATGACGTGCAGCGGGGTGACCATCAAAACCTCCCCCGCCGCCGCCGCCTCAGCCTCTGCCTGGGCCCTGGCTGCGGCCTCGGCGAGTGCCTTCGCCGCCTCCTCCTCCCGTGCCGCCTGGGCGGCGGCCGCCTTCCGTGCCTCCGCCTCCCGTGCCTCCTGCTCCTCCCGTGCCTCCCGCGCGTTCCTTTCTGTCGCCTCCTGGAGGTCGGCGCGGGGGTCCACGCGGCGGGTGGTGCTCCCAGAGCCCCTTGGCGACTCGACGACGGAGCCGGCAGCCGCCCGCTCAAGTGACAACGGAGCTCTGATCGTTGAAGAAAAAGACGAGAGTTCAAGAGCCACCAAAGAAAGAAAGAAAGAGAGTACACAAAGAAAGCGAACTTACGCCGACATGGTCTGCGGTTGCTTCACCACCTTGCGGAAGCGAGCCGCCTTCGCGGCCGCCTCCTCCCGCCTGGTGGCTACCGCCCCGCCTCTGGGTTTCTTCGTTTGGCTGCCGAACAAGCCCTGGGCGGCGCGGCGCTTCTGACCTCCACCCCGAGCAGGCCGCGTGGCAGAGGAACCCGCGCCGCGTCCAGATGCCGGCTGGCGGCGCGGGACGGCTTCGGCTTCATCGTCGTCCGGCCAGTCGTCAAAGGTGGCACTGAACATGGAGCCGCCTGCTTCGCCGCCGGCTTGGCCTCCGCCCGGCTCGACGTCGTCGTCCATATGGACCGCCCCCAGGTCGGGGTCCTCCAGGTCGTGTTCGGTCCGGTCGGGGGCGAATCGGCGCTCCGCATCTGACCCGCCGCCCGGCCGAAGCAGAGAGCTCTGTCGAAGAACAAGCCGACTAAGTCAGAGTCGGCCAAGAGGTGCTCGGCAACAAACCAAAGAGAGAGAAAAAGAGACAAGGGGAGCATACCGTAGGCGGAGGATTAGCTCGGCTATATGGCTCCTTGCCGAAATGCCACTCTTCGATGAGTTTGCAGTTCGCAAGGTAGTTCACCATGTAGGCGACCTCCTCGCGCGGCATCTCCTTGGTGCACATTCGGCTCGGATCGAGCTGGCCGCTCATTTGACAGATCAGATGAGGCCGGCTCTGGAGCGGAAGAACCCGGCGCGTGACGAACGCGGCCAGAAGATCGGGCCCCGTTAGGCCCTCCGACTGGACCATCACCTGCAGTCGGGCGACGGAGGCGTTTCCAGCCGGCGACAGCGTCACCGCCCGGAAGGACCACTGGGGCAGCCTGCCCGCCGGTGGGCCGGCTACGTAAGCCGGCAAGTTGATGTAGTCGCCCTGTGGGGCGATGTTCCGCACGTAGAAGTACGACTTCTGCCACTTCTTCACCGATTGGATTAGCGGGATGACGGGGAAGGGGTTGTCGGCGACCGATCTCCGCGACGCGATGAAGGCACCAGTCTGAGCCGGCACGCCCCGCATGCGCGTGCCCAGCTTCGACTGGAAGAACTCCCCCCAGAGCTCGAGGGTGGGGAGGACGCCGAGGTAGCCCTCGCACAGGGTGACAAAGGCGGACAGCAGCAGCACCGCGTTGGGGGTGAGATGGTGCGACTGGAGCTGATAGAAGTCGAGCCAGGAGCGGAAGAAGGCGCTCACTGGCAGGCCGAAGCCGCGCAAGAAGTGCGAGCGGAAGACCACCCGCTCGCCCTCCTGCGGCTCCGGTGTGATTTCCTTCGCCGGCGCGAGGCGGACCTCCACTTTGTCCGCGGTGGGCAGCCGCCGCGTGTCGCGGAGGAAGTCGACGTGGTCGTCGTGGACGTTGGAGCCGTCCCAATCCCCGCCATACTGCTCCGTGGTGGGAGGCATGGCGAAAGCTAGCGCGGCGGCGGAGGAATGCGCAGTGGAAGAGCGCGGCGGCGAGGCGCTGTCGCGAGAACGGGCGAGCGAAGAAGACGGTGGAAGTAGGAGGAGCGTGCGAGGGCCTGCCGCCCTCCGCCTCCCCCTACTTATAGCCTCGCGAGGCGAGGCTGAAGAGGCCGGACGTGGGGGGAGACGTGGGATTAACTGCACCCACTCCCCCCACGTCTCGCGATTATTGCGCATAAATGCGAGCCGAAACTGCCGCACAGGACGTGCGGGCGGTTTCGGGATACAAAGGATCTGCGCCTGGGCCGGGGCGCGGACGTGGCGGGCCCCCTCCCTGCGGCGACGTCCCGTCACGCGCGTGGGCTGGCAGGCTTTCCGGCCACGTGGTTCGCAGACGGCCAGTGGCCGGCCCGCGGCCCGGTGCACGCGCCAGCGGACTCCCGCCCTCCCACTCCAGAAGATTTCGACTCAGGCGGCGCGCCCGACCAAGGCCGGCTCCCAGCTGCCGGCTTGTCAAGATAGGAAGCTGATCGAGCTTCTCAACCCCTACTCCACCTCGAAGCCCAATCAGCTTCGAGGACTACTGTCGGAGATAATGGCCACGGGTAGCCTAACCGACTACCCTGGCTCTTAAGAAAAATTATCAGGCCTTTGGGCCTTCAAGCACTCCAAGCATCTGGGCTGCCTTCCCTGGCCGGCTACCTCCGAAGCCGACTCTCGGAGGGCGACCCAGCCTCAAACAACCCCTCCCCAGGACGACTACGGGGTGGCCGAGTCCAAGAAGCCGTCCAAGAAGGACGCCGACTCCTAGGAGCCAGCCGAGATCACAACCACCAAAGCTGTTCCCACATAACGGCGACAAGACGGGGTGTGGCCACAGTGCGGCCCACTACCCCCGAAGCCCGAGGCGGGCATGGCTACAGGAGGCCGTACGGCACGGCCGTCTCCCATGCGGCTCGGCACTGTAGCCATGCTAGCCTCGACGTCATCCACGACGGACTCCCGTACGGCCCACGGGCGGCGGGCCCCTTCAGCCAGAGAGAGGCGTGGAGGCGGCCCGGCCTTTCCCAGTCGGCCAAGGGCGTAGCCGGCTCCCAGAAGCCGGCTACTCTCCTCCTCGAAGCAGGAGCCCCATTAAGGAGACAAGACGAGGTAAGGCTACAGTGAGAGCCCCCAAGGCGGCCCACTGTAGCCACGCTTACCTCGACAAAGCCCTCGTCATCAGAGGCGAGGCTACAGTAAGCAGCCGCCGACAAGACCCTAGGCGGTGGGGCCGGCCTGTCGACCAAGAAGCCGGCAGCCGGCGGGACCCACCAGCCGGCGGGGCCCAATTGCCGGCGGAGAAGCCGGCAAGCGTAGACACTTACGGCTGGGACCAGCTCCCAGTCGGATTACCATTGTACCCCCGGGGGGTAGGCCTATATAAACCCCCCGGAGCACCCATGCAAAGGGTTGGCCTCTGAGCATAGAGTTGCCTTCTAAGCATAGCACACACACACACACCATAGATAGAGAGAAGCAAGAGCTAGCCTAGTTCTTCTTCTCCCTTGAACCCAACGGCTCTAGGAGCGATTGTAGCTACTTTCACCGATGTAGTGATCATGCGGAGACCCCGCAGAGCAGGACTAGGGGTGTTATCTCCTCGAAGAGCCCCGAACCTGGGTAAGATCCGCCGGCGTGCATGTCTTCGCCTCATCCCGTTTCCAGGCACCGGCGACGTTTTATTGGCTCCCACAATGATAAGCCATCCCTTGGCATATGTCGCACCAACCACCCGACAGTCCTCTTCCCAAATATTGAGCGGGAAGGGCACCAACAACGGCTATTTCGAAGGGGAACATCTAGTACAAGTTATCCTGACTAAAGTGGTCTTCGACGGCCAAAGGCACTGGCGATGACGCTGTCTTGGGCTCCACGGTGACCTCCGTCCTGCCGCTCTGCTGGTCTTGGTCTCGTTGCACCGAAACGGTAACCTTTGCTTGATGCCTCGGTACTCCGCGCCTGAGCTTGCCCCCTTTGCACCGAAGAGGAAACAAGGACACTACGCAGGCCGGCGCCCGCCTGGCCTTGATCGTCATGGCTTGCGTCGTGGGCACCTCGCGAGGTACCCCTGCCTTGATCTCTACGCCTCCTCGCGAGCGTGCTTTGTGAGGCCGCTCCTGAGGAAGCCTTGCGTCGTCCACCCCGCGAGGCTTGGCCCCTCGCGACGGTCCTGAGCTTGGGTTGATGAAGATGGGCCGTACTGGGCCACCCTTTGAGCCACGCCGCAGGCAGGCAAGTCTGGGGACCCGCGTTCCCAGAACACCGACAGCGTGGGGCTGCGACTGCCTGCGCACAAGTAAAGGGGTGCAAAAAGGGACCCCTACTTTTGTACACCGACAGGTACCTGCATAGAAATCTCCACTCCTCGGGAGGCATCCTGGGATGGCGCTTCTCAGGAGGTCTTGGTGTCGCTCACATCGCGAGGCCAAGGGCTCGCGCGAGGGTCTTGTACTTCAGGTCTTTAAGTTGGGTCATACTAGGCCATCGGAGAAGCCATGCGCTGGGCCGCAGGCTGGCAAGTCTGGGTACCCCCATTCCTAAAACGCTGACAGTAGTCCCCGGGCCCAAGGCGCGCCTGGCCTGGCTTCGAGGTGATGGCAAGGGGTGAAGGGCGAAGCGCCACGAGCCCCAACCGCCTGCAGGCCAGGCCCGACACATGGTGCATGATGGGGCGCGGGCGGCTCCACTTCCCCACATTTGCCTCAGCAACTGTCCTTGCTGACAAAAAGTCAAGCGCACACCATGGACCATCATTGTCCGTCGCACGCCCGCCTTCTGCTCCTTCCTTCCCCTGCAAGCTCACGCTTCTTGCGTTGGATCTTGCGCCCGCTCCTACCAGCCTCACCGCCATGGCTCCCAAGAGGAAGGGGGCAAGGCCTCGATGGCAGTGAAACCTCAGGTGGGGCCGGAGCACGTGCTGGGCCGGTCCACCGTGCTCAATCTTGAGGGGCAGGACAAGGTCTGGCATGCGATCGCCGCCGACTCCAAGGAGTGGAGGGCAACGAAGATCTGGCCCGCATCCTAGTCCTCAACAGACTTGGAGGCCACCAACATCCCCCTTCACCTCCACGCCCTCTTCTCCCTCTTGCTCCCTTCGTTCTTAGATTTCTTCAACGCCGTGCTTACGCACTACCAGGTCCACGCATTGCACTTTGACCCTGGGTCCATCGTCCTCCTCTCCGCCTTTGTGTTCTTGTGCGAGGCCTTTGCGGGCATCGCCTCGTCCGTGGCCCTGCTCCGCCACTTCTTATCCCTCCAGATGGCCGCCCGTGAGCAGCACTCGGGATGCGTGTCACTTCGAGCGGTAGACACGACGGCTGGTGCGGGCATTGACTCCGAGCTTCATCCGGACGCAGTGAGATTTCGAAAGCAGTGGGCGTATGTCGATGCCGCCGCGTACAGCCCCCTGCTCCTGACCCCGACGGCCTTCGTGGAGCCGAGCTCTGGCTGGGAGCATGTAGAGCTTGTCAACCCGCGGCTTGTGCGAGTCACGGCCAGGCGAGCCATCCTGAGGAAGGCGGGTGTGACGATGGCGATGGTGGTGAGGTAGTACGTCCGGCGGAAAATTGCTCCCCTCCAGTGCCATTCTCGTCTGATGTGGGCCTTCACCGGCCCCGAGGATCCCATGAGGCTTCGGGAGCCTTCCCTTCCTTCCAGCCACTACGCAGGGTGCTTTGCCTCCTGACCGACGGAGAACCCGCCACACTTCCTTCAGGAGGGCTCCGCTTGTACAATTATCTGGACGAGAGAGCCTTCGCCCAGAAGATGCCAAGCTTCAACGAGTGGGGGCTTCTCCCCAAGGACCATGAGAGGCCTCGCGACAACCCCTTCCTGGTGGCTCTAGGCCTTGGGGACCCTAGGGACTATGCCTTCCAAGCAACTGCGAAGGAGCACTCTGAGCTGCGCGTCCCTCCAGCGTCTGCCTCTGCCCCTCCGAACAGTGGAGGGGACGCCTCGCCCGGAGGCACGACTGTCGCCCCTGCCGCGGGGGGCCGCTCGCCAGGCTCCAGCGTGTTGTCTTCCGGTCCCCGCGCACCCCGGAAGGAGCCCGGGGGCCGCAACATCCTTCCCCCGAGGGCCCTGAAGAAGAGGAAGTGGATCGCCATGGATGAGTAAGCGTCCGGCCTCCCTTGATTTCCGTGCGGTGTGCGTCTCTGAATTCTTGCTCCTCAGGTCCCCTCTTGATGAAGGAGCGAATGCGCCTCCGCCACCACCTCCCAAGGGCGTTGGGCCCATAGCGGCTTTGGGCCTTGCGAGCTGCACGGCCGCGCGCAAGGAGACACCCGCACTCGGGCCAAAGCCACCCCTAGGGGGCCTCGGGCCCGTGTTTCCGGCGTCCTTCTTTAGGCGTGGCTTCCAGCTTGCAGGGGCGGTGCCCCGGCCTCCCGTGATGATTCTTCCTGGTGACTGGACGCCTCGGGGGGTCGGTGCTTTCTTCGAGCAGAGGGCGAGTTTGCATCGGACCCAGCCCCTGAGCTGGAGGGCCAGACGGTGGAACCTTAGCCCCTGGGCCCTTGCTGGAGACGGGTGGGCTTTCGCGTGCCTTCCCTGCTAACCAGGGGGTGGAGGAAAACCCCGGTCAAGCGCTGGAGCTCGCGCGCGGCCGCAGTGCCGTCCGGCATGGCCTTCTTTAGGGCGTGGTGAGCGCGCTAGGTCACCTCGAGGCAAAGCTTAACGACGTTGACACATACCTTGGGGTGGAGCGCCTGCGCGTGGCACGCAAATGGCGTTGGCTCGAGGTCGCCATCAACCTCGGTCGTCTGCAACGTGAGCATGCTCGCTCGGAAGCTGAGGAATCCCTTGCCGCAGCGAGGTAGGCCCGCGATCGCGCCCTTGAGGAATTCCGGGCCGCGGTTTGCCGGCGCGAGGCCGCAAAAAAGCGTGGGAAGGAGCTTCAAGCTTCAAACGCCGCCCTTGAGCGGCAAGTCCAGGCATGCAAGGCCGCCCTTGCCACCTCGGGGCCGTCCACAGGCGAGGCGAGGCTCCACACGTTCGAAGACATGCTGGCACTGGAGGCACTGGAGCAGAGCGTGGAGCGCAAGCGGCTGGAGGTGATGGAGCGCTAAGTGGCTGCCGCCGAGGACTCCCTCGCCTTCCGGGAGGCGATGATCCAGGGAGAGGTCAACAAGAGGGTAGCGGGGGTTCGTAGGGCCCTCGCCAAGGACTACCACAAGAAGCTGAAGGTTCAGCAGTCCCGTTTCTACAAACGGCGCGACGAGCTGAAAGGCGAGGCTGATGGGCTCAAGAAGAAGTTAGCCACAATGGAGCGACGCGAGAAGGCTGCGATGGACGCCCAGGCAGCGGCCGAGGCCGAGTTTTCCTTCCTCTACAAGCAGGTGGAGGATGTTATGTCCCTCATGGAGAAGGCTTCGGGCGAGGCGAACCGAGCTCGGGGCCTGTAGCACAGGCGCTCCCAGATGTTCCAAACCCCTGAGGGGAGGGCTGGCGTCTCCAGTCCGCTCATCTCCGACGACGCTGATTATCTTGGCTTCTTCACCAGGATTGTGGAGCGTCTTGAAGGAGGCGTGGAGAAGGTGCGCCAGCTCGTCGAAGAGAAGAGCCATGACCTCCTCGTGCGAGCATCTTCATGCGTCTTCAGCCACCTTCTCCGCTTTGATCCTGACTTCGACTTCGAGGCCGTGACAGCCCCCATGCCCGAGGTGATTCAGGGCGCCCTAAGGATTGGGTGGAGGATCACATGGATGACCTGATCACGGAGTTTACCCCTGTTGAAGGCGAGGACCAACCTGTGATCGAGGGGCGTGGAGTTGGTGGTGGCGATGGCGATAACGCGTCTCCCTAGGTTGTCTTTTTCTTTTCCCTGTTTGCCTGTCAACATTTTGAATATGACCCCGTGGGGATGTGAAAGTACTTTGGAAGAAACTCCCTTATGATGTATGAAGTAGCGTTGTACTCCCTTAGGCCATCTTCCCTCGCTTGTTGTGCGTCTGTAGCCCCAGGTGGAGGATGGATCGTTACCGTTATACTGGGTCGTGGTGCCCGGCCGAGGTCAGGAGGCGGGTGTTTGCCAGGGACCTTGGGCCATGTGCGCCCGCTGGCTCGCTCGAGAGCGTGGCGCGAGGACTCGGACGCCAAAGTCTTGGCGAGGTATGTGCCCGAGCAGACCCGCGGCTGTTGTGACCTGGGCCCCCGGGAGGGCCCCTCAACTCCGATGGTGCTGACTCAACCGTACACACCGTGCCCAGCCCCTGCTCACGAGAGAGAGAGAGAGAGAGAGAGAGCTGGCAGCTTCCAAACCTCTAAAAAACGAGGCTCGAAACTGGAAACACTGCAAGGATAAAAACTCCCACCCCTTTCCGAATAAAGACACAAAACTTCAACTTCATTTCAAGAAATGGAAAATTTGGTTACAAGAACAAGCGAAAGAACAGCCATGTCCACCACCTACACTAGTCTTCTAGTCTTCCCACCAGCGCGGAGGATGGGGCCTCCACTAGGCGTGGGCATAGTCGCTGATTGACCGTGTCATCCGCCAGGGCGGAGCATGGGGCTTCCACTTGGGCGTGGGTGGGAGCCCCCGCAGGGCCGAGGGGCGGCGCGCCGAGAGACTACGGGGCATGTACAGCCCCACTCATTATTACATGAGAGTGTCATGGGTAGATCTTTGGGAGGTGCAGGGCGCTCCATGCCTCATGGGCGGGGGACCCTGTCTCCCGCCCCAGGCATGCGGCGGCGGGCCCGGAGCACGAACAACCCCGAACGGGCCCTCCCGCATGGGCGGAAGCCTACGGGCGTCCTCTCTCGGGAGGACCCGCTTCAGGACGGGGTCTGCAACCTCGGGGATTCGGGGGCAGACACCACTGCCGAGGTGGTGCCGCGATGCCTCGCGGTGCCGGGGAGGCCCCCCGCGCGGCATCCTGGCAAGCCTCGTCGTGTGCCGAGGTCCACGGGGAGTTGTGCCCGATATCGGGCAGGAAGGCGCCGCGGCCCCGTAGGCGAGGGGGGACGGGAGCGTCCTGGTCGCAGCAGTGCGAGCGAACCACGATGTGGGCCGCAGCTCGCCTAGCCAGACCTGTTGTGTGGCCCCAGATCCTTCCCGAGGCCTCCATCCTCGAGGCCTTTGAGGGCTCCGCGTCGGCGCGCCAGGCCTGGCCGCTACTCCGCGGGTGAGCCACCGAAGCACGATCTACCTGCATTCCAAGTGAGGGAGTTATGGACTAAGGGGTCCTCAGGGCGTCGCCCCATTGAATGTGGGTCGGACTGGTAAAGCCGCATAGCGACAGGAGATCTATGAAGCCGTGGTGTGCCCTCCAAGTCAAGGATACTAAGGATCTCTTTACCTCTTATTGTAATCTATCTCCGGTAACCCTAACCCTACCGGTGTCTATATAAACCGATGGTTGTAGTATTTAGAGGTAGAGCTACATCAATCACCTCATCACCTTAGGGTTTAGCTCATGTTGATCTCGAGGTAGATCTACTCCATAACCATACTATACATCCAGTACAATCAAGCAGGACGTAGGGTATTACCTCTTCGAGAGGGCCCGAACCTGGGTAAACACCGTGTTCATCATCCCTTGTTCCCCATCGATCCCAGATCCATAGCTCGGGACCCCTATCCCGAGGTCTGCCGGTTTTGACGCCGACATTGTTGCTTTCATTGAGAGTTCCGCTGTGGGGTCGCCCGAGGATCGATGCCTCGCCTGATCATAGGAGAAGGCGTCAGCTCCAGGGACCTCTTCATCCCCAGTCAACTCTTCGCGTTCGGCAGCATTTTGCTGCACGCTGACCCGACTGGTCGTCAGGATCAGATCGATAACTTTGCTCCCAAACACCGAATTCGATTCGGCAATCTGGCATATGTTGCGGACAAGCGGGGCGATCTAGTTTTCACCAGATTCACTACCCCTTCCCGCAGCCTCGCAGGCCTCGTCGTGCCCGCTCTGGAGTCCCCCTCTGATCCAATCTACAGATCGGCCCCAGTCCTCCGACGAGCTTCGAGCCAGGAGGGCTCCGCTTCAAGTGGGGGCCAGACTCCACCTTTGGCCAGACTCACCATGTCTGCAGAGGGCCTATCCTCAGCCTTTGAGGTAGAATCAGGAGGCGGAAGCTAAGAGTCAATCTCGGCCGGACCTTTCTGTCGCAATGCTCCTTTGGCCTTGAACCCTTACGATGAATCCGCAACCGATGGTCGGGGGTCACCCCCGGCCTGAAGCGACTCGACCACGAATCCCGGCATGGAAACTGCGCACGAAAACCAAGGCTCATCCTTAGTATACAGGGACAATCCGGACCCCCTCAAGGATCTGGCCCCGTACCCCAAGCTTAGCTCAGCCTGCGGAAACCAAGGACCGGCTAGGGCACAGACTGCCCCCATCTCGTTACGACGGAATTTGGCCTAGACCCCTCGAATTCGGCGACCCTCACTATGTTAAACAAGGCACTGGACCGAATCCAGAAAATGACCATCCACGAGGACCTGCCCTCAGCCAACAATCATCAACCCTTCGAGGCATACAATAGGGAACTTTACTTCCCACCAACCACCCACTTGGTAGCCACTGTCGAAGATCTAACCGAGATGCTAGATTATAATTCAGAAAACGTTGAATACATGGACGAGGATACTAGAGCCACGGCTAACAACAATGTTGCCCTCCCCCCCCCTCGGTCACCGGCTGCTGGTCGGCCACGTCCACCTATGATATTTATATGGTGGACACCCCCAAGGTTGGTGATGGCACCCCAAATCAGGACAATAACAAGCCCGGAGATGAGCCGCCCAAATGCCGCAGACAGTGCCGTCGGTCAAAGGCACGTCGAAGCCATGCGAGCAACGCGGACTCCGCGGAAAACGGCACCGTGAATAATACGGATGACCTCGCTGGAGCTGCAGCCAATGAACATCATCAGGATGACCCCGCGGGGTAGAAGGACCCGCTCAACCTCGAAGACCCTGATGACTCCGAGGAAAGCAACTACCTCCCACCCTCTAAAGAGGAGGCAAGTCTCAGGGATGAAGATTTCATCGTCCCCGAAGACCCGTTGGAGCAGGAACGGTTCAAACGGAGGCTTCTAGCCACCGCCCACAGCCTAAAGAAACAAAAACGCAGAATCAAGGCCGAACTGGACACCCTCAACGACCGATGGACCAAAGTCCTAGCGGCCGAAGAAGGGTCACTACAAAAAAAAGACACATCCATGACATTTTGGGCCGAACGAAAAAAAATTCGGTCATACTTATGACACTTCTATGACGATAATTGTGACAAAACCAGGTATCATCATAGATGTGGTGGGCTCCTACTTCTATGACAAAAAATCATGACAGAAAATGGGCTTTTCGTCCTGGGCAGGCTGGAGACGCGGCTGCATGACATTCTTTGGGCCGTCCATGACGGAAAAAATCGTGGTAGAAGCAAGGGCGAGGAAAATATCGGGGTGCTCCCGGTTACGGTGGGTGGTCGGGGCCGAGCGATGCACGTTTCTCTCATACACGCACGCGCGTGGGTGCGAGGCATTGGGCTCTAACTGAACCCGAGTGAGGCGTTGGGCTCTAACTGAACCCGAGCGATTGCACTGCAGGCTACGCGTTACTGAACCCGAGCGAACGATCGATGGCTGTTAACTGAACCCGATTGAGCGATTCCTTCACTACTGCTGCTAACTAAAGCCGGTCGATGCTGCCTCTGGATGAACAGTGAGCGTTGCTGGGGGGGTTTGGATGAACAGTTCCCGGTGGGGGTGGATGAACAGGACCCCGATTGATCGAGCCGGTTGGGGCTGGATGAACAGGACCCCGGGAGGGCTGGATGAACAGGACCACCCCATGGAGGGCTGGATGAACAGTAGAAGGTGGATGGTTGGATGAACAGTAGCCCGTGGAGGGGTGGTTGAACAGGAGCCCGTGGAGAGGGCTGGTTGAACAGTAGCCGGTGGAATAGCGTGTGGTGGAGGCTGGATGAACAGGAGCCCGTGGATGAACAGTCGCAGGTGGAGGCCGGAGGAGGTCGACGGTGGATGAACAGTAGCCCGTGGAGGCTGGAGGGGGTCGACGGTGGAGATGAACAGTATCCCGTGGAGTCCCGTTTTGCGGTACGCCACACCCCTCCCGATGAACAGGACCCCCGTTTCGTCTGCAGCGCTCCAACACAAGTCTGTTTCCTCCGTTTTGCGGTACGCCGCACCCCTCCCAATGAACAGGACCCCCGTTTCGACCGTAGGAGGTCCGTTTCCTCCATTTTGCGGTACGCCAGACCTCTCCCGATGAACAGGATCCCGTTTCGACCGTGGCCGGTCGAACACAAGGCCGTTTCCTCCATTCTGCGGTACACCAGGCCTCGTTTTCATCGGCTGTTCCATCCAAGCCGGTTGGCTCCCACGCGTTCTGTTGCCTCCCAATGAACACGATGCATTCCGTTGCCTCCCCATGACCACGACGATGCAGTTCCTCCGTTCCGACCCAGCCATGTACACGAGCCCTGGTCGTACGTACGCGCGAGTAGGCGTTCGAGACCCCGCTCGTATGTACGTACGTGGCCGTATTTACTTTCTTGCACCCTGGCCGCTGTACGTACATGTACATGCTATGTGCGTGCCTCTACTACGACACTAGCGCGCCTCTACATCGACCAGTATGTATGTACACGTTCGCGACCAGAATGACAACGCTACGTATGCTTCGACCAGGTGGGTCCCGGCTGTCAGGCACTTCCTTGCGTGCGAAGATGTAGCTGGTGGGTCCCAGCAGTCAGGGGTGAATCATTTTGTTTGCCCGGACGCGCTTCCTTGCGTGCAAAGATGTAGCTGGTGGGTCCCAGCAGTCAGGGGGGACGTTTTTTCGCGAAATACGGCTGCCCGTCCAGTGGGTCCCTGCTGTTAGGTGGAGGAATCATTATTTTCCGCGTAATAAGGAGGCACTTCCCTGCTGCGGCCGTGGACCCAGCTGTCAGCCTCTCCACGTACAGCACGTCCAATGGAAGCCGTTCCTTGACTACGTTGACCACGCCGCACCGAGAGCACCAGAGCGGTGGACGACAGCGAGGCCTAGGAAGGGGACGACGCGGAGCCGGGGAAGACGCGGCAGTGGATGCCCCCGCGTAGAGGAGTATGAGGGTTCACTGGTTCGCTGCGATGTGAGGCTGTTGTCGCTGCAGAATAACAGGGGGTGTGGGTGAGTAGAGGGATGGCCTGGCCAGCGGTGGGAGTAGTAGGGGCGGTGAGGCCTCCGCGGCATCGCAGCCGTCCATGGGAGGCAGGAGCACGAGGCACGACCGACGCTGGTTTGGTCGGCTGGAGCAAGAAGACCAGAGGTTGAAGAAGCACTACGGCCGTTGGATGGACATCGTATGGTCACTGGAGCTAGAATTGTGCATATTGACTAAGTTGACAAAGCCCTCCGTCCCTGTCAACTTAGTAGGCCCACAAGACAGCCTGCCACTATACTGGGTCCCAGCTAGCAGGGGGAGTATTCATTTTTTTGTGCGTAATAAGGAGGCACTTCCTTGCGTGCGAAGATATAGCAGGTGGGTCCGAGCTGTCAGCGGCGGTAACGTTTTTTTTTGTGAAATACAGAGGCCCTTTCGGTGGGTCCCAGATGTCAGGTGGAGGAATCATTATTTTGCGCGTAATAAGGAGGCATTTCCTTGCGTGCGGTCGTGGACCCAGCTGTCAGCCTCTCCACGTACAGTCCACTTCAGATGCACGTCGGTCATTGACCACGTTGACCAGGCCGCGCCGAGAGCACCAGGGCGGTGGACGACAGCGAGGCCTAGGAAGGCAACGACACGGAGGCAGGGAAGACTTGGCAGTTGTTTCCCACTCGGAGGGGAGTACGACTGTACGAGGGTTTACTGGTTCGTCTGCCGTCGTCGGAGAATAACAACAGGTGTGGGTGAGTAGAGGGATGGCTAGGCCAGCGATGGGAGTACGGTGGGGCGGTGAGGCCTGCACGGCAGCATAGCCGGCCGCGGGGAGGAGGGAGCAGATACTCCCGCTGGCGCTTGTTTGAGCGGCTGGAGCAGGAAGAGCAGAGATTGAAGAAGCACGACGGCTGTTGGATGGACATCCAATAGTCACTGCTTGTGCGTCAACCTTTTTTTAGAAAAGCCTCAAATCTATGGAAAACAGCATACAACCCATCTGCCATTATTTCTAATAATTTATAGCCCATTTGCTAATTCTTAAGGTTTTTTTGGAGCCCATATTCTTTTTGTTAGCATTACAGCCCATATTGTAGCCACGGTTAAAAAATTATACGAAATTTTGCATATTTCGGTGCGGTCCGAACTGTTTTTAATCCTGAAATTTCGAGTCACATTCAAACTGATTTTAAAAATAAATGTATATCAATATAAAATCCAACAAATTGTCCACGCATAAAAATCAATGCAATTTAAAATCTCGAAATGAAAAAAAGAAATTTGAAACTAATTGCCGGTTTGATGTGTTTTAAAAATGTACAGCCCATTTCTCATTACTGATAGGCCATTTTCTCGGCCAGCCGAATGACGCTCTCCTCGTCTTGAAAGATTTGCAGCCCAACAGGCCTGACAAAGCGACTTACTTGGCAAATCACAAAAAAACTAGGCTACCATTTTAAGAAAGAAAAAAAAACTACTCGGCTGGTCTGTGGTAAACATAAAAGAGAAGGCTGTCTAGACAGGCCAGAGTGCCCCGCACAACCCAGTTGACACCCTGCTTCCGTCTCAAAAACAAATTAGATATATGTCACTCCAATTATGGCGATTCATAAAAATGCCACTGCAATTTCCAAACTTTGAAAAATGCCACTGGAATTTTTGCAAACTTTGGAAAACGCCACTGCAATTTGCAAACTTTGAAAAATGCCACTCTAGACTTCGAAAAATGCCACTGGAAATGGCATGAAATGGCATTTTTCAAAGTTTGGAAATTGCAGTGGCATTTCTCGGAAACACCAGATTTGGAGTGTCATTTATCAAATTAACCCAAAACAAAAATAACTAGATGAGCTGCTGGGTCCCTGGTGCCAGCCGCTCGTTGTGCGATTCTCTCGTTTATTGACTGTGTTGACAATGGCATGGGACCCAGATGTCAGAAATCCATTAGGAGGAGCCATTTTTTTATTGGCTTGAAATAAGGAGGCACTTGCTTGCGTATTGCCATGACCTTGGCGGGTCCCTGCTGTCATCCTCTCCACGTACAATCATCTCCTGATTGTGTACGCATCAACTTGGTAGGCCCACAAGTCAGCCTCTAAACCCGTGGAGGACAAATACAACCCATTTAAAAAATAATAGCCCATTCCATACGTTCAAACGGAAAGTTCAACATTCAGAGCAAAGTAATAGGTCCAATCCACATATAGAGTACTGAACTTCCACGTTGACAACCATCATAGCCAAGTTAACTATCTGCTCCCACTAATACTCTAGTAGCATACAAGTACTAACTTACTCTTAGCTAACTAGACGATGCTGGCCGCCATCTGCGGTACACGCTAAATGCCGGCACCGGCGTCCTCCGCCTCACCTCGGACTTGCCAGAGGTGCGATAGGGCGCGTTGCTCGCGCGCGTTGGCCCTTTCCATGCCGGCGTGGTCCACCGAAGCTTCGGCTTCTAAGCGGGAAACCCACTTGACGAGCTGGTAGTAAAAATCGGCGTCGCGAACGTGTGCGTGCCCGACAGCCTCCAGGGCTATTTGCCGGGCACCGGCCTCCACATAGTCGGCCCAGTTACGGGCGCTCTGCTCGCGACTCAGAGCGTCGGTGCGCAGCTGCTCCATGTCCCGCTGGCGGCGCAAATCGGCAATACACTGCTCCTCCGCCAAGCGGTCGCGCTCCAACAACTCCTCATAGTCTGCATTGAAATCTAAAGACCAATAGAATACCTCCTCCCTTCGTCTGCCTTCCGGTGAAAAACCGAACACTAGTTCCGGCGGTGACCGCCTCCGGTGTCGCCTATCACGGATGGGCGAGGGCTTGGCAGACGTGGCGAGAGCGAGGATAAGTGGCGAGCGACGTCGGGCCGGTGAGGGCTAATGAGGATAGGGCGAGTTGGGTGATGGTGCCACCGGAGAAGCCCGAGAAACAGTAATTATAGGCGGAAGGTAGGTGAACTAGCGTGTCATGGGAAACGCGATGGTCATCGCGGTCATCGGAATTCAATGCATAAGCAGGCATGGCTTAGCGCGCCAGCTTGCCGTGGAAAACTACAAAAACTAAAATTATGACTGTGCCATCCCGTCCCGTCAGTGGTGCGTCCCGTCCGTGTTGGGTCGCACGCCGGCATGACGGTCAAACGAGTGCACTTGAATCATCCAGATGAGGTACTCCCTCCTTGTCAAATATGATTCCACCACTCATCATCTACCTTGGTTGGTTAGATTTTTGAATTAAGCCCTGCAAACCAGAAAGGAGGTAGTACGTGCGTGATCCGCTATTTATTCATGTAGGATCAACCCTGCAAACCGGAAAGGAGGTAGTACATGCATGATCCGCTATTTATCCGTGTAGGATTGAGTAGGTCGGATAGTGTACGTGTAGGATCGAGAAGGTCAGATGGTGTACGTGTACGATCACATTAGCTGATGAACGTTCGCTGGGAGATAAGGCATTTGCGAACGTTTTTGCTGGCAGTTTCTTCAGATTCGCATGACATTTTCTTCAGAGCAGCTTGTCAGTTTCTTCAGAGGTAGGCATTTTTATTCAAAAAACTACCACTTTGGATCTTGCATCGGAACTAAAACTGCCAAGAGCGCATTAGTAGGCTAGCTGGTGATCGATCAGTAACTTGTAAACACTAAGCGAACAAAAATAAGGAAATGTTAGTAACTTGTAAACACTGAGGACACAGAAATAAGGATCATGCTTGGCACAGCAGTAAGAGCCGATCCGTTCAAAATGTTCACACGAGACTCACAAGCCTGGCATTTTAATATGTTCACATTAGTAGCCCAAATTCAAAACCAACTAGTATGATTCCCATACATAAGATCAACATGTTAATGCATCTCAATGATTCACAGATCATATATAAATATGTAGCTCCAAAAGCAAAGATCTAGAAAAAACATATGTTCTTCCTACTAACATGGATGCTTCTCTTGGCCAACATTCAGTACAGACTGAAAGACAAATTTGTTTGTGAAGTCTACAATTCCTCTTGCAAACGTAAGTGGTTTCACCAACAGCTGGAACCATGAGAATGAACCACACATGATGGAGGAACATCCAGTCCAATATGATTTGGTCTTCTCTCGATCACACGGCGAGACTATTTTCGGAATACAAACTTTAACTTAGGCAAAATGATTCCCATTGTATAATAACACCAAAGCAATGAAGCACCTAGTGTTGGCCAATAAATAGTACAGTACTACTTTTCTGCAGTCCATGAAGTGACTATCCAATCTTTCTGTGTCTATTTTCAAATGGCACTGCATGCAGTGACTATACAATTCTCTTGTGCAGTTCAACCAAAATTGCGGTCACTTTGAGTGTTTGCCAAATAGCAATGGGCAGACATCTCTGTCTGCACAAATATCAAGTAGCTAGTAAACATATACCCCACCTTGTATTTTCGGTTTAAACATGTCTCTTCCGCTTAGCATCTGTCATGTTTTGCACTGGACAATTTGATATAGTCATGTTTTGCCGTGGACATTTTCATACTGAATTGATTTGCTGGTTCAGAGCAGAAATATAGCGCCTGTTCTTCATCAGACCAAGGATATCCATGTTCGCAGTGATGGAAGAGGTGAAATCGATACAACCGAAATTGAGCATCCAATCATTGAATCCTGTCCTGCACCTCCAATGTAGGTCCACCCTGCCAATAAATTCACATGCAAACCACTAGTATTACTATCTAATGACAGTACAAAAAGAGTAGCAAGATAATAGCAAACCATGTACCTTCATAATGAACAGCTCATAGTGCCACCAATTGGATATAAAGGTTTGGAAGAAAACATGCTCCTAATGTTGAACCAGTTGGACTTTTTGTGCAGTTCCACTAAAATTGAGCATCCCTGTTTGCATAGATATTGAAAGTGTGATTACTATAAAAGTGGCACTAGTTGAAGCATAGACTCACAAATATAAGCATTCCAATTTCTTAATGGGAAAAGGTAGCAAGATTGTTTCTAACCACCTATTTGAAGGAATACATAAGGCAACAGCAGCTGATGTCAGAAAGGCATATATAGTTCTTTCTGAAAGAATGATCGATTCCTGACCTTTCCTCTTCTTTTAAGCATATTTTGTGCGGTTCAACTAAAATAAAATGCCATCACCGCCTTGACAATTCAGTGACACTGTACAAAAGGAAATGACTTAACATTACATCATGATGTCAGGTATGTAGTCGACAGGCATTAGAGACAAACATACAGACCTCCTCCGATAACATAATGAACATTAATTTTAACAAAGGTGTGACTAGCTTTACTGGGATAATTTGAGTGAACTCTACACCCTCTGTTCCTTAATATAAGACATTTTCGCAGTTCAATTTAAAGTACCCAAACGTCCAGTATTTAGAAAAACAGGTAGTAGTTTTCTTGAGCACATATCTGGGAAAGCTTGCCACACTTTATATATGTCCATACGCTAATGCAACACCATTCGAATAGTACAAATATACACTAATCCAGTGGCTAGTGAAACAGTAGAGTAGTTATTTTATTACAGGGTACAGTACAATGGTTTACTGAACACATTTCCATAAGCTCTAGCACTGAAAAATTTCTATAAGAATTAACAATACAAAATGTAAAGGTAACAAGTTTCAGCATGGGTATACTAGCTGTGCAAGAGCATTAAACCAAATACAAAAGTCTGAAAGTAACTAGTATTATTAACTAATGACAGTATTAAAAAATTGCAAACCATGTACCTTCAAGGTATATATCATTTCGAACTCGAGTGGACATGAAAAATTGCTATCCCAATCTTGATAACCGATCAAACGTAAAAACTTGATCGAACGAATCAATACAATAGCCAAAGGAGGAGGTGCCCACTCTTGACCTTTCCTCTTGTCTTCATAATTTTTTGTGCAGTTTAACCAAAATAAAATGACATCAGCGCCTTGGAATTTTGGTGACACTGTACAAAAAAATTGACTTATCTATAAGCATTAACAGTGCAAAAATCTAAAGGTAGTAACAAGTTTCATCGTTGGTATACTGGCTGTGCAACAGCATTAGAATGCCTTAGCTGAAAAATCTTTAATACATCCGCAATCAACAGCTAACCCTGAAATAATCCAGAGACATTAAATGGCATTGCTTAAATTTATCGGTGGCATTAGACTGAGTGCGGCATTAGTTAAATGTGGCATCACTTTAGCAGTAGCATTGGTTGACTTTACCGCTGGTGTTATACTAACAGCAAAAAAGTGGCAATAAGAGCATGGGAGACCCATTCGGACAGTGGGCGCACCAGTACGATGTACCTCCATGGACGCATAGAGTGGTGAGGGAGGTATGGTTGCCCAGAGCAACAAATATCCGGGCAGCATATGTGGATTACGTCCCATTTTTGTTCTCTTTAGCCACCTTTTTCCTATGTGAGGACAACAAACCGATCGACCTGGTCATTCTCTATTGCGTTGTCATGCCTTTCTACCCTTCTTCAACCAAGAGACACGAGACTCGTTCCTTAGCTACTGATTTTCCCCTTTTCAACCTAGATGCGAATTCGATGCCTACTCTCTTGGAAAGTACAGTCTCCTTTTCAACCTAGACATGGATTAGTCTGCATGAAGTAGGGTTTCCTTTAATAGTGCAAATTAAGGTTTTCGTCTGCGTGACCAGCAGAGCAGAGGATAGGAAATTGGGAAGATGGTGGAGTGGAAAAAGATCCACATGTAGCAATGTGGCAGATGGGGCAATAGAACCAGGGTATGGTTCGAAAAGAGGTAGCATACCTTAGGGTCAGCGGGAAGTGGCTTCGCTCGTGGTTGTCGTCCTCCGCATGCACTACGGCAGCGAGCTTGGGGACGGAGGCCATCCCGCGCGGGCGCTAGGTCTGAGAGGACGGCCTTGTCGTCAGTGCATGACCTCGCTCGCCGACGACGAGTGCGTCAATGGTGCACATCCTTTTCTTCCCCGGCGGATCTGTGACCACCGGTGAGGAGGGAGAGAGAGGCCGTCTTTTTTAGATCTGGATAGAGGGTGATAGTGTGAGAAGCAAGTGGGCAGCCCTTACCAAGAAAGCTCTGAAGCTCCAGCCTATATATCTTTTTTATACTACTAGAACTAGAGGTGAAGTAGTGGTAGAGTAGTTTATATTTTCTCTGCAAACCGTACTACCTCCGTCCGGGTTTATAGGGCCGTTTAGGAGCACAGTCGCGTCCTCTTTTACTAGGCCGCTCCTCTCGGTCGTTGTTCCACTGATTAATTCTTAGCCGCTGCATGCGTGGAAGTATGGCTGCATGCAAGCATTTCTTTCGGGACTAGTGCTCATCCCGTTGCCTGCTGAGAAGCTAACCAATGCATGCGAACAACTTAAAAGGCAGCAGGTGTATGCGGCAGTTAATAGCAACGGGAATCGAGGGATTTGCGTGGGCGTTGGTTCTGCCTTGGTCCTGCGGATTTGGTCGATGGGACCAATAATCCCGGACGGAGGTAGTACCAGTTAGTCATGCTTCAAAACTGAACGGCATGCCATTAAAAAAATAAAGGTCGATAACTAATGCGGCACCTCGGGCCAACGCGGCCAGATCGCATTTTGCATGAGAAATTACACACCATGTTTCGTTGACATGTGGTCCCGTTCCAACATGTCAGTGAGACGATGGCGAGTCCTTTTGTACAATTTTCGAAAGGATGTGTAGGCCGGGGCGCCTCTTCGTGTACCGTGGCAAACTAGCAATCGTCCACCGACTCTTCGCCTTTCCCTCTCGATTTGGAACTGCTGTCGCACGCTCTTCCTCCCTCCTCCATTTTCCTTCACCCTTCCTTCTGCCATTGTTCGATCGTCTTCTCCATGGAGGGAACAAGCCGGAAACAACCCCGTTATTCTTGCCCCGATCTGAAAGATGACGTGGTGGGGGAACTCATTGATTGGTGCGACGTCATCACCTCGGCTAGCATGGCAGGTTCATTCAAGACCATTCTCGACTCAACTAATAACATCATTACAAGGAACCCAAGGGTCCAAGAGTGGTTTGATCTCCCTAATCTTCTTCGCTATAAGCCTGTTCGCATAGGCGCGGACAACGGAGGCCTCACCTTGTGCAAGTTGCTGCTGCTTGATAATGATACGTGTGATGTCAAGATGCCATCGCTTAAGGGTAAGGCCTGGGCTAGCGCAAATGGAGATTGGGTTGTTTATATTGGGTACAATTGCGAGTGGGAACTTGTGAATGTGTACACTCGTCAGCGGATTCCACTTCCAAAAATCTCAGAGTGCCCTGAGGTTGAGCACACAGATGATCTACGTACGTTAAAATACGATCATGGTGGCTGTCGTCTACGGAAGATAGCAAATTGTCGAGTTCCCAACCGCTCTTGGAATTACAAGAACTACGAAGTTGTTGCTATCTTCGACAGGCTTGTTGCCGTCGTTACTGATTCCACGGTTCGTCCATGGATATTGCTCAAAAATCAGTTTCTATACACGGATGAGTACTATGATGAAATTGAATACGAGGATCTTGTGTTTGCTGCCACCACTCGTGGCACTAGTTTTGCATGGGATCCTCGTAGTTTCAGTACGTTTGTCTTCCACCGTAATTATAATTGTTTCATCCACATGCATGCGGGTTGGCAAGTTTCCCTTTACTAATTAACCTTCTTCTTGTGTTTCCACTGTCCTGTGAACATTCCACCACCTATACTTGAAAAATTTATAACCAATGGGGAGATGACGATGGTGATGATCACGAGCATGAGGACGAGCAAAACTTATATACTCAGTGGCACCTGGAAACTAATTCTGATGGATCACCTCTTCATGTCTGTATACAGTGCACTGAGATTGTTATTACTGAGGGAGCAGGTGTTGTCTCCCATGGTCGCCCTCTCCGGACCTATTCCAACACCCGTTGCAGAGTATTCGGGATGGATACTAGTGTGCTAGCGCCAACACCTTCTCCCTGGTTCAGTATTGATAGTCTTGGAGAAAACTCGCTTTTCCTTGGACAAAACTATCCAATGATGGTGAAAGGCGATCCAGCTGCTGTTGACATAACATTACTACCATTTATGAGAAGCAACTGTATCTATACCTCGGACATTGCGGTGGTTCCCTACCCTGGTCCTGATATATGCCACTTCAGCCTGGATGATCAGTCCTGCGTTGCTCTCGATATTGACAATAGCTGGCCCTTCCCAGAGCACCTATGGTTCAAAGCAAGCGTTTCCAACGCCGAGGATTGATTGAGTTGAAGTTCATTTCATTGCTTGTTATTTGTTGTGTGATGAAAACTTCAGTATTTACTAGAATGTTTTGTTGGAAATAATCTATAATCCAACATGTATCCTCGTTGTCGTTGTGTGTTGATGACTTGTTGTATGTAATGAATGGTACATTTGCAAATGCATGTCATAGACTCAATTTATGAATGGTTTTCGAGTCACTTCTTGGAGTGTGAGTGCCGTAGTAGTATAGCCAGCATCTGGTTAGTATATGAAGTTGCCACATCACATAGAGTCAACCTAATATTAGAGTATGCTAGCCCTCCACCGGCGCGCCGCTTCAAATGGCGGAGGAAGTGAGAGGTCGTGTCACCTTGCGTCCAGATCTGAGATGCCACGTTTACCAGATGAATGACTCCAAGTTCGACCACCGTGATGCTAGGTGCGAGCCGAGGAACACTGTTGGAGAGACCCCCCCTCATAATTTTCCTACATTGGTCGTTTGATTCATAGGATAGAATGCTATAGGATTTTTTTTCCTATGTAATCATGTTTTAATTGGCAATCTAGCATCCACTCCAACTTTTGTTTCACTTCCTTTGTTCCTAAGAAGAGAGTACTTGCTCTAAATGATGTGTCGCTGCAAGAGCCGCCTATATTAATTAACCATGCTCTAAAAAGGTGGACCAGCTTTGGCTATAGTAGTATTGTACTAGGTTAGTAGGTCACCTTGCGCTTGGCTCTTCTCCTCTTCCGGAAGTCGAACAATAATGATGGTACTATAGTAGTACTTATGGCAATTTGACACCAAATGAACTGTTGCACCTCCACCGCTTGTAAGCAAAAGTTTCTCCTCGTGCTGTGAGCCACCGCGCACGCATTGGCGAGGGAGAAGGCATAGTAAGCAAGCTTCTCGTTGTTCTGCGAGTTGACGGGACACATCAAAGTTATTTATTAGTACTCTCTTCAAAAAGGGCCGACCATGTCCATGGCTACCATCATGTGCTCTGTCATTGAGTACATGCACTATTCACGTGCCATCGAGGAGAAAAAATATTGCGTAGTACTAGGTGCCATCGAAGTGCACGACTCACTTACGCACTGCATATCTCCATTTTCTTGCATGACACGCCACCTTGATGCTAGATGTCCCGCGTGTCATGGAGGCATATAGTATGATTTTGTAAAATGGAGGCATATAGATGTCCCGCATGTCGGCAAAAGGATGAACAAAGCTCATGTCTTAGACGAAAGAGTGGAAGAACATAGATTTCCGACGACCGAGAAGGAGCAACAAACCTCGGGGTGGACGTCTGCACTCATAATATTTTATATTATTCAGCGATATAAAATCAACCAAATCTCTCCACGTTCCTATACCATTCTATAGTATGAGAATAACTTTGAACATAAGCCATTGATTCACTCTATCCAATAGTCGTAGTTGGAAAATCCAAACAAAACCAAGCATGGATCAACTCTTTTTTTGAGATCAACTCTTTTAGCACTTAGATTGTTGCCGCCTGCCCACCTAGCCCACCTATATATCCGCTCACATGTGATGACCACAAGAGCTAGCCACTCAGATTGTATGTTAAAAAAATAAAGGTCAATAACTAATGCGGCACCTCGGGCCAACGCGGCCAGATCGCATTTTGCACGAGAAATTACACACCATGTTTTGTTGACATGTGGTCCCGTTCCAACATGTCAGTGAGACGACGGCGAGTCCTTTTGTACAATTTCCGAAAGGATGTGTAGGCCTAGGCACCTCTTCGTGTACCGTGGCAAACTGGCAACCATCCACCGACTCTTCGCCTTTCCCTCTCGATTTGGAACTATTGTCGCACGCTCTTCCTCCCTCCTCCATTTGCCTTCACCCTTCCTTCTGCCATTGTTCGATCGTCTTCTCCATGGAGGGAACAAGCCGGAAACGACCCTGTTATTCTTGCCCCAATCTGAAAGATGACGAGGTGGGGGATCTCATTGATCGGTGCAACGTCATCACCTTGGCTAGCATGGCAGGTTCGTTCAAGACCATTCTCGACTCAACTAATAACATCATTACAAGGAACCCAAGGGTCCATGAGCGGTTTGATCTCCCTTATCTTCTTCGCTATAAGCCTGTTCACATGGGCGCGGACGCCGGAGGCCTCGCCTTGTGCAAGTTGATGCCGCTTGATAATGATACGTGTGATGTCAAGATGCCATCGCTTAAGGGTAAGGCCTGGGCTGGCGCAAATGGAGATTGGGTTGTTTATATTGCGTACAATTGCGAGTGGGAACTTGTGAATGTGTACACTCGTCAGCGGATTCCACTTCCAAAAATCTCAGAGTGCCCTGAGGTTGAGCACACAGATGATCTATGTACGTTCAAATACGATCATGGTGGCTGTCGTCTATGGAAGATAGCAATTACAAGAACTATGAAGTTGTTGCTATCTTCGACAAGCTTGTTGCCGTCCTTCGTGGTTCGACTGGATGGATATTGCTCAAAAATCAGTTTCTATACATGGATGTGTGCTGTGATCCAATTCAATACGAGGGTATTGTGTTTGCTGCCACCACACGTGGCACTGTTTTTGCATGGGATCCTCGTAGTTTTGGTACGTTTGTCTTCCACCATAATTATAATTGTTTCATCCACATGCATGCGAGTTAGCAAGTTTCCCTTCTCTACTAATTAACCTTCTTCTTGTGTTTCCAAGGTCCTGTGAACATTCCACCACCTATACTTGAAAAAAAATATAACCAAGGGGGAGATGACGATGGTGATGATCACGAGCATGAGGACGAGCAGGGCCCATATACTCAGTGGCGGCTGGCAACTAATTCTGATGGATCACCCCTACTTGTCTGTATACAGCCCACTGCTGATGTTACTACTAAGGAAGCAGGTGTTGTCTCCCATGGTTGCACTCTCCGGACCTATTCCAACACCCGTTGCATGGTATTCGGGATGGATACTAGTGTGCTAGAGCCAACACCTTCTCCCTGGTACAGTATTGATAGTCTTGGAGAAAACTCGCTCTTCCTTGGACAAAACTAGCCAATGATGGTGAAAGGCGATCCAACTGCTGTTGACACAACGTTACTACTACCATTTATGAGAAGCAACTGTATCTATACGTCGGACATTGCGGTGGTTCCCTACCCTGGTCGTGATATAGTAGGCCGCTTCAGCCTGGATGATCAGTCCTGTGTTGGTCTCGACATTGACAGTAGCTGGCCCTTCCCAGATAATCACTTGTGGTTCAAAGCAAGCGTTTCCAACGCCGAGGATTGGTTGAGTTGAAGTTCATTTCATTGCTTGTTATTTGCTGTGTGATGAAAAAATTTAGTATTTATAATGTATCCTCGTTGTCGTTGTGGGTTGATGACCTGTTGTATGTAATAAAATGATATGCCTTTGATAAACTTACTAAATTTATGAATGGCTTTCGAGTCGCTTCTCTGAGTGGGTGCTGCGATGAGGCAAAAAAATATTTTCCGAATACATAATTGTACATGCATTGCAACAGGTTATCGGATGAGGCCAATCAACAATAGTACACTCTTTGTACTAGCTTCACATGCTGCACTATCTCTACGTCTACGTACGTAATACAACAAGTTTTAAACTTGAGACCAGCCACCCATCCTCACAAAGAACACTTTTTAACCTAGCACAGACTCCAGGAAATTTGGCCACAGTGTGAGGTGGGCCATATGTTAATGTGTTCGTTGTACCTAACCAGCACCTCGAATCCTCGATACTACTAGTACTATAAGTAGTAGGAGTAGTAGGGTGGCATGGGCCAGAACAAGCATTCACCTCCAGGAGTACGGCACACGCCACCAGCACGATTTCCATCTGACACCATATTTCTTGGAGTCCGTGCTACATCAATCTCTTCAACCTCGTCATTTCCCTAACTCAGCCATCGCGCGGCGGGCGAGGTGGGGGTTTGCCGATAGTCGGTTTCCTCAACTACGGTCCCACTTGTAAGGCCAACTCCAATGCACGACCCCAAACGGACCTCCGTTTTGCCCGGATTCTGTCCGTTTGGGTAGGGCAATGGGGTCGTGTCCGGGCCATTTCTCGGGTGGTCGTGCGCCGAACGCGCGGACGCATCCCGGCCGCGTATATTTTTCTTTGCAAACACATATCTTTTTTTCATCATTGATTTTTTTGGTACATGGAAATACATCACCAAAATTTTGACTAGAAAAGCAAGACCAAAGAAAACAAGAACCACAAGAATACATTTTAGAAGAAATCCAACTTCCATAACTGCTCCTGTAAGTTGGATTAGTGCCTTCTCGATGCATTCATTGTTGATCTGTGGAGGCTCGATCTTGCGTGCTTCTTTCTTATTTGAGTGTAAAGAAGTAGATGTGTCTAGCCTCTATTCTATCAACAAGTGCACTAGTCTCATCTCTAGCCTCTATGCTAGCTAAAAGTGCTAGAACATCTACTAAATTACGCTCTATCAATATATCGTTGTACTCTTCTTCCCAATACCAAAACTTGCATCGTTTCTACACATAAAATTGTAAGTTAGCACAACTAGTCTAATCCGAGAGCACAACCAAAGATTTGGTCGAGTTCTTCCTCCTTTTGCTGACACATGGGACATCCAGCATCCAGGTCGTGTCATGCAAGAAAATAGAGTGGTAGTTGAAGCCACGTGATGTGCATCTTGGGTTAAACTGTAAATAGAATCTTACTACTCTTGAGTAACTCCAAAAGCGGCCACCGAAGATCTTTATTGGATTTGTTTTTCATCACCAGCACGTCGAGGTGAAAGATGTGTAGGTTCAGTGGGTCCTCTTGCGTTTTCACTGACATGTGGGGCCGCATATGAGCAAACAGATGATGGGCTCCGCTCGTCTGCTGGCTGGCTGAGAAGAGAGATAGAGGAGGGCTGAGCACAGACTCCAGGAAATTTGTTCTACGTAACCAGCACCTCGATATAGTAGGGTGGCATGGGCCATAACTAGCATTCATGTCTAGCAGTATGGCACACGCCACCCACACGAGTCCCATCCGACACCAATTTTCTTGGAGTCCGTGCTACAGCCATCTCTTCTCCCTCCTGTTTTCTCAGCCATCGCGCGGTGGGCGGGGTGGGGGTTTGCCGATAGTCAGTTTGCTCAACTGCAGTCCCACATGTAAGTGAAAATGCAACACAACATGCATTCCCCCTTGAGTGGCATGCCGGACCAACCGTGTGGGGGTGCGACGCGAACACGGCAGGCTTTTCCTTTTGAAACTGTAACTTGTAAAATTTGGTTCTGCTCCATGGCACGACCGATAGATAGAAATAATGATTTTCCCTAGAGTAATGATAAGTTTGGTTCTGGCGCGGTTCATGCATGGAGTACGTACGAAAATTATGAAGTTGATGCGAAAGGTAAGATAATTACTAGTAGTACCATATACTACTACATGGATTTGACGGAAAGATAAAGATACATATGGATCCATCAACGACATCCTCACGCCCTAGTGCACCGGGTCACCAACCGACGTGTGAGGAGCAGCGGCGTTGGCGGCAAGCTCAACGTGCTTCTGAACAATGCCGTCCAAGGTTGCCCTGCAGTCCAAGAAGGCCAGCGTCCTATCGTCCTCCTCTTGCATGTAGTAGTCCTTGTGGACGATTTGCGCGTAGACGTGGGTGATTATGTCGATGGTGTCTTGCTGCGCCAGGAGCTGCGCGGCAAGCGCGACCTTGAGGTGGACATTCTCTGGCGCGACGGCGGGCAGTCGCAGGGCCACCAGTGCGTCGAAAAGGTTGTCACCATAGAGGCCGTTGAGGGTGGCAGGCATCACAGAGCCTGGGCGCGTGGGCTGGAGGCATACGTCAAGGTCGTCCGCGAGCTTCTTGACGACGGTGAACTTGTCGAGGAAGCCGACGAGGACATCGTCGAACAAGGAGACGAAGCTGTCGTCCAAGCGGCCCCTCGCCCTGGTGGCCTCAAGCACTACCTGAAGACGTTCCTCGGTGCTGGGCCGCAGGCCGGCGTCGTGGACCATCTGGCACAGCCAGCTGATGCTCGCGCTCATCGCCTCCATGGGTCTAGCTTCTAGTCAACTGATCTTGCGATTGGAGTGATCACTCTTGCCCTTGGGTGCGTAGGTGCGTAGGATTTCGTAGATTGGACTGTCGGGAGCCTTTATATGAGAAGTGCAGACAGCGTTGAATTCATATGCATGTTGGCCATCTACTCCTCGCCCCTCTACTGCACCTGCCTTTAGCTGTATGACAGGTTGGCCATCCACCCGTTGGGCCCACGTGTCATACACCCAAAGGCAAGTGCAGTAAGTCAATGAAGCTGCGTCCCCCTCCGTGCCGGTGCAGTATAGTCATCTCACCGGACCTCTAGTTGGGCCAAACGAGAGAACTTTGATGTTTACTGGTTTATTGGTCCCCTTTGCATTTTGTGCCAAGTTTTGACCTTTGATTTAACTAATAAAATGTTAATGCATGTAACCAAAAATGTTGTGTAAGTCACCTTACGAAAACCAAATAATCCCAAAACACTTAGGCACGGTACATTAACTCCCTCCTCGTTTCTTATTTCGTGACATATCAACCAATGAGAGATGTGGGCCATGCATGCTTTCAATGACTTGAGACTACCAAACATCACATGCGGTGGTTAGTTCATTGCATGTATCCTATTAAGTATCAAAAAGACATTAAGTTATCTCGCCGATAGTAATAAAACAATACACCATGTATTTATTTATAGAGGGAGTAGTACATTTTTTGTGACATGCATTACTAGATATTGCTAGTCAAATACTAAATCCAGATGGACGTGGTAGTACTACTAAATCCAGACGGTGGTGCTGGTACTAGTAGTAGTACTACCAATGTAGTAGCATTGTACTACCCGTTGGTCAAATTATTACGTGTTGCTCCTCACAGTGAAGTGACAACACCCTACGCCGGAGATGACACCTGAGTATAGGCGCCGTGTTCGGCATACCATAGTCAGCCTCACCGTGTGCAGTCACTATCATCATGGTTGTAGACCTAGCCTGCTTACAACTAGCCGTGTTCGACATAATTTCCCGTGCGTAGATGCCCGTGCATTGCATAGAACACCAAGATTGGGGGGTGGACGGCGCCGGCAGCGGCCATCGCGCCAGATTTTTTCATGGCCTTCTAGATGTGGTGGGTGGGAGATAAGGCTGATTGTGAGAGACAAGGAGTTGTTTGTAAATAGGGAACAAGTGCGGACATCTTTTTGCAAAACTAGAGGAGTTTGGTTTGTATGCGTCAGATCTAGATCCGACGGCTATTGGTGAAAGATGGCAGGCACAACATCATCACCAACTCGGGACCTGTTTGATTCGCGGGATTTTGAAAACGCAGGAATAGGACACGGCAATATTACAAGTTTCAAACAGATATTACAAATGTTAGGAGTAATGTTGCACCTACGAAGAGGGAATTACTAGGAGGTTTACGTGAGAACTTTCGTTACTTTAGGTGGATGCAGCATTATCATACAAACTAAAATCCATCGCCCTGACATGTCACTAATGGGAAAATAAGTTTTCGAGTCTCTGGCCACTTGATGTTTCAAAAACAAATTCAGCTTCTGCGGAGACTTTGTCATTTAGGCTTAGACACTTGCGGTGATCAGCACGCCATTCATTGTTGCACCAGAGAACGCCAAACCTCGTTACCTTGAGCACACTTGCCTCCAGAACAAAGAACCTGGCCAATTTAATCTCAGATGTGCTACCTCGGTAGTCGATCAAAACAATTTCTGTAAGATGGAGATCAAGGCATTCGATGAGATTGTTATAGTGTAGCACATTTTTCACTTTCGGGTCTTTTTTATCTGCAAAAGAAGAGAACATATTAGAGCAGCTGGCTGTATAAGATTGCCGTGTCATCAAGAGGTACCAATATCATTCGCTCATACGATAGGGTTGGCTGACTAGTGATATTTTTTCACTCTCTCTCTCTCTCTTTCTCTTTCCTCTCATTTACCTAGGAGTACTTGAAGAGCTTGGGCATTTGTTGCCTTCCACTATGTGGCCGATGCCATATTTCACAAAAGTATGCCACATAATACGCATCGATGTCAAATCAAAAGATTTTGGCACCGCTGTGCACACAGACCCACATGTATAAACAAATCAATCAAACCAACTACACCAGCCTCTCACTCTCCCAAACAAGTGTTTTTTATTGCCTCAGTCCTCTCTCTCTCTCCCATGCAAGTGTTTTTTCATTGCGTGAGTTAACTTGGCACCGGAGCAAAGTAGGTGATCCAGATTAGGCACTAGGTGAGCAATCGAGGGGCGTCGATGCCAAATGCATCACAAGTGAATTTGGCACGTGTTTTGGCCTACATAGTGGAGGGCCGTTATAGCCCACTTTTGTACTACCTCTTATTTAGTATAATATTTTGACCATAGATTTATGTAAGAAAATGCCAATGCATGTCACTAAAAATTACAACATTTGAAATTATGTTCAAATACGAATCCAGCGATATAGTTCTTAGTGACATGCATTAACATTTTGTCAGTTAAATCTATGGTCAAATTATGATACTACAAAATAGGAAGAGTAAACCAGGACGGAGGTAGTACTTGCTCTTAGGGTAACCATAGAGTTACTGGAGTAGTCTAAGTTACTTTCCACTATGACTAGCCTAGGCTACTATAGTAGTACAACAAAAAAAACAATGCAGGTGATCACGTGAGAAAAATACTAAAAACATTTCTTTCGGTGCAGTGCGTAGATGCAGTTTTGAACACTACACTTGTCATCGTAATTTGGGGAAATTACAAAAAAATTGAGCTACGTTGTCATTACCGTTTACTAATAAGAAAGAAGTTTCACCTCGATGAGTAGCTTCTCCGTGCACGGAAAGCATGTAAGGAATCCAACAACTTGATCCAGATTGGGGCCGATAGATTTTATTGCCAAGATCTTCACCGTGCGCATAGACTGGGTCAAGCTTGTGGGAATCATTTTCTGGAAGACGGTCGTAAATACATCAAGAAGAAATTTAAAAATGTGAATTTCAAGAAGACGGAGAAGAAGATGAGTGTTGTACCTGAACGATTACGGATCCAATAGAGTTCGGAGAAATTGGTAGACGAGTGCACCAACACTGTCAATTTCGGCGCGTCAATGACCCTGATTTTTGTTGGACCTTCTAGATCCGATACAAGCAATCTCTCAAGGAAAGGCGCATTCTCAATGACGATAACGTGGAACAGCTAGAGTGATCTCTTCCCAATTGATGTCTTGTTGCGGGGCCAGCAAGACACATAAATCCATCGGAGATTCGTCGAGGCGATGTGGAGGCTAATGAACCTGTGGATCTGCTCAAGACGAAGGTACTCGAGCACAGTACAGCTACGGAGCAGGTGCTCCATAGCCTTCTTCGAGATGACAACATCGAAGAGGTCGAGCTGCTTGAGTTGAGGGAGAAGAAGGGCGGGCACGGCATTAATCTGGGGAAGATAGTAGGAGCTGAAGCTGGCGCGGCGCAGCATTGGCGCGAGGCGGAGCGCGGACGGCGGCAGAAAGCGACATCGTCCAGCTTCAAAGCTGAGCTCCTCGAGCTGATCTAGGGCGAGGGATAAGAACCACTCGTCGAACTTGGGTTGGACCTTGCAGTTGGTACTGAACATGCGGATGTCAAAGCGTCTGGCTGGCCCAGGGTGCGATGAAAGGATCTTGGAGACTGCGGCCATGCGTTTGCAATCCCCGTCGTAGAGGCAGTTGTCGACAGTGAGGTTGAGGGGGATGCGGCGCCAGAGGGGGCACCACCGCCGGGAGAGCGGGGCGGTCCGCACGGCAGATTTGGTGGGGAGGAGGCCAATGATGATGAGCAGCATGTCGTCGGGGAGGCTGCTGATGAAGTCCAAGCTCCCCGGATGCGGTTTTGGCTCGAGCCGCCTCCGCTTGTTGGCTGCCGCGCCGTCCATCTCAACCAGCGGCGACGCCGGTGTACATGTGTGCTGGTGTGTGTTGTGTGCTGGGTGTGCGTGAGTGCGTCCTTCTGTGCATGTTGCCGCGCAGTGGTGAATTGTGCGCGAGTGTGTCCTTCACGCGGAAGAAGTGTGTCCTCAATGCGCCCTCAATTTACTAGCGTGCGGGGTGCTACCCCGAGTGGTTTCAACTTTGTTTACTTCACCGCGTGTCAGATGGGCCCCTAGCTTACTTATTTTCACCCACTGCCAGATGGGCCAACACACGAAGATACAGAACAGGAGCTGACAAGGCAGCATGTGGACTGGTTGACGGGTCAACTAAACAATATGCGGAACTATACGCTGACACAGTGAGCCTATAATACGTCGGTATAGAGTGTTCGAGTGAGAGGGGAGGCCCGTGGGAGATATCAGAGAGAGAGAGAGAAAGAGCTACTCCCTCCGTTCGATAATGTAGTTCCAACATTTTTTTAAAAGTCAAACTTTTGTAACTTTGACCAAGTTTATAAAGAAATTACTTATATCTACAATACCAAAGATAAATGATAGTATGAAGTAAGTACATGTTGTGATGAATCTAATGATCGTTCCAGATGTAAATGTTTTTCTCCACATATACCTGGTCAAACTTTTTTGAGGTTTGACTTTTCAAAACATCCATATGCTTATGGACGTGAGAGAGTCCCTAACTAGAGGGAGAGAGATTGAAATAGAAAGAGTGAGTGAAAAAAGTGTGTGTGCATGTGTGAAAGAGACATGGACAACACTCGATAAAAGTCGAGAAAAAATGTGTGTGTCTTATGCAAACATATCACACATGCATCTTCGACAACGGAAGCAAGGTGAGGAGATAGTGTGTGGTTGTTTGAAACCGAGAGAGCAAGACCCCTAGCACGTGGCCAAGAGGGGTCTGACAAACAAGGGAGAGAGGTCGAGAGAGACGTACGGAGAAAATGCAGACATGGGGAGGAGAGAGTGTATGTTTGTCACAGAGAGATCCCCTGGAGATCGTGATGGGACTACATGGGTGTGAGATCGAGTGACAAGGTGTGTGCACGATAGAAGATACCCCGAGAGATATCGAGATAGACGTATGGATGGAAGGAGACAATACATGTGTTCTTGATGGCTAGTGAGAGATAATCATACTTAGGGGGTAGTGCTTGCGCCTATGATGGAGTGAGGGATTATGGTACTTATTAGGGGGGTGCGTGTCACATATAGAGAGCACAAGGGCGGAGAGTGTTGGATGGGTCTATATGTATAGCACGAGCGAGACATGTGTATGTGTGAACCAGGGAGATATAAAGTTTGAGAGAGATTGAGGAGCCCCGATAAGGCTGAGTGGTGCGTCAGATAGCTGAGAGGGGGGAAGAGATATTCCATCCGCTCGATAATGCAGTGCATGTAAATTTTTTAGAAGTCAAACTTTGGAAACTTTGATCAGGTTTACGCAAATGTTATTTATATCTACAATACCAAAGATACATCATACGAAACTACATCTCATGTATATGTTTGTCGTTCTAGATGTAATTGTTTTTCTCCACGTACATGGTCAAACTTTGTGATGTTTGACTTTTCAATAAATCAATATGTTATGGACCGAGGAGAGTGCCTAGTCGAGAGAGATCAAGTGCGTGTGAAGGAGAATGAGTAAGTGTGCAAAAAGAGTATGGGTGTGAAAGAGAAAGTGACAACAAACGATAAATTAGAGAGAGAGTGTGTTTTTTTGTTTCTTAGGCAAACATCTCACGCATGCATCTCCGAGATAGAAAAGCGAGGCGAGGAGATACACGAAGATAGCTAGTGTGTGATTGTTTGCAACGGAGAGAGACACCCCTATAGCACATGTCCAATAGAGGTCTGGCCAACAAGGAACAAAGGTCGAGAGGGACACATGGAGAACATGGACGCATGGGGAGGGCGAGAGGGTGTGTTTATGATAGAGAGATCCCCTCGAGATCGTGAGGGGACTATATGGGTGGGAGATCGAGGGAGGTGCGTGTGCGATAGAAAGATGCCCTGAGAGAAATCGAGATAGACCATGCACATCTTTGTGATGGAGACTAAGATTAGCTAGTCATATACATATAGGGGGACTGCATGTGCCTACAATTGAGTGAGAGACCATCATACTTGGCTAGCTAGGCATGAGATTGTGTGTGTGTGCGTGTGAGATGGAGAGAGAACGAGGGAGAGAGATAGAGTTCTAGATGGGCCTATCGAGTGCGAGTGAGATATGCATGTGTATGTGTGACCCAGGTAGATGAAGAGTTTGAGAGAGAGGGGAGAGCTCCGAGACGACAGAGTGGTGCGTCAGAGAGTTACGGGCAACGAGCCAAGGAATTTGTGTGCGTACGATGAGTGCACCCAAGATATCTAGCTTGGACTAGAGAATCATACATACTGTGCGAGAGAGACCTATAGATGGAGTATATATGCATGCGAACTAGAAAGACCCCCCCCCCACACACACACACAAAGAGAGAGAGAGAGAGAGAGAGAGAGAGAGAGAGAGATGGAGAAAAAGCGAGAGGGACCAACAAGGTTTGTGTGTTGGATGCGTGCGACAGAATTGAATATTGTCGGCGAGAGAGAGAGAGAGAGAGCTGGAGTCCGGGAGAGGGCGAGGTCGCATTTTATGCATCAAAGACTGATATAAACCATGTTTTGATATAAACTTGCATTCAAATATTTAAATTGGAGAACATGTTGTCTGCAATCCACACATGAACGGATATATGCGTATATCAAACAAGTTCATTAATTTGACTTTCAACATGTTCATGGAGTATTATAATACTTTACAACATGCTACTCGATTGAGGTGTTCAATTTTGGATTTAGTTCACTATTTTGACCTAGTGAACGAGCTATTTCATTGAATCGAGATATTTCATTTTGGGTTTGATTCCCGTTTTTGAGTGGGTCAACTATTTGGCATATAGTAAATCGCTAGCAACGAGCATGTAAAAACACATTACTCCCGAGCATCATCTCTCCATCTGAAAAAGAAGTGGCAAGCTAATATTTCAAAATTTGATTCGAATCGACTTGGTAAGGTAGACGTGGATGCTCGTTCTCCCAAATTTTGAACGAACGTTAAACATCCTCTGGTCGGTGGAATTCGCCCGAGCAAATAAATGGGAGACGTGAAATTACCGTCCTATGTGGGACACGCATTAATTGGCCCGTTGTACATCGAGGGTAGGTTCGTAACTTCATCCAAGCGCGCCTTCTCCTCGGCCGAAATGACATGTGCCAAATAATTCATAAACCATGGTCGGCAAAACACCCTCTCCTCGCTCGAAATAGCTCACGCCCACTATTTCAAAACACGCTCTCCTCGCCCGAAATCGCTCGCGCCCACTATATATCAAAACACGCCCACCTCGCCCGAAATCGCTCCCGCCCACTATTTGGGGAGAAGCAAAGTTACTCTACTATCCCTGACCCTCAGTACACAGACCCAAGCCGAGAAGCCTAAGGGCATGGGTAGAACTGTAACTCCCCCTCACATTTCAGAGAAATGCGTCCGTAAAACATGGTTCCACTCCCCTCCCAATCCCCCCCATTCATACCTCGTGGGCGCCAAATCACCTTCTCCCCGGAAGCTCCCTTCTCCCGAGCCGCGAAACCTCAGCCCCTCCTCCATGGCGCCCCCACCGCACCAATTTCACAGTCGCCCTCCTCCCTAATGCCGGAGACGTTGTCCATTTGCCATCGTGCACTGGGTCGTGTGCCTCTTACTCCATGCTGCTGGAGCTGCCTCGACGACGGCCGCGTGAACCGTACCAGAGCCGATTCACCCCCGCCATTGTTCACGGCGCCGGAGCGGCTCCAACTTCGGATCCGTCCAGAGTCCCGGCGCTGCTTCCCCGTAGCCGTCGATCGTCGCGACATCGCTGTTTCCCAGCCGCTGGTCGCCACCGCAACCGCGCCGGCCTCACCGACTCGGCAGCTGGACCTGCCTACTTCACCATGCCGCCAGATAGGTCGCACCCTCATCTCAAATCACTTTATTTAGGCGTCAGTTGTTTGAATTTTTATTCTGGGCCAATTGATTCCCAATGGGAAGCAGCACCCCTCGAGGCGGCGGAGATCCTAGGCTGTGGGTTGGCTGGTGTCTAACGTAAGGGTGCAGGGCCGCAAGTTCGTCGCGGAAGCAGCGCTTAGATGGCTATCTTAGAGTTGCATGGTTTGAAGGTACTGCCGCCGCCGGATCTGGATGACAGGGAGTCTTTGTGGATTGGCCCGGGGGCGGCGCAACCACGGCAGTGCGATGGGGCGGGGAGCGGGCTTTTGGCCGGGGCCACAGACGACGGAGGCAGGCTGCTCTGCCGTTGGTCGCTGGCTCTTCGGTGAAGATTCCCAACAGTGTCAGCCGGGAGGCACAAGATGGCCATCAAGCCATCCGGCGTAGATCGGACAGTACCAAAATAAAATAAAATCGTGTGACCCCAATTTAGTCTTCAGTCAACAGACGTGTGACCACTCTCGTACCTTGCTGTTGATCTCTTAGTGTATTTCTTCAGATCAAAGAGATGTGTCGTTCTTAACATTATGCGTTATCTGCATCTTCAGCCACACCGTCTTCCGACTCACCGCAGCTGCTCCAACAAGGGAAGCATACACCAGAAGGGAGCTATAGTCCCCGCTCAACAGTTCCCTGCATCGAATGCGCGTGCCCGACATGGAAAGCCACAACAACTGCAAGGCCATTGACAAGTCAGCACATGATGCTCACTCCTATGGATGGCGGCCAGATAGGTTGTATCTTACTTGTGTGCAACATTTATGGCTTTGTTATTCATCTAAGCATGGAAAATAGATTATCACATTTCACTGTATATTCATGCTGATCTCTTACGGGTCTTGTTCAGGAGTTAACGATGTTCCATAGTTCAGCTAAGATACTTGTTCTTTAGGTAACGTTGTTCCATAGTTATCATCCATCAGCCAATGCTATCCCACAGGCTGGTGATTATATATTTATACCACTTCTAGTATTACCTATGTTGTTCTTTAATACTTTTGTGTGCCATCTAGTTAATCTCGAGTACAAACGATACATATTCTATAGCTTTCATCTGTGTTCTCCCTTTAGTTTTTGAGACCTATTGCTGCTAGTTAACCCCAGTCCTACTATTTATGTCGTCTCCTACAGGCACTCATTACATAAATCTAACTACTCACTACTAGGGAAAACCCTAGTAGTAGCGAGGGTTTAATGCCCACTAGTAGCGCGTGCTGCCGCGCTACTAATAAGGCGCTACAGCTATTACTTAGCAGTAGCGCGTGCGACACGTGCTACTGCTAAGACACATAGCGGCAGCGCTTGTTCTACCCCACGCTGCTGCTAATCTAGCTAGTTGCAGCACGTTTACTATCCATCGCTACTAGTATTCTTTTTTAGTGTATTTATATGCCGTTATACAAATTTTGGTACAATACCAATTATGAGGTATATAACATTATGTCCATAACAGTGTGTCAAATGAAGGTGGATTAGGTTCAAGTGGAGGCAATATGTAGTGCATGTCAAAAGTATACTACTAATCCAAACTAGATCTAGTTTGGACTAGTAGTACTTTCGATGTGCACCACATGTTGCCTCTACTTGAATCTAATCCGCCAGCACAAGCTATTTAATCATCATCATAGTCATTACCACCAACAGTATTTATTTAATCACCATAGTCATAGTGTAGCACATAATCATCTTCAAACTCATTCTAGCTAGCTAATCACCACCAACACTAGATGCGGTAGCTATCTAATCACCACTAACACTAGCTAATAATAATCATCATATCATTACCACCAACACTAGCTATTTAATCATCATAGTCATAGTGTAGCACATCATCATCTTCGAACTCATTTCTAACTAGCTAATCACTCCTGCTGCTCTCTCTCAGGTAAAATAACATAAAACATGTGTAGCTCTCCTCCTTCATCAAGTTGGAGCATGCAGATGAATCTGTCTCCTAATTGTGGGCTGCGCTTCTGCTTGCTTCCCCCTATTACTTGTCTGCGATCGTTCACAATTTTGGTCCAGTCTTTCACTATTAAGCATTCGTCGCTTTTAGAAATCCTGAATGCACTTAAGTGCTCTGTAGGATATCTTGGCCGCAAGCTAACAATACTCATGGTACCTGTAGTCTCGATCCCATAAGGCACAACATTCATCGGGAGTCCCTGTTGAAGAACATCGTATGGTAACATACTTAGCAATGAAGTTTAGCTTACAAAATAATGTATGGAAAAGATGCACTGAGGACAAATAGTAAAAATCTTACCATCCTTCCTAAATAGATGTGACCGTGGTTCATTACGAACACTATTGGTCGCAGTTTTCAGTACTAACATTTCTAAATGCAGGAAGAAAATTTGTCTTGACAGTATCAAGATCCTCAAGCCATGAAACATAATGACTTAGCTCCTCGCAGTTTAGTTCAGCCCCAGGACAGTAGTAGGTCCTGTCTACCAAGCGCTGGACATGTTTGCTTGAACGGAAATAAGCTGACAATAGAAATTAGTTGTCAACTATTTTTGAATAAACAATTTCAAAGACATAAATATGGTTGAGAAACTCACATGATGGTATAACTGGAGGCGTCTGCACATCGACCCAGATGTCGGTATTACCTTCAATATCATCTTCCGGACGAATATCAAAGGTGATAACCATATTAGGCTCAAATGCATAAGTCTTGCATAGTGCTCGCCATGTTTTGCATCCAAAATAGGTGTAGTCGTCTGCGTTGTATAATTTTGCGTGGAAAATATAACCATGCACGGTCTTCAAGTAAACTTTCTTTACCTCCATAGTATGACTGAAACCTATCTTATCCAATACAAAAACTCTTGCATGGCAGGGGATACGCTAGTAGAATAGTAAAAAAATTAAATTATAAGTTGAAGCAGATGTCATGCTTAATTACGAAAAAAGACTTCTCGTTGTGACTTACTGTATCCACTTCGAAGTTCTCGTCCAGCTTGATGCTGAAGCGCCTATCATCATCTAGGAAGATTCCGTCACACAGGCCGTGCTCGTCTTTGCAGTATTTGCAAATACCGAAATCCTTTTCGTCGTCAGACATTTCCTATGTTCATAGTTGGAACATTAATTGAAAATCGATCGAAGACAACTACCAAGATACTCAACACACAAATCCGGGCCACTCGATATTTCCTACTAGTCATGCCAAAATTCACGGAAAAATCCGGCATGACCTTTGCTAAAATAGGACATATCGAGCGCCTGAAATTTTCCGGAACGGAAATGAATCAACACTCTGGCAAAACATAGGCCACTCGGAGGTGTAACCTGCAAACATGACCGGCCACTTGGGCAAGCAGATATCCTATTTGAGCAACACAAGATATACATTTCAAATATCTTATAGGACTCAAATTAGCATGCATTCAATAAGCAAAAGTAAATCATCTCATGCGTCCGTACATCATCGAATATTATCACTAATACATCCCTAATAGTATCATACATATAACATCACTAATACAACTAAAACCCTAGCGCACGACGGGTATCGGCGCGGGCGGTGGACACCCACAGAGAAGGAACCATCAGAGGATCATAGCTCCAATGAGATCCCTGGAGAAGCTGCCAGGTATTGGAGAACCTGTGCTCCAACGCAAACAAGTAGCGACAGACGTGCGCGTCCTCCTCACTGACATGGTGACGCACCACCTCTGCGAGGTCCTCGAGCCTCTGGACCATCACTGGCCCATGCGACCGCCACCAAAGAAGGTTCGGGTCAACGACAGGCTGGCTCCTCACCAACCTGCCCCCGGTAGGCAGCGCCTCCCAGTACCACCCCGGCGGAGCCCAGTCCCGGAGATGGCCCATCTGGTGACGCAGGTGTCCTCCGCCGACTCGACGACGAGGATGCGGGATAGGCATCGTCGACGTCGATGCGGGAACTGCTATAAATAAAAATAAACTTACTATAAATAAAATTACTATAAATAAAAATTAGTACCTAGTTCTTACTAACTAATTAGTACCTAGGAACTACTGCCCTAATTACCATCTAATTTGATGAACCTAGGGGTGGAAAATGGTAGCGGATAATCCGAAATATCCGATATTCGTATTCGATCGGATATTCCAATTATCCAACTTAAAAGTCAAATAAGTGGTCAAATTTTACTCGTTTTACGATTAATCTTAGAAATTATTATGCATTACAATAGTATTTATTCATAAACCTATTTATCACAAGTTGAATACTTCATGTCACATAGCTATTGACTAATACACTTAAGCAATATGAGAATGGAATTCGCATTCGTATCAAGAAAACATCCGAGCCGCATCCGTATCCTTTCCACCCCTAGATGAACCCTAACTAATTTGACCACTATCCGATCCGCATCCGATTTCTTTCCACCCCTAGATGAATCCTAACTAATTTGATGCAATTAATATTTGAAGAACCTAGGCAGAGGTAGGGGAGGGGGAGGAGCAGGCGTGCTCACCTCGGGTGCACGGCGACGGAGGGGCAGGCGGCGTCGAGGTCGGGGTCAGGGCTCGGGCGCGCGGTGGAGGGCGGCGTCGAGGTCGGGGTCGGGGGCGGGGTCGGGGGCGGTGTCGAATCCGGGGTCGGGGGCGGCGTCCAGGGTGTGCGGAGAGCGACAGAGAGCGCGCGGCGGCCCACGGGCGACAGCGGCGGCGACAGCGTGGAGGGAGTTGGGATTTGGGGGAAGTGGCCGTTGGGAGAACGAACCGCGCGGTTAAGTCAAAAGTAGCAGTAGCGCGTTCCAGGAAGTGCGCTACTACTAAGCTAGCTACAGCGTGTTTCTCCATATGCGCTACTGCTATTCCTTTCTCTTTTTTCCCCTTTTTCATTTATTTTTCTTTACATTTTATTTTTTTTATTTCACCTTTTTCTATTTCTTTCATATTCATTTACTTTCTATTTGTTTTTCATTTTATTTTATTTCCTATACCAGTAGCGCTTGTCAGCGTAAACGCGTTGCTACAAAGATAGTAGCGGTAGCGCGGTTCGACGTAGATTGCTACTACTATGTGTAGCCTATCGGCTAAGCCGTGGGAATTTTAGTAGTAGCGCTTTTATCTTCTGGCGCGCTACTGCTACAACTGTATTTGTAGCACCGTTTACATCAGCGAGGCTACTGCTACTTAGCACCAGCGTGCTTTTTTAACATGCGCTACTGCTAAAGTTCTATGTATAAGGTTTTCCCTAGTAGTGACTAGTTGTCTTCCATGCATGTCAGATATAATTGCACACACTGATATATCCACAAGAACCTCACGGAGCAATGTAAAGGCCAATAAACTTGATGTCAATGATACCCAATATGATGGAACATGTAAAGGCAGTTCTTCAGAAGACTTGTAGAAAGATGTTGAATCCTCTTCACCCCACAAGGTCCTTGCTTTAACTTGGCCCGTGATATGGGTACAACATGGATATAATGTCCTGGAGTGTATCTAGTCGGTTGCAATGCCATGTGCTTAGCATGCTGATCATGCATGTAAATATGTCATGCATTCCTGTTTTTCAGTACCTATTCCATTCATGATAACATGTTTTCAAATTCAAGTACTGTCATTCTACTCTATCGCAATGCCATCTGCTTAATTTGGACATCATGCTTCTGAATATCTTATGCATTTTTATTCATCAGTATGTACTTCATCTGTCTACCATACCATGTTTTTTTACATTGAAGTGATGTTCTAGTGCTCTGTTGCAATGCCATCTTAGTTTCCCAATCATACACGTGTATGTTGCCTTAGTTTTTTCTGTACGTATTCCGCTAGCATATAGTTTTACATTCAACTAGTGTTTTTTTACTGTGTTGTCATGTCGTATCCCTAGCTCTTACACCATACTCCCTCCGTCCGGATTACATGTTGCCGAAATGGAAAAAAAAGGATGTATCTAGAACTGAAATACGCCTAGACCCATCCATTTTTTTACGGGTGGAGGGAATACATGTCCATATGTCATGCCTTTCTATTCTTCAGTACCTATTCCATCTCTCTGTTGTAGCATGTTTTATAATTGAAGCACCATTCTTCTATACAAGGCATGCAAGGGGAAGCGACTATGTTAGAATCTGAAGGGTTACAAACCAGGTCTTTGCAAAAGATCCAAACGCCAGGAGATAATAAACCAACTCCAGTTTTTATAGATACTGCTCCAGCACAGAGAAACCCAACTCCTACTGATAATAAGCAGATTCCAGTGGCCAAAGAACTAGTCCGCTCCAGTCCAGCAAAAATATGTCAACTCCATTCTAAGAAGCATGTGCGTATCCTTGCATCATGAAATTTTATAGCATGCTGATCATATTTTCTACATGTTTCTTACCCATCTCTCTTTTAGAAAATAAGCTTAACAGATAGAAGAATTTCGGCACTGGTATCGTCTGTGAGGAAAGATTCTTGCAGGAATTCTCTGTGCTCCAATGCAGATGTAAGTACCTGTTGTATATCACTATATTTTACATCAGCATGTATTTTGTTAATCGGTGTGAATCCAACCTTTATCTGATCTAAACTTAGTTGTAGCAAAATGTATGATTAAAGGCCACAATGTTGATTTTTGTAAGGAAAACTGCCTGGTAGTTTTGCATCCTGAGATGCATGAGTGTACTATCTCATATCAGTGGGTTTGATTACTTTGGTTCTGCAGTTGGTTTTTAGTGTTTTTTTTACTGTGTTGTCTTGTCGTATCCCTAGCTCTTACATCATACTCCCTCTGTCCGGATTACATGTCGCAAAAATGGATAAAACTGGATGTATCTAGAACTGAAATATGCCTAGACCCATCCATTTATTTCCGGATGGAGGGAATACATGTCAATATGTCATGCCTTTCTATTCTTCAGTACCTATTCCATCTCTCTGTTGTAGCATGTTTTATAATTGAAGCACCATTCTTCTATATAAGGCATGCAAGGGGAAGACGGCTATGTTAGAATCTGAAGGGTTACAAACCAGGTCTTTGCAAAAGATCCAAACGCCAGGAGATAATAAACCAACTCCATTTTTCATAGATACTGCTCCAGCACAGAGAAACCCAACTCCCACTGATAATAAGCAGATTCTAGTGGCCAAAGAACTAGTCCGCTCCAGTCCAGCAAAAGAATGTCAACTCCATTCTAAGAAGCGTGTGCGTATCCTTGCATCATGAAATTTTATAGCATTCTGATCATATTTTCTACATGTTTCTTACCCATCTCTCTTTTAGAAAATAAGGTTAAATGATAGAAGACTTCCTTCATTGGGATTGTATTCGAGGAAAATATCTTGCGGGAATTCTCTGTGGTCCAATGCTGATGTAAGTACCTATTGTATATCACTATATTTTTTACATCAGCATGTATTTTGTTAATCAGCGTGAATCCTACCTTTATCTGATCTAAAATTAGTTGTAGCAAAATGTTAAAGGCGCCAATGTTGATTTTTGTAAAGAAAACTGCCTGGTAGTTTTGCATATTGAGCTGCATGAGTGTACTATCTCATATCATGCACATTACTGAATTGTAGTGCTACTCTGGTTGCCCATTCATTCATTGTGTCAATGTTGCTTTCGTATTACCTTACCTGGCTGATGATAGTTGTGCCATATTGTGTTAATTTGGTGTTGGCTAGTTGCCCAAACGTTCGTTGTGCCAATGTTGCTTTCCTATTATCTGACTTGGCCAATGATAGCAATGCTAGTGTCTTAATTTGGTGCAGGCTACTGAAGATAAGAAGACAAACTCTGAAAACAGCAAGGCAACCCCATTGTTTCTTTCCAATAAATCTAGGCCAGGTAATATGCCAATAACTCCTGATTAATCTATTTGGTTCCCCTCCTAATTTATGTTATGATGCAGTGGTCGAGACACTCTCCACTATCAATAATACAAGCCTGCCAAAATCGCCATCTGAATCTGTTCAGTATCCTCTGTCTCGAATGCAACGGAAAAAATGTATGCTTGTGAACCAATTAATGGCTGAAGGAATGATGCAAATGGTGGAGGAATCAGAGGTGCAGAGTCATGCGACACAACAACTGATCAATGTTTTGAGAGACAGTAGCAAAGTAGCAAGAACTTGCCCACATGCTTATGGGCGTCATCCGTGCTGAGATTGCAGATTGTGACGTTGTGGATCGTTAGGTTCTGTTCATTTATTTGCACTGGCATCAATCTTTGATTGCCCAGTGGATGTAATTTCCTGTAATATATGTTGGATGTGCAACGTTTTTTCCTGTATGTCGTACCTTTGCTTGATCGGTTTTGGTCCTGTGCATAATTGCTCGTCGTAATGTGCTCAAATTATCTAATTTGGCCTAAAGACATGTACGAACTTTAGTGGGCCCATTAAGTTAATGGGCCGTTACCAGGCCGAAAGTTAATGGTCGGCCCTCTTAACTCCCGGGTCGTTAACAGGCCGACATCGAAGCGGGCAACAGGTGGGCCCAATTGATTTCATGGGCCGTTAACAGGCCGTTACTAAGTTCGGGCTACATATGGCCCAACTATACTGTGGGCCTTTAGCAGGCCGAAAGAGACAGCGGGCATGTACTGGACCATGAAGAGCATGGTCCGCTAAGAGGCCGAAAGTCGGGTCGTATTGTAAATGGCCCAACTGTGTTGTGGGCCTTTAGCAGGCCGAAAGAGAAACCGGGCTGGTATTGGACCATGAAGGGCATGGGCCATTAAAAGGCCAAAACTCAGGTCCGACTACAAATGGCCCAACTCATTTATGGTCCGTTAATAGGCTGAAAGGCACACAGGGCCGGGAATTGGCCCAACACTTAAATGGGTCGCTAAAAGGCCAAAACTCAGGTCCAACTACAAATGGCCCAACAGATATATGGGTCGTCACCAGGCTGAAAGACACACCGGGCCGGAAATTGGCCCAACACTCAAATGGGTTGCTAAAAGGCCGAAACTCAGGTCCGACTACAAATGGCCCAACTAATTTATGGGCCGTCAACAGGCTGAAAGACACACCGGGCCGGAAATTAGCCCAACATTTAAATGGGTCGCTAAAAGGCCGAAAGATGTACATCATGAAAATTGGCCCATCAACTGAATGGGCCGTTAACAGGCCAAAATCTCATCGGGCCGATATTGAGCCCAAATATATAGCGGGCTGTTAACGGGCTCGAAATGACGATGGGCTGCAATGGTGTCAAATCTTTAACGGGTCGTTGATGGGCCGAATTGGCACATCTTGTATGGGCTGTGGGCTTAAATGGACCTGACACAAGTAGGCCTTATATGGGTCGGCCTGCTAAATTTTACTGGGCCGGCCTTTTTCATCGGAATGGGCCACTGTTGGGCCGTGCCACGTGTCAACCTATCATAGGCGCCTTCTGTCCAATGAGTGGATGACATCTGTCCCAACGGTGAGGCAACACGTGTTTCCTCCGGCCAATGATGATTTTACATGTGGAAAACCCCCATTGGTCCGGGCTGTTAACGGGTTATCGGATCTAAAACCGGACCCGACAGCTTAACGGCATTCTGTTACGGTGGATGCCACATGTCGGTCACCCTTGACGAAAGCACTTCTGTGACGCGCGATTTATCGTCATGGAAGTGGACACTTCCGTGATGATAATTTTGGTAATGTCATGGAACACTTCTACGACAGCACAGGTATGACTATCTTGATTCTGTCATAAAATCGTCATGGATGTACATGCATGACAAAAAACGCGACCTACTGTGACAAACACGTATTATCACGGAAGTGCAGTGGGTACAGCCGCGAACAGCCAATCAAAAGTTATCCCAAGCGAAGATTACTGCCGCAATTCGACGAAGAGCCGTAGAGCCAACACGTCTGACATACACATGCGCCGAATAGCTGGACCGCCCCCCTAGAGGGCGGGACAGAGAAGCTGACGAGGCCGAGCACCCCGCCGCCCCACCTCGCCGTTACGGTAAGGATCAAGTGCGGCCAGCCTACGAATATGACCTCCGCCATGACCTGGACGCTCGAGGAGGCCATACCAGGTCCATCTACGGACCCACAGAAGACCCGCCCGCTCACCGGGAAGGATATTACGATTGGCTGAACCCAAACGATAGAGTCCGGGAGCATCGGCGGACTTGGATGGCCGAAGACCTCCGATGGGATGTAGCCCGAGTTCGGGGCGCTGATGTCTACTACGCAACTTTATTCTTATAGACACGTGTTGGGCCTCCAAGCGCAGAGTTTTGTAGGACAGTAGCAATTTTCCCTCAAGTGGATGACCTAAGGTTTATCAATCCGTGAGAGGTGTAGGATGAAGATGGTCTCTCTCAAACGACCCTGCAACCAAATGCGAGAAATCTCTTGTGTCCCCAACACACCCAATACAATGGAAAATTGTATAGGTGCACTAGTTCGGTGAAGAGATGGTGATAAAAGTGTAATATTGATAGTAGAAATATATTTTTATAATCTGAATAAATAAAAACAGCAAGGTAGCAAATAGTAAACGGGCACAAAAACGGTATTGCAATGCTTAAAAATGAGGCCTAGGGTTTGTACTTTCACTAGTGCAACCTCTTAACAATGCTAATATAATTGGATCATATAACCGTCCCTCAACGTGCGATAAAGAGTCACTCCAAAGTTCCTATCAAGCGGACAACATAAGAATAAATTCTTTGTAGGGTACGAAACCACCTCAAAGCTATTCTTTCGTTCGATCTATTCAAGAGTTCGTACTAAAATAACACCAAGCTATTCTTTCCGTTCGATCTATCCTAGAGTTCGTACTAAAATAACACCAAAGCAAATTCATATTCATAATACTCAATCCAACACAAAGAACTTCAAAGAGTGCCCCAAGATTTCTACCGGAGAAACAAAGACAAGAACATGCATCAACCCCTATGCATAGATTACCCCAATGTCACCTCGGGAATCCGCGAGTTGAGTGCCAAAACATATATCAAGTGAATCAATACGATACCCCATTGTCACCACGAGTATTCAATTGCAAGACATATATCAAGTATTCTCAAATCCATAAAAGTATTCAACCGATAACAACAAAATCTCAAAGGGAAAAACTCAATTCATCACAACAAGATAGAGAGGGGGAAACACCATATGATCCCACTATATTAACAAAGCCCGCGATACATCAAGATCGTGACATCTCAAGAACACGGGAGATAGAGATTAAACACATAGCTACTGGTACAAACCCTCAGCCCTGAGGGTGGAGTACTCCCTCCTCATCGTGGTGGCCACCGGATGATGAAGATGGCCATCGTAGATGATTCCCCCCTCCGGCAGGGTGCCGGAACAGGGTCTAGATTGGTTTTCGGTGGCTACAGAGCCTTGCGGCGGCGGAACTTCTGATCTAGGTTAACCTCGAAGGGTTTTTGAATATTTGTGAATTTATAGGGTAAAGAGGGGGTGTGGGAGGCCACCGAGGTGGGCACAACCCTCCTGGGCGCGCCTGGGTGGGTTGTGCCCCCCTCGGGGCAACCCCCAGGTGCCGCTCTGGCCCATTGGTTGTCTTCTGGTCCACAAAAATCCACAAAACGTTTCGCGGTGTTTGGACTCCATTTGATATTGATTTCCTGTCATGTAAAAAACAAGCTAAAAAACAGCAACTGGCACTAGGCACTGGGTCAATAGGTTAGTCGAAAAAATGATATAAAGTTGCTCTAAAATGATTGTAAAACATCCAAGAATGATAAAATGACAGCATGAATACTTCATAAATTATAGATACGTTGGAGACGTATCAGCATCCCCAAGCTTAATTCCTACTCGTCCTTGAGTAGATAAATGATAAAATAAATAATTTATGAAGTGTGAATGCTAGCAAAGTGCATAAGTTCGATCAATGATAATTTCAATCACTATTCCTAGCATCATAACAGCAATTCTTTTTTATAAAACGTCTCATGTTATAGCAGCAACCAATTCACATGTTAAGGTTCAAACAATGAATTCTCTTGAAACTCAACAACCTATGTTCTCATTCACCAAGCAATTGCAATTCTACTTATTCAACAGAGTCTAAGTAAGAGCTCCACATACTCAACCATCATATAGTCTTCTATGATTGCTAACACTCACCGCATACACATGAGCAAAATGTTTCAACTGGACACATAGAAAGATAGGGGCTTATAATTTCGCTTCCCAACATATTCACCTCAAGGGTGATGTCAACAATAATAACTCATGCTACCCATATCCAACTGGATATATGTGCCTAGATCTTTCCTCACCACATGATGTTTGCCAAAAGAGAAAAATAAAAAGGAATAGAGAGAAAAACTTTGACTCTTTGCATAAAAGTAAATACTGAAAAGTGAAAGATAGGCCCTTCGCAGAGGGAAGCAGAGTTTTCCATGCGCTTATTTGTTTGTATGCTCAACCCCTTAGTGCAAAAGAACGTCACGTTATATTGCCCCTTATGGTAGCAACCTTTATTATACAGTCTGTCGCTTTTATTCTTTGCCATCACAAGTTCGTACAACGCTCAATTTTCTCTTACACTAAATGATCTAACACTTTTAGAAGCAATTTTTATTGCCTTATTGCACCGATGACAACTTACTTGAAGGATCTTGCTCAATCCTTAGGTAGGTATGGGGGACTCTTGAAAATAAGATTTGGGTTTAAGGGTTTTTGGATGCACAAGTAGTATCTCTACTTGGTGCGGAATTTTTGGCTAGCAAAGATGGGGGGCAAGCACCACATGTTGAAGGATCTATGACAATATAACTTCTATGTGAATATGAACAAACATAAACCAATATGTTGTCTTCCTTGTCCAATGTCAACAATTTTGGCATATAATAATTTGATGGGGGCTCACAATCACAAAAGATTTCCAAGATAGTGTATTTGCATGTGAAAGTTCTCTTCCTTATACTAATTATGACCAATATTGTGATTGTCAAGCCTCAAAAGATTCACTTTCTAAACCCAATGTGAAGCTACCACTAGGCATGATATGATTTCAACTTCATGACATTCAATTTATTAAACAATTTACTCATAGGATATAAGTGAAGCACAAGAGCAAATGACAAGCTACTCTGAAAAGATATAAGTGAAGATCATGAGCATAATATTTATTTCTCTCAAATTAATTTAAGTGAAGCAAGAGAGAATTTCTTCAAAAATACTAAATCATGCCGTGCTCAAAAAGATATAAGTGAAGCACTAGAGTAATTCCATAGAAAAGAGCTTCGTTGACGGGATGTGCGTGCCGCTTACCTAGCCTCCCTGGCAACTATTTGGGGACTCTATTTTATTTAAAAACTTTCATCTAAGTACTTTATTAAAACAGCAAGCAAAAAATGACATTCCAAGAATAGCACGCATCATGCGAAGAAGCAAAAACTTAGGATCAACCGATACTGACCAATAATTGTTGATGAAGAAAGGTGGGATGGCTACCGGGGCATCCCCAAGCTTAGATGCTTGAGACTTCTTCAAATATTATCTTGGGATGCCTTGGGCATCCCCAAGCTTGAGCTTTTGTGTCTTCTTAATTCCTTTTATATCACGATTTCCCTAAATCTTAAAAACTTCATCCACACAAAACTCAACAAGAACTCGTGAGATAAGTTAGTATAAACCAATGCAAAAACCTTATCATTCTCTACTATAGCAAATCACCAAAATTATTATTCAGCATTGCATGCTAAATGCCTCTGCATATTTAATACTCCTATCCTCAAATAGAATCATTAAACAAGCAAACATATGCAAATAATGCAAACATAACAGCAATCTGCCAAAACAGTACAGTCTGTAAAGAATGCAAGAGTGTGAATACTTCTCTAACTCCAAAAGTTATGAAAATTTACCACTGTAGAAAATTTATTAGAACTTATTATGCAAAAAGCTTCAACATTTTATCACATTCTGACTTTTCTAGGGAATTTTTGCAACAGCGGTAAACTTTTTGTTTTCAAACAACAACATGTAGACTTGTAAAATAAGCATGGTGAAGGCTATCCTTGAAATTTTTATTGAAAAGAAAGATGCAAAACATTATTCTAAATAACAGTAAGAAAATAGAAATAAAATAAAATGATGCTCCAAGCAAAACTCATATGATGTGACGAATAAAAATATAGATCCAAGTGAGGTTACCGATAATGTTGGAGACGAAAGAGGGGATGCCTTCCGGGGTATCCCCAAGCTTAGTTGCTTGGATCTTCCTTGAATATTACTTTGGGGTGCCTTGGGCATCCCCAAGCTTAGGGTCTTGTCACTCCTTATTCTCCTCATATCGATATCTCACCCAAAACTTGAAAACTTCAATCACACAAAACTTAACGGAACTTCGTGAGATGGGTTAGTATGAGAAAGACAAACCATTCACTTTGGTACTGTCAAAGACAAGATTCATAATTGTTCTCATATAATGCTTATGTACCTAATCATTTACACAATATATATTGAGCAATATAAGCCATAGAAACTAGAAAAGAAGCAAACTATGCATTGAGAACAGAATCTATCAAAAACAGAACAGTACGTAAATATCCGAATATTAGTCAAACTTCTGCTACTCCCAAAATTCTGAAAAATTAGGAACACGTAGAAAATTTGTATATCAATCATCTGTCAAAAATTCAGAATTTTTCGATGCTCCAGTGAATTTAAACAATTCTGTTTCTGGAAGCAAAAGTTTCTGTTTTTGCACAGATTCAAGTCAACTATCATCCACACTATCCCAAAGACTTTACTTGGCACTTTATTGAAACAAAAGCAATAAAACATGATTACTACAGTAGAACAATCATGTGAACACACAAAAACAGTAGGTAAAAGTGTTGGGTTGTCTCCCAACAAGCGCTTTTCTTTAATGCCTTTTAGCTAGGCATGATGATTTCAATGATGCTCGCATAAAAGATAAGAAATGAAACACAAAGAGAGAATCATGAAGCACATGGAAAGCACATTTAAGTCTAACCCACTTCCTATGCATAGGGATTTTGTGATCAAACAATTTATGGGAACAAGAATCAACTAGCATAGGAAGGCCAAACAAGCACAACTTCAAGATTTTCAACACATAGAGAGGAAACTTGATATTATTGCAATTCCTACAAGCATAAGTTCCTCCCTCATAATAATTTTCAGTAGCATCATGAAGAAATTCAACAATATAACCATCACATAAAGCAATATTTTCATGACAAAAAAGCATAGAAAACTTATTACTCTCCACATAAGAAAATTTAATCTCATGAATAGTAGTGGGAGCAAACTCAACAAAATAACTATCATGTGATTGAAAATTAAAATCATGATGACAAGTTTCATGGTTATCATTATTCAATATAGCATACATGTCATCACCATAATCATCGTAGATAGGAACGTTTTTATCATAGTCAATAGTAACCTCTTCTGAAATAGTGGATTCATCACTAAATAAAGTCATGACCTCTCCAAATCCACTTTCATCAATATAATCATCATAAATAGGAGGCATGCTTTCATCATAATAAATTTTCTCATCAAAACTTGGGGGACAAAAAATATCATCTTCATCAAATATACCATCCCCAAGCTTATGGCTTTGCATATCATTAGCATCATGGATATTCAAAAAATTCATACTAACAACATTGCAATCATTCTCATCATTCAAATCTTTTGTGCCAAACATTTTATTGACATCTTCTTCTAACAATTGAGCACAATTTTATGATCCATCATTTTCAAGAGAGATATTATAAAGATGATCAATAATATGATGCAACCTCAATTCCATTTTTTATGTAGTTTTCTTTTATAAACCAAACTAGTGATAAAACAAGAAACTAAAAGATTCAATTGCAAGATCTAAAGATATACCTTGAAGCACTCACCTCCCCGGCAACGGTGCCAGAAAAGAGCTTGATGTCTACTATGAAACTTTATTCTTGTAGACACGTGTTGGGCCTCCAAGCGCGGAGTTTTGTAGGACAGTAGCAATTTTTCCTCAAGTGGATGACCTAAGGTTTATCAATCCGGGAGAGGTGTAGGATGAAGATGGTCTCTCTCAAATGACCCTGCAACCAAATACAAGAAATCTCTTGTGTCCCCAACACACCCAATACAATGGCAAATTGTATAGGTGCACTAGTTCGGCGAAGAGATGGTGATAAAAGTGTAATATTGATAGTAGAAATATATTTTTATAATCTGAATAAATAAAAACAGCAAGGTAGCAAATAGTAAATGGGCACAAAAACGGTATTGCAATGCTTGAAAATGAGGCCTAGGGTCCGTACTTTCACTAGTGCAACCTCTCAACAATGCTAATATAATTGGATCATATAACCGTCCCTCAACGTGCGATAAAGAGTCACTCCAAAGTTCCTATCTAGCGGAGAACATAAGAATAAATTGTTTGTAGGGTACGAAACCTACTCAAAGCTATTATTTCCGTTCGATCTATTCAAGAGTTTGTACTAAAATAACACCAAGCTATTCTTTCCGTTCGATCTATTCTAGAGTTTGTACTAAAATAACAGCAAAGCAAGTTCATATTCATAATACTAAATCCAACACAAATAACTTCAAAGAGTGCCCCAAGATTTCTACTGGAGAAACAAAGACAAGAACATGCATCAACTCCTATGCATAGATTACCCCAACGTCACCTCGGGAATCCGCGAGTTGAGTGCCAAAACATATATCAAGTGAATCAACACGATACCCCATTGTCACCACGAGTATTCAATTGCAAGACATATATCAAGTGTTCTCAAATCCATAAAAGTATTCAATCCGATAACAACGAAATCTCAAAGGGAAAAACTCAATTCATCACAACAAGATAGAGAGGGGAAAACACCATATGATCTAACTATATTAACAAAGCCCGCGATACATCAATATCGTGACATCTCAAGAACACGAGAGAGAGAGAGAGACTAAACACATAGCTACTGGTACAAACCCTCAGCCACGAGGGTGGACTACTCCCTCCTCATCGTGGTGGCCACCGAGATGATGAAGATGGCCACCGGAGATGATTCCCCCCCTCCGGCAGGGTGCCGGAACGGGGTATAGATTGGTTTTTGGTGGCTACAGAGCCTTGCGGCGGCGGAACTTCTGATCTAGGTTAACCCCGAAGGGTTTTGGAATATTTGTGAATTTATAGGGTAAAGAGGGGGTGCGGGAGGCCACTGAGGTGGGCACAACCCACCTGGGCGCGCCTGGGCCCCCAGGCGTGCCCTGGTGGGTTGTGCCCCCCTCGGGGCAACCTCCAGGTGTTGCTCTGGCCCATTGGTTGTCTTCTGGTCCAAAAAATCCACAAAAAGTTTCGCGGTGTTTGGACTTCGTTTGATATTGATTTTCTGCGATGTAAGAAACAAGCAAAAAACAACAACTGGCACTGGGCACTGGGTCAATAGGTTAGTCCCAAAAAATGATATAAAGTTGCTCTAAAATGATTGTAAAACATCCAAGAATGATAAAATAACAGCATGAATACTTCATAAATTATAGATACGTTGGAGACGTATCAGGCGCCGCACACCCCCTGTGCTTCACAGAGAGGGTAATGCAACACCAATTCCCGGAAGGCTTCAAGCCTGTGAACATCGAACCATACGCCAGAACCATAGACCCGGCTGTATGGATAGAGGATTTCATCCTCCACATTCACATGGCGCGAGGAGATGACCTCCACGCCATTAAATATTTGCCACTAAAGCTTAAAGGTCCAGCTCGACACTGGTTGAACAGCCTTCCCAAAGACTCTATAAGTTGTTGGGAAGAGCTTGAGGACGCTTTTCGAGCAAACTTTCAAGGCACCTATGTCCGGCCTTTGGATGCTGATGACCTAAATCGCATCACACAACAGCCCGGAGAATCTGCCCGACAATTTTGGAACTGATTCCTAACCAAGAAGAACCAGATTGTCGACTGTCCGGATGCCGACTTGGCCGCTTTCAAGCATAGTGTCAAGGACGAATGGTTCATAAGACAGCTCGGCCAGGACAAACCAAGAACTATGGCAGCCCTTGCTTCTCTCATGACCCACTTTTGCGCGAGCGAAGATAGTTGGCTCGCTCGTAAAAACACCAACCCTGATGCACCATGTACCTCCGAGGTTCGGGATGGAAATGGAAAGCTGCGATGTAGCAAGAGTAAACATCACGACAATGGCGGCGAGGGCAAGGATACGGCAGTAAATGTCGGGTTCCGAAACTGAAGTCTAGACCCCCGAAAGAAGGCCCCTAAAGGCAACGGCGACGGCCCATCCATACTAGATGCAATTCTGGACAGGCCTTGCCAGATCCACGACACATCAGAGAAGCCCGCTAACCACACCAACCGTAACTGTTGGGTGATAAAGCAGGCCGACAAGCTCATAGCCGAAGACTCGGGCAAAAGCCCACGAAGCGCGGACAATGATGAGCCCCATAGGCCGAATAGTGGAGGTCAGAAATCCTACCCTTCCGAGGTCAAGACGGTGAACATGATCTACGCAACCCACATACCGAAGGAGAGGAAGCGAGCGCTGTGAGACGTATATGCTGTCGAGCCCGTAGCGCCGAAGTTCAATCCATGGTCAGCCTGCCCGATCACTTTCGATCACAGGGACCACCCGACCAGCATACGCCATGGAGGGTCCGTAGCCTTAGTGCTCGACCCCATCATCGATGGATTCCACCTCACTAGACGAAGGTAGTAGCCTCAATCTAATAAACGAAGACACAGTGAGGAAGATGGGGATCGATCCATCAAGGATCAAACCCAGTAACACCACCTTCAAGGGGGTCATTCCGGGAGTGGAGGCCCGCTGCACAGGCACTGTGACACTTGAAGTAGTGTTCGGTACTCCAGATAACTTCCGAAGCGAGGACTTGATCTTCGACATTACACCTTTTCACAGCGGCTATCACGCCCTCCTCGACCAAATGGGGTTCACAAACTTTAATGTCGTTCCACATTACGTGTACCACAAGTTGAAGATGCCCGGTCCTTCGGCGTCATAAGTATCAACGGCAACACAGAACGCTCACTTCGGACCAAAGTTCACACTGCAGCCCTAGCGGCCGAAGACCAAACCGACATGTACGGGTCCTGATACCGGCCCGCCGTAAAGGCCGGCGACAAAAGTAAATGGGTCCGAACCTGTTCCCCGTCATGGGAACTCGCATGCATTCGTCGCAAATAGGGATGCGTGCCCCATGGCACACCGAAAATCTTCGCGCTCCACGTGCCTCGTCAGCACAATTTCGCACTCAAAATACCATGGGCAGCCATGAGGCCTATATCAATAGATCTGAAGCATGTGTTTGGCTAACCCGAACTTCGGAATTACCTTGTCTTCGGACGATCCGGGGGCCAATTCCGGACACCCCCCCCCAGCGTAAAGCTTCATCGGCAGGACCCCCGCCCCTCAAGGTTTCATTGAAGGTCCCAACCCCCACCTCTCAGAAGCAAAGGCGCAGACGTGCAACAGGGCATAGTTGAGGTTTTGACTCACGTATCAAGGCCCTGCGTAAACCTTTACTCTGCAAAACTTTTTCCTTTTTTCAAATAATGCCTTGGCAGTTCGAATTGTACGGTTAAACGTCATGAGCCTACGGGAAATAATAAAAATGCCCTTTATGGTGTTCGGATATCCGCATTTTGCGATTGTCTCCCTCCTTTCTGTCAGGACCCCGATTCTAAGTCACACCGATCTAGCATGTAACACCTCATATCACTTTGCGGCCTCACGCACGGTATTCCCACGGGTGTCGCCTTACCAGGCCCGGGACCGTTTGCGCCTTTTGGCTCACGTATATGATAGTGTCGCTAGCATCCATATGACAGAGAACCTGGGCCGACATGACTAGTCGTGAACCCAAAGTGGCACTAACTTACGAGGACAGGCATACATGAAACAACATCGAGCATGTCGGTCAGCAGCGTGTGAATCTGGGTTGTAGCAACTGGGCTAACAGGACTCCGGGAACCCGGGCTGTAGCAGGCTAGCAGGACTCCGGATGTCACCGCGTGACATTTCCCCGAAGGGACAGACACAGGAACGAAGTGTATCACATGCCGGCCAGTCTAAGTGTTCCGGAGCAGTAGTGCTGGGCTAGCAGGACTCCGGTAAACCGGGCTGTAGCAGACTACCAAGGCTCAGTGGAAGCACCAGACTACATTTCCCCATAAGAGAGGCTACCAATGATAAACAACTAGATTGTCGGATCCCACACATACCAAGCATTTCAAAATCATACACACAATATGCTCGATATGTGCAAATACAACATGGCATCACAACAAGACTCTACGACTCAGAGTATTTATTCAATAGGCTCCGAGGAGCCAGGTATTACAAACATAGGTCTCATGACCCAACATACAGAGCATACAAGCAACAAGCACATGCGGAAGCTTAACTTGTCTGAGTATAGACAACTACAAATGAAAAAGGCTGAGAAGCCTGACTATCTACAAGATCCTGCCGAGGGCACAAGATCGTAGCTGAGGTAACAAGCTAAACGTTGAAGTCCACGCGGAACTACTAGTGAGACTGAAGTCTCTCTGCAAAACATAAAATAAGCAAACGTGAGTACAAATGTACCCAGCAAGACTTACATCAGAACTAGCTACATATGCATCGGTATCAACAAAGGGGTGGTGGAGTTTAACTGCAGCAAGCCAGCTTTGACTCGGTGGCTATCCTGAACTACGAATGCAAGTAACTCTTTTGAGGTGGCGCACACGAGTCCACATATTCACCACATCAATACACCACTATGGATCCGCTCCCGTCTACCTACGAGAACGCCATCCATAGCACTCACGCTTATCTTGCGCATTTTAGAGTATCCACTTCAGGTTATCTATGAACTGTACAGGCAACCCAGAAGTCCTTTACCGCGGACACGGCTATTCAAATAGATAATGTTAACCCTGCAGGGGTGTACTTCTTCACACACGCTCTCACCACTTATCGCCATTTACACGACATGTACTCGGCAACCTTCAAGCGGAAGCCCAGCGAGGGTGTCGGCCACTACTTGACTAACCACACAAGTCTCTCGTCCAGGTTTATCGCCTATTCGGGTTCCATCCGCAAGAAGATCCGGCCGGGGTGTCGCTCACGGCCCCAAACGATGTGTGTAGGGTTCCCAAGCCCACCTCGACGGGTGGTTCTACGCTTGGTACACCGTCCATGACGGAAAAAACCGTGGTAGAAGCGAGGGCAAGGAAAATATCGGGGTGTTCCCGATTACGGTGGGTGGTCGAGGCTGAGCGATGCGCGTTTCTCTCGTACACGCACGCGCGTGGATGCGAGGCGTTGGGCTCTAACTGAACCCGAGCAAGGCGTTGGGCTCTAACTGAACCCGAGCGATTGCACTGCAGGCTACGCGTTACTGAACCCGAGCGATCGATCGATGGCTGTTAACTGAACCCGATCGAGTGATTCCTTCGCTACTGCTGCTAACTGAAGCCGATCGATGCTGCCTCTGGATGAACAGTGAGCGTTGCTGGGGGGTTTGGATGAACAATTCCTGGTGGGTGGATGAACAAGACCCCGTGGTGTTGCCTCTGGATGAACAGGACCCCGATCGATCGAGCTAGTTGGGGCTGGATGAACAGGACCCCGTGGAGGGCTGGATGAATAGGACCACCCTGTGGAGGGCTGGATGAACATTAGATGGTGGAGGGCTGGATGAACAGTAGCCCATGGAGGGGTGGTTGAACAGGAGCCCGTGGAGAGGGCCGGTTGAACAGTAGCCGGTGGAGTAGCACGCGGTGGAGGCTGGATGAACAGTCGCAGATGGAGGCTGGAGGAGGTCGACGGTGGATGAACAGTAGCCCGTGGAGGCTGGAGGGGGTCGACGGTGGAGATGAACAGTATCCCGTGGAGTCCCGTTTTGCGGTACGCCACACCCCTCCCGATGAACAGGACCCCTGTTTCGACCGTAGCGCTCCAACACAAGTCCGTTTCCTCCGTTTTGCGGTACGCCACACCCCTCCCGATCAACAGGACCCCGTTTCAACCGTAGGAGGTCCAACACAAGTCCGTTTCCTCCGTTTTGCGGTACGCCAGACCGCTCCTGATGAACAGGATCCCATTTCGAATATGGTCGGTCGAACAAAGGGTCGTTTCCTCCGTTCTGCGATACGCCAGGCCTCGTTTCCATCAGTTGTTCCGTCCAAGCCCTTTCGATGAACACGACGATGCATTTCGTTCCGACCCAGTCGGTTGGCTCCCCATGAACACGACGACGATGCAGTTTCTCCGTTCCGACCCAGCCATGTACACGAGCCCTGGCCGTACGTATGCACGAGTAGGCGTTCGAGACCCTGCCCGTATGTACGTACGTGGCCGTATTTTCTTTCTTGCACACTGGCCGCTGTACATACGTGTACATGCTACGTGTGCACCTCTACATCGACCAGTATGTACGTACACGTTCGCGACCAGAATGACAACGCTACGTACGCTTTGACCAGGTGGGTCCCGACTGTCAGGCACTTCCTTGCATGCGAAGATGTAGCTGGTGGGTCCCAGCAGTCAGGGGGCAGATCGTTTTTTTTCGGACGCACTTCCTTGCGTGCGAAGATGTAGCTGGTAGGTCCCAGCTGTCAGGGGAAACGTTTTTTTCACGAAATATGGTTGCCCATCCGGCGGGTCCCTGCTGTCCGGTGGAGGAATCATTATTTTCCGCATAATAAGGAGGCACTTCCTTGCTGCGACCGTGGACCCAGCTGTCAACCTCTCCACGTACAGTCCACATCTGATGGAAGCCGTTCCTTGACCACGTTGACCACACCGCGCCGAGAGCACCAGGGCGATGGACGACGGCGAGGCCTAGGAAGGGGACGGCGCGGAGCCGGGGAAGACGCGGCAGTGGATGCCCACGCGTAGAGGAGTATGAGGGTTCACTGGTTCGCTGTGGTGTGAGGCTGCCGTCGCCGCAGAATAACAGGGGGTGCGGGTGAGTAGAGGGATGGCCTAGCTAGCGGTGGGAGTAGTAGGGACCGGTGAGGCCTCCGCGGCATCGCAACCGGCCACGGGAGGCAGGAGCACGAGGCACGACCGGCGCTGGTTTGGGTGGCTGGAGCAAGAAGACCAGAGGTTGAAGAAGCACTACGGCCGTTGGATGGACATCGTACGGTCACTGGAGCTAGAATCGTTCATATTGACTAAGTTGACAAAGCCCTCCGTCCCCGTCAACTTAATTGGCCCACAAGTCAGCCTCCCACTATTGTGGGTCCCAGCTAGCAGGGGGTATTCATTTTTTTTCTGCGTAATAAGGAGGCACTTTCTTGGCCGCGAAGATATAGCTGGTGGGTCCGATCTGTCAGCGGTGGGAACGTTTTTTCGTGAAATACAGAGGCCCTTCCGGTGGGTCCCAGCTGTCAGGTGGAGGAATCATTATTTTGCGCATAATAAGGAGGCATTTCCTTGCGTGCGGCTATGGACCCAGCTGTCAGCCTCTCCACGCACAATCAACTTCCGATGGTGTCGTTCGTTGACCATGTTGAGCACTCCGCGCCGAGCGCATCCAAGGTGGTGGACGACGGCGAGGCCCCGGACAGCAACGAGCCAGAGATGGGAAGACGCGGGAGCAGAGTCGCGGACGGAGAGGTGTACGAGGGTTAGCTGGCTCTGGTGCGGTGTGGTTCTGTAGTCGGTTGAGAAGAACAGGAGGTGTGGAGGGGTGGAGGGATGGCCTGGCCAACGGTGGAGTAGCGCTTCACAGCGAAGCGTGCTAAGCAGAGCTACTAGCAGCAGGAGGCGGGAGCAGGTGGTCCCGGCGGTGCTGGAGGAAGAAGACGAGAGATTGAAGATGGATGCCGGTCGTTGGATGTAAATCCAACGGCTACATCCAACGGCTAACGATGTTAGAATCATTTGTTGACTAAGTTGACAAGGACTTACATTGGCTTCGACCTATTGGCCCACATTTCAGCCTCCAAAAATGTGGCACGTATTCAACCCATTTTTTCAGAATTTACAGTCTTTCTTTTGCGGGGTAGAATTTACAGTCAATTTGATCTCTTTTTTTTGAATTACAGTCCATTAGCCGGGCTGGGTGAACAAATAATGTAGAGTCCATGCGGCCCATTTATGTTTTACCTAAAAAAATTACAGGCCATTTGCACTTTCTCGAAATACACAATTTTGCTGGGCTGATTCTAATTATAATGTTGGGGTGGGCGCAGCAGTGTTATCAAAAAATAAACAGGGACTGAGCATTTTGTTATATGTATATATTTAAATAATAAGTGATTTATTATTGCATTGGCCCTTAAATCTTACCAAGCTTTTGTACACAATCACCAGGATTTTCGTTGCCAAAAAAATCCAGGATTTTATTGTTAAGAAATTATTTTTATAAGTTAATAAGATGTGGGATATTGTTTTCTTACATATGTAAGTATCTGTTAAATATATGATGACAATAACAATAATATATAATAACATATAAAATAATTTAAATATATATAATATAGTTAGAAGGGAAACATAAGTTGGACCAGGCGTTCCTATTCTTATATAGAAAAATAGAACAGACCTCTGCGTTTTCTTAAAAATAAATACATAAATTGGGTTGCTGATGTTTCAGGAAAAATAAAACCTCGGATGGGAGGTCCATAGGCCGGTCGATACATGACGGCCCTCAAGAAAATACAAACAGGCCTATGGACCTCCCATCCGAGGTCGTGGGCTGCGCATGTTAAAAAACAAAGCCTAGACGGGGCAGCCCAAAACCCAGCTGATACTTGCTGCCCCACTGATAATAAATGATACCTGCCAGCTCCCCGGCTTTGTTGTGAATTTATCTCCTATAGTAACTACGTTGAAGCACCTAAAAAATGTAACTATGTTGAAAAACCCGTGGGCCCCAACGTCAGTATAGCATTAGGAGGAAGTATTTTTTCGATGAGGCACTTGCTTGCGTACGGCCATAGACCTGGTGGGTCCCGACTGTCCGCCTCTCCACGTACAGTCCTCTCCAGATTCCTCTCGTTTGTTCAGCATGTTCATAACGGCAGACAGCGGTGTCCTGGCGAGCGCACAAAGGCGCAGGAGGAGATCCGACCACCTGAGGAAGTGCCTTATTAGTAACGAAACAACTGAACTAGCCTAGTGGCCGAGTGACACTACCCGACAGCTGTTCCGCCCGGGTTCGATTCCACCTGTGCAGAGAAAATATCTCCAAAAATTTTGCCTCTGCCTTTATTGACATGTGGGTCCCAATTGTCATCAACGCACACCACGTCCAACACTTGCCAAAACTTCGTCCCTCGTTTTCTCTGTTTTTCGCACACTCGACATAGTGTGGGCATTTTGAAAATAGCATATCTTTTTGACTGTGCATCATATGAAGATGTGCTATGCATGAATGTTGATCAGCATGATGTTAACTGGCTGGTAGTTCCAGTTTCGACCATGAATAAAACTTCCAACATGATGTTAACACTGTTTGAAAAGGCCGTGTTAATATAAATGCTCTGCCTCTGAAAGTTGCAGTTTCTTATCTGAAACTGAACTTGGAGTTTCTTATCTGAAACTAAAACTTGCAGTTTCTTCTCTAAGAATCACATTGTCTGCACTTTTATACTCCTATGAAACTACATTTTTTAAGTGCTAAAAATAGATCTCTAGAATTCATAAAATACTTCATATGCTCAATACTTCAAATCTGAAATTCAAAAGACATTCATATCTGAAAGTACTCTCAAAATACACAACACAAAACACAATTCACAACCTGCAAATACTGACAACCCTAAGCTCCTCCTGACAATTCACAACCTGCCCGACTATTGGGCTGGGGGCAGTCCCTCCTATTCCTCGATGGCAGACAGCCGTCCCGTGAGACGATGTGAACGGCGAGGGAGAGGATGGCGGGGAAGCATCGTCGGGCCAACTGTTTTTCTCCTCTTGCAGTTGGGTTCGGTCGACGAAGACTCCACCGGCTCGCTCTGGCACGACACCCTCACAAACGGCACCCTGTAGATGCTCGATCCTTCAATCTCTGGTGGATGCTCCATCTGGGATCGATACTCCCACCACTGCTCCCTCACGATCGGATTCGGTGAATCTGTTTGCTCCATGGCCCAGAGGAGCAGCTCTATGTACTCCCGCGCGACTCCCTCCGGGAGTATCGCCGCCTATTCGCTTTGTTGCAGATATTTGGCCATGGATGTCGCCGTCGCCGCTAGTTGGTCCTTGTTGTCAAACCAAGACTGTATCTCCAACATCCTAGCTAGCTTCACAAGGTCACCGTCTGCGATCCTCACGTATCGGTTCTACTCCTCCATCGATCTACTTCTCCATAGCACCTTCACTCGCTGGCGGTGGTTTTTGAATGGAAGAGGAGAGGAGCAGCGCTGGTTTCGGATTAGAACGGGAGAGGAGCGACGCTGGTTTTGGATTGGAACAGGAGAGGAGGGGCGGTGGTTTTGAAATGGAAGAGGAGAGGAGCAGCGCTGGATTTAGAATGGAACAGGAGAGGAGCGGCGGTGGTTTAAGAGGAGAAGAGCGGAAGAGCGGCGCTGGTCTTGGAAGTATTTTTTTGCGTATTTTGGGTCAAAGTTTGACCACGTACTATATTTGACAAGCAAAATGTGAATGCATGTTACCAAAAATTGTATCGTTTGGTTCGTATCTGAATGTACTTTCAAATTATATTATTTTCGCAATGTATAACATATATTTTATTTGCGAAAATAATGGTCAGTTATGACCCAGAATAAAAGGGAGACTAGTTAATGTGGGGTCGCTTTCTTAATTGAAGGGTAAATTGATTTTGATTTTGATCCAGTCACAGCGCGCCGGCCCTCTCATCCAATCCTAAATCGCTGCCGCACGCTCCTCTCCCTCTTCTCCATTGCAAAACCACCTCCTCTCCTCTCCATCATCTCCATTCAAAAACCACCGTCTCGCATCTCCCTCTTCTCCATTGCAAAACCACCTCCTCTCCTCTCCATCATCTCCATTCCAAAACCACCGTGTCGCCTCTCCCTCTTCTCCATTGCAAAACCACCTCCTATCCTCTCCATCATCTCCATTCAAAAACCACCGTCTCGCCTCTCCCTCTTCTCTATTGCAAGACCACCATCTCTCCTCCCATCTTCCAAAGCTAGCACCGGACCACTCAGAAGGACATTTATGGAGAGGATGCAGCAGCGAATCAGGCAGATCGCCGGCGGCAACCAGGCAAAGTTAGCCAGGTTGAAGGAGATCCTTACTTGGTTTGACAATGAGTGGGAGGTTTTGAGGACGGTGAGGGCCATGTGGCAATGTATGCGAAAGAGCGAGATGGCGGCGATGAGGGCGGCGATGTACATGTACTCCTCGGCGGCAGTCATGCCGCAGTCCTTCGAGTTCATCGAGTATCTCCTCTGGGCGATGGAGCAGACAGATTCGCTCGAGGCGAAAGTCAGGCGGAGGTGGTGGGCGTACAGGTCGAAGGTCGAGCACCCAGAGAATAACGAATCGATCGAGTACGGTGTGCCGTTCGTGAGGGTGCAGAGCCAGCCGCAGCCACAGGAGTATTCGTTCTCCCACCGCAAGAGGAGGACGGATGGCGCGACGTCACTTCCCCACCGTTCTCCATGGTTCCCTCGACGCTCGCCTCATTTTAACGGTGGCGGTAGGGTTTAAGGTAAGCTTCGCACTAACCTAATCTTCCACCTGCTCATGCTTACAATCAGTGTGACAGCTAATGAAAATCATGCTTACAATCAGTCTCCGAGTACTACGCCAATCACCCTTAAATAGCTCTGGACCTTTGGGTCAAAGTTGTGACATTGTGTACAAATAAAGAAAAATAGATTGGTGCTTCTTTCAGAAAAGAGTACTCCCTAGAAAACTGCCAATATAAGCTACTAGTATTTGGTTAGAGGATTTGATGCCGAGAAAGATCCGTCCACAGAGAGCGCCACACATCCCACTGGTGGTGGTGGATGCCAATGCGTGCATGGAGAATGGTTGGTGTCGGTAATTTTTACTTGGCACACCTCGCACTCTGCATATATGCCGGTTCCATCCGTACATTTGTGCAGTTCCACCAAAATGCAGCTGAATAACCCTGTTTGCATAGATAATGAAAAAGCGTGATTACATTATAGTGGCACTAGTTGATGAAACACGCAAAATAAATAGAAGAAAATATTGCGATAGTATCATAGTATGCCATGCTGCGAGGGCGAGATGGGCCCTGTGACACCTCATACGGTAAGCCATGCCTCATAATGGAAATCATCCCAACTCTCCCCGATACACCTTGTGCCGGTGATGAACATCAGTTTACAACGGTAGTACAAGGAGGGGCCTTGAGACATTCAAATCTCTATTTTTGTGCAGATCAACTAAAATTAAGCACCCCAGTTTGCAGAAACGCTTAAACATTAACAATGGGACTAGTTGATGAAACATACATTAACAAAGAGAAGCACTTTCTTTATCTACATTGGAAATGAAATGATAGAGAGGACACTCGCTCTATTTTAACTGTATTATTACTTCATTTTATCAGTGACACTAGGGTCGAGCAGGTGGCAAACGAGGTGTACCATGCGTCGCAAGGATGAAGGCCGGGGGTGCTTAGACTGGGATGCTGAAGCTGGCTCTTTCAGTCCCTATCTTCCCCCTGATGTTTCTGTGGTAGCATTTGGGTTCTAATCCAAACTGTTGAGCTGGTGCTGCGTCCCCCTACCTACCTAGCTTACGTGGCGAACTTGTCTCCTACTAGTACTCAGTCCATTCTAGTAGTAGTTGCATAACTGCCCGTTTACACTGAGATGTTGTCGGATAATGGTTCTCTATGGTTGGGTTTCTTTAATGAAATCGGAGGGAAACCCCTCTTTCGATATATAAAAAAACAGTGGCACTAGCGGTGCCAAAACATTGCCTCAAATTAATAGTGCCACTAGATTAAGGTGCACAATAATAACATTACTGCTTTATCATGGCAATGCCAAAACAGTAGCACAAGAGCAGGATCAACATGCAGGATCTTTGGCAAACGATCAGACCAAAAAGGAACATACCTCGTGATGGGAACCATATCTGCAGTCAACGCCATCGTAGAAGGGATGACACCAGCCACCAACATGGATGATTCAATTCATGGGACCTTTTGGTGCAGTTCACCTAAAATGAAGCAATGTCCCATGAGCTAGCAGCTTCTTTTTTTAAGAAAAGGGCTCCAGCCCCGGTTCCATTTCCATCAGAAAACGAAACCCATAGAGCTTCTTCTTCATTAGTTGCAATAAAATTGAGCAACATCAAGGTTGGTCATGAAGCTCCTGGAATGTTCAACTATAATTTGGATAACATTTGTGCAGTTCAACTAAGATCAAGCGTGAAATGTATATCTCTGTTTGCACAAAAAAGATGGAAAGGAGGGTGACTAACAAGTGATGAAACATGCATCAAATGAAAAAAAGCATGTCCCTTATCTGAATGGCAATCGTACAAGGACAGTAGCAATTTCTAGCAGCATTGCTAGATATTAGTGTGGGCATTAGGATTAACTATGACAACTGTTAAATACGACATTACTTTAATGGTGCCATTGCTTCATTTTACTAGCAACATTACATTAACAGCTGCTACAAAGTCGGTATTTGGGCACGGGAGAGTAGGCGGACTAGGACAGTTGCATCTCTAACGAAAAGAAGCAACTTATCTTAATGGGAAATTTAGCAGGACATGAAAAAAAGTGCCATTAATTCATATTACTTGAGGCATTACATTGAAAACAACATTGGTTTAACGTGTCCTTACTTTTAACAGTGCGACTGCTACATTTTACCAGTGGCATTACATAAGAGCGGCTCGGGGCAACAAACATCAGAAGAGGATATCTGGCTTGGTCCCATTTTTGTTCGGTATATATCCACCTTATATTGTGTGAGGCTAGCAAATCTAGTGCTGGACTTACTCTGTTGACTTGTGTTGGGGATCGTAGCAGAATTTTAAAATTTCCTACGCATCACCAAGATCCATCTATGGAGTATACTAGCAACGAGGGGAAAGGAGTGCACCTACATACCCTTGTAGATCGCGAGCGGAAGCGTTCCAATGAACGAGGTTGATGGAGTCGTACACGTCGTGATCCAAATCACCGATGACCGAGTGCCGAACGGACGGCACCTGCGCGTTCAACACACGTACGGAGCAGCGACGTCTCCTCCTTCTTGATCCAGCAAGGGGGAAGGAGAGGTTGATGGAGATCCAGCAGCACGACGGCGTGGTGGTGGATGTAGCGGGATCTCGGCAGGGCTTCGCCAAGCTTCTGCGAGAGGGAGAGGTGTTGCAGGGGAGGAGGGAGGCGCCAAAGGCTGTGTTATGCTGCCCTCCCTCCCCCCCTTTATATAGGCCCCCTGGGAGGGGGGCGCCGGCCAAGAACCCATCTATGGGGGGGGGCGGCGGCCAAGGGGGGGAAACTTCCCCCCCAAGTCAAGTGGGGCGCCCCCCCACCCTAGGGTTTCCAACCCTAGGCGCAGGGGGGATGCCCATGGGGGGCGCCCCAGCCCACTAAGGGTTGGTTCCCTTCCCACTTCAGCCCATGGGGCCCTCTGGGATATGTGGCCCCACCCGGTGGACCCCCGGGACCCTTCCGGTGGTCCCGGTACAATACCGATAACCCCCGAAACTTTCCCGGTGGCCGAAACTGGACTTCCTATATATAATTCTTCACCTCCGGACCATTCCGGAACTCCTCGTGACCTCCGGGATCTCATCCGGGACTCCGAACAACTTTCGGGTTTCCGCATACTCATATCTCTACAACCCTAGCCTCACCGAACCTTAAGTGTGTAGACCCTACGGGTTCGGGAGACATGCAGACATGACCGAGACGCCTCTCCGGTCAATAACCAACAGCGGGATCTGGATACCCATGTTGGCTCCCACATGTTCCACGATGATCTCATCGGATGAACCACGATGTCGAGGATTCAATCAATCTCGTATATAATTCCCTTTGTCAATCGGTATGTTACTTGCCCGAGATTCGATCGTCGGTATCCCAATACCTTGTTCAATCTCGTTACCGGCAAGTCTCTTTACTCGTACCGCAATGCATGATCCCGTGACTAACTCCTTAGTCACATTGAGATCATTATGATGATGCATTACCGAGTGGGCCCAGAGATACCTCTCCGTCATACGGAGTGACAAATCCCAGTCTCGATCCGTGCCAACCCAACAGACACTTTCGGAGATACCCGTAGTGTACCTTTATAGTCACCCAGTTACGTTGTGACGTTTGGCACACCCAAAGTACTCCTACGGTATCCGGGAGCTGCACGATCTCATGGTCTAAGGAGAAGATACTTGACATTGGAAAAGCTCTAGCAAACGAACTACACGATCTTTGAGCTATGCTTAGGATTGGGTCTTGTCCATCACATCATTCTCCTAATGATGTGATCCCGTTATCAATGACATCCAATGTCCATAGTCAGGAAACCATGACTATCTGTTGATCAACGAGCTAGTCAACTAGAGGCTTACTAGGGACACGTTGTGGTCTATGTATTCACACATGTATTATGATTTCCGGGTAACACAATTATAGCATGAACAATAGACAATTATCATGAACAAAGAAATATAATAATAACCATTTATTATTGCCTCTAGGGCATATTTCCAACAGTCTCCCACTTGCACTAGAGTCAATAATCTAGTTACATTGTGATGAATCGAACACCCATAGCGTCCTGGTGTTGATCATGTTTTGCTCTAGGGAGAGGTTTAGTCAACGGATCTGCTACATTCAGGTCCGTATGTACTTTACAAATATCTATGTCTCCATTTTGAACACTTTCACGAATGGAGTTGAAGCGACGCTTGATATGCCTGGTCTTCCTGTGAAACCTGGGCTCCTTGGCAAGGGCAATAGCTCCAGTGTTGTCACAGAAGAGAGTCATCGGGCCCGACGCATTGGGAATCACCCCTAGGTCGGTAATGAACTCCTTCATCCAGACTGCTTCATGTGCTACCTCCGAGGCTGCCATGTACTCCGCTTCACATGTAGATCCCGCCATGATGCTTTGCTTGCAACTGCACCAGCTTACTGCTCCTCTATTCAAAATATACACGTATCCGGTTTGTGACTTCGAGTCATCCAGATCTGTGTCGAAGCTAGCGTCGACGTAACCCTTTACGACGAGCTCTTCGTCACCTCCATAAACGAGAAACATATCCTTAGTCCTCTTCAGGTACTTCAGGATATTCTTGACCGCTGTCCAGTGTTCCATGCCAGGATTACTTTGGTACCTTCCTACCAAACTTACGGCAAGGTTTACATCAGGTCTGGTACACAGCATGGCATACATAATAGACCCTATGGCCGAGGCATAGGGGATGACACTCATCTTTTCTCTATCTTCTGCCGTGGTCGGGCATTGAGCCGTGCTCAATTGCACACCTTGCAATACAGGCAAGAACCCCTTCTTGGACTGATCCATATTGAACTTCTTCAATATCTTGTCAAGGTACATACTCTGTGAAAGACCAATGAGGCGTCTTGATCTATCTCTATAGATCTTGATGCCTAATATATAAGCAGCTTCTCCAAGGTCCTTCATTGAAAAACACTTATTCAAATAGGCCTTTATACTTTCCAAGAATTCTATATCATTTCCCATCAATAGTATGTCATCCACATACAATAAGAGAAATGCTACAGAGCTCCCACTCACTTTCTTGTAAACACAGGCTTCTCCATAAGTCTGTGTAAACCCAAACGCTTTGATCATCTCATCAAAGTGAATGTTCCAACTCCGAGATGCTTGCACCAGCCCATAGATTGAGCGCTGGAGCTTGCATACTTTGTTAGCATTCTTAGGATCGACAAAACCTTCTGGCTGCATCATATACAATTCTTCCTTAAGGAAGCCGTTAAGGAATGCTGTTTTGACGTCCATCTGCCATATCTCATAATCATAGTATGCGGCAATTGCTAACATGATTCGGACGGACTTCAGCTTCGCTACGGGTGAGAAAGTCTCATCGTAGTCAACCCCTTGAACTTGTCGATAACCCTTAGCGACAAGTCGAGCCTTATAGATGGTCACATTACCATCCGTGTCTGTCTTCTTCTTAAAGATCCATTTGTTTTCTATGGCTCGCCGATCATCGGGCAAGTCAGTCAAAGTCCATACTTCGTTTTCATACATGGATCCTATCTCGGATTTCATGGCTTCTAGCCATTTGTCGGAATCCGGGCCCGCCATCGCTTCTTCATAGTTCGAAGGTTCACCGTTGTCTAACAACATGGTTTCCAGGACAGGGTTGCCGTACCACTCTGGTGCGGAACGTGTCCTTGTGGACCTACGAAGTTCAGTAGTAACTTGATCCGTAGCTTCATGATCATCATCATTAACTTCCTCCCCAGTCGGTGTAGGCACCACAGGAACATCTTCCCGCGCTGCGCTACTTTCCGGTTCGGAAGGGGTGACTATCACCTCATCAAGTTCCACTTTCCTCCCACTTAATTCTTTCGAGAGAAACTCTTTCTCCAGAAAGGACCCGTTCTTGGCAACGAAGATCTTGCCTTCGGATCTGAGGTAGAAGGTATACCCAATAGTTTCCTTAGGGTATCCTATGAAGACGCATTTCTCCGACTTGGGTTCGAGCTTTTCAGGTTGAAGTTTCTTGACATAAGCATCGCATCCCCAAACTTTTAGAAACGACAGCTTAGGTTTCTTCCCAAACCATAATTCATACGGTGTCGTCTCAACAGATTTCGACGGAGCCCTATTTAAAGTGAATGCGGCAGTCTCTAAAGCATAGCCCCAAAATGAGAGCGGTAAATCGGTAAGAGACATCATAGATCGCATCATATCCAATAGAGTGCGATTACGACGTTCGGACACACCATTTCGCTGAGGTGTTCCAGGCGGTGTGAGTTGTGAAACGATTCCACATTTCCTTAAGTGCGCACCAAATTCATGACTTAAATATTCTCCACCACGATCTGATCGTAAGAATTTTATTTTCCTGTCACGTTGATTCTCAACCTCACTCTGAAATTCCTTGAACTTTTCAAAGGTTTCAGACTTGTGTTTCATTAGGTAGACATACCCATATCTACTTAAGTCATCAGTGAGAGTGAGAACATAACGATATCCTCCGCGAGCCTCAACACTCATTGGACCGCACACATCGGTATGTATGATTTCCAATAAGTTGGTTGCTCGCTCCATTGTTCCGGAGAACGGAGTCTTGGTCATCTTACCCATGAGGCATGGTTCGCGCGTGTCAAATGATTCGTAATCAAGGGACTCCAAAAGTCCATCTGCATGGAGCTTCTTCATGCGCTTGACACCAATGTGACCAAGGCGGCAGTGCCACAAGTATGTGGGACTATCGTTATCAACTTTACATCTTTTGGTATTCACACTATGAATATGTGTAACATCATGTTCGAGATTCATCAAGAATAAACCATTGACCAGCGGGGCATGACCATAAAACATATCTCTCATATAAATAGAACAACCATTATTCTCGGATTTAAATGAGGAGCCATCTCGAATTAAACGAGATCCAGATACAATGTTCATGCTTAAAGCTGGCACTAAATAACAATTATTGAGGTTTAAAACTAATCTCGTAGGTAGATGCAGAGGTAGCGTGCCGACGGCGATCACATCGACCTTGGAACCATTCCCGACGCGCATCGTCACCTCGTCCTTTGCCAGTCTCCGTTTATTCCGCAGTTCCTGTTTTGAGTTACAAATATGAGCAACCGCACCGGTATCAAATACCCAGGAGCTACTACGAGTACTGGTAAGGTACACATCAATTACATGTATATCACATATACCTTTGGTGTTGCCGGCCTTCTTGTCCGCTAAGTATTTGGGGCAGTTCCGCTTCCAGTGACCACTTCCCTTACAATAAAAGCACTTAGTCTCAGGCTTGGGTCCATTCCTTGGCTTCTTCCCAGTAACTGGCTTACCGGGCGCGGCAACTCCCTTGCCGTCCTTCTTGAAGTTCTTCTTACCCTTGCCCTTCTTGAAATTAGTGGTTTTATTCACCATCAACACTTGATGTTCTTTTCTGATCTCCACCTCCGCTGATTTCAGCATCGAATATTCCTCAGGAATGGTCTTTTCCATCCCCTGCATATTGAAGTTCATCACAAAGCTCTTGTAGCTTGGTGGAAGCGACTGAAGGATTCTGTCAATGACTGCGTCATCCGGGAGATTAACTCCCAGCTGAGACAAGCGGTTGTGTAACCCAGACATTCTGAGTATGTGCTCACTAACAGAACTATTTTCCACCATTTTACAGCTGAAGAACTTGTCGGAGACTTCATATCTCTCGACCCGGGCATGAGCTTGGAAAACCATTTTCAGCTCTTCGAACATCTCATATGCTACATGTTTCTCAAAACGCTTTTGGAGACCCGGTTCTAAGCTGTAAAGCATGCCGCACTGAACGAGGGAGTAATCATCAGCACGTGATTGCCAAGCGTTCATAACGTCTTGGTTCTCTGGGATTGGTGCTTCACCTAGCGGTGCTTCTAGGACATAATCTTTCTTGGCAGCTATGAGGATGATCCTCAGGTTCCGGACCCAGTCCGTATAGTTGTTGCCATCATCTTTCAGCTTGGTTTTCTCTAGGAACGCGTTGAAGTTGAGGACAACGTGGGCCATTTGATCTACAAGACATATTGTAAAGATTTTAGACTAAGTTCATGAAAATTAAGTTCATCTAATCAAATTACTCAATGGACTCCCACTCAGATAGACATCCCTCTAGTCATCTAAGTGAAACATGATCCGAGTTAACTAGGCCGTGTCCGATCATCACGTGAGACGGACTAGTCAAGATCGGTGAACATCTCCATGTTGATCGTATCTTCTATACGACTCATGCTCGACCTTTCGGTCCTCCGTGTTCCGAGGCCATGTCTGTACATGCTAGGCTCGTCAAGTCAACCTAAGTGTATTGCGTGTGTCCCGAGGCCATGTCTGTACATGCTAGGCTCGTCAACACCCGTTGTATGCGAACGTTAGAATCTATCACACCCGATCATCACGTGGTGCTTCGAAACAACGAACCTTCACAACGGTGCATAGTTAGGGGGAACACTTTCTTGAAATTATCATAAGGGATCATCTTACTTACTACCGTCGTTCTAAGCAAATAAGATGCAAAACATGATAAACATCACATGCAATCAAATAGTGACATGATATGGCCAATATCATTTTGCTCCTTTGATCTCCATCTTCGGGGCGCCATGATCATCTTTGTCACCTGCATGACACCATGATCTCCATCGTTGTGTCTTCATGAAGTTGTCACGCCAACGATTACTTCTACTTCTATGGCTAACGCGTTTAGCAATAAAGTAAAGTAATTTACATGGCGTTATTAATGACACGCAGGTCATACAAAATAATAAAGACAACTCCTATGGCTCCTGCCGGTTGTCATACTCATCGACATGCAAGTCGTGATTCCTATTACAAGAATATGATCAATCTCATACATCACATATATCATTCATCACATCTTCTGGCCATATCACATCACATAGCACATGCTGCAAAAACAAGTTAGACGTCCTCTAATTGTTGTTGCAAGTTTTTTACGTGGCTTGTATAGGTTTCTAGCAAGAACGTTTCTTACCTACGTAAAACCACAATGTGATATGCCAATTTCTATTTACCCTTCATAAGGACCCTTTTCATCGAATCCGTTCCGACTAAAGTGGGAGAGACAGACACCCGCTAGCCACCTTATGCAACTAGTGCATGTCAGTCGGTGGAACCTGTCTCACGTAAGCGTACGTGTAAGGTCGGTCCGGGCCGCTTCATCCCACAATACCGCCGAAACAAGATAAGACTAGTAGCGGCAAGAAGAATTGGCAACATCTACGCCCACAACTGCTTTGTGTTCTACTCGTGCATAGTAACTACGCATAGGCCTGGCTCTGATACCACTGTTGGGGATCGTAACAGAATTTTAAAATTTCCTACGCATCACCAAGATCCATCTATGGAGTATACTAGCAACGAGGGGAAAGGAGTGCATCTACATACCCTTGTAGATCGCGAGCGGAAGCGTTCCAATGAACGAGGTTGATGGAGTCGTACTCGCCGTGATCCAAATCACCGACGACCGAGTGCCGAACGGACGGCACCTCCGCGTTCAACACACGTACAGAGCAGTGACGTCTCCTCCTTCTTGATCCAGCAAGGGGGAAGGAGAGGTTGATGGAGATCCAGCAGCACGACGGCGTGGTGGTGGATGTAGCGGGATCTCGGCAGGGCTTCGCCAAGCTTCTGCGAGAGGGAGAGGTGTTGCAGGGGAGGAGGGAGGCGCCAAAGGTTGTGTTATGCTGCCCTCCCTCTCCCCTTTATATAGGCCCCCTGGGAGGGGGGCGCCGGCCAAGAACCCATCTATGGGGGGGCGGCGGCCAAGGGGGGGAAACTTCCCCCCAAGTCAAGTGGGGCGCCCCCCCACCCTAGGGTTTCCAACCCTAGGCGCAGGGGGGAGGCCCATGGGGGGCGCCCCAGCCCACTAAGGGCTGGTTCCCTTCCCACTTCAGCCCATGGGGCCCTCCGGGATAGGTGGCCCCACCCGGTGGACCCCCGGGACCCTTCCGGTGGTCCCGGTACAATACCGATAACCCCCGAAACTTTCCCGGTGGCCGAAACTGGACTTCCTATATATAATTCTTCACCTCCGGACCATTCCAGAACTCCTCGTGACGTTCGGGATCTCATCCGGGACTCCGAACAACTTTCGGGTTTCCGCATACTCATATCTCTACAACCCTAGCCTCACCGAACCTTAAGTGTGTAGACCCTACGGGTTCGGGAGACATGCAGACATGACCGAGACGCCTCTCCGGTCAATAACCAACAGCAGGATCTGGATACCCATGTTGGCTCCCACATGTTCCACGATGATCTCATCGGATGAACCACGATGTCGAGGATTCAATCAATCCCGTATACAATTCCCTTTGTCAATCGGTATGTTACTTGCCCGAGATTCGATCGTCGGTATCCCTATACCTTGTTCAATCTCGTTACTGGCAAGTCTCTTTACTCGTACCGCAATGCATGATCCCGTGACTAACTCCTTAGTCACATTGAGCTCATTATGATGATGCATTACCGAGTGGGCCCAGAGATACCTCTCCGTTATACGGAGTGACAAATCCCAGTCTCGATCCGTGCCAACCCAACAGACACTTTCGGAGATACCCGTAGTGTACCTTTATAGTCATCCAGTTACGTTGTGATGTTTGGCACACCCAAAGTACTCCTACGGTATCCGGGAGCTGCACGATCTCATGGTCTAAGGAGAAGATACTTGACATTGGAAAAGCTCTAGCAAACGAACTACACGATCTTTGAGCTATGCTTAGGATTGGGTCTTGTCCATCACATCATTCTCCTAATGATGTGATCCCGTTATCAATGACATCCAATGTCCATAGTCAGGAAACCATGACTATCTGTTGATCAACGAGCTAGTCAACTAGAGGCTTACTAGGGACACGTTGTGGTCTATGTATTCACACATGTATTATGATTTCCGGATAACACAATTATAGCATGAACAATAGACAATTATCATGAACAAAGAAATATAATAATAACCATTTATTATTGCCTCTAGGGCATATTTCCAACAACTTGTCCCCTAGTCCCCACTTTCTTTTCGGGTTTATATTGAGTTTGTACTGCGTTCCCTTTATTTCCCTATTAGACCTAGAGACCAGTTGGATAGCCAGTCTCTGCTACTTTTCGCCCCCATTATTTCCTCTTTCGACCAAGTCCTAGATTGAGGTAACAAATCTTCCCCCACCCCCACCCCCTTTCTTCCTTGTTTGAACCAAGTAGTACTAGATTCGAGTGCATGAACTAGTTTTACCTCTTAACAGTAAAAAATTAGGTGGTTTTCGAACAGCCGATCGATCCTATCTACGAGGGGGCCTGAGAAAATAGTAAAAGATACAAGTGCGGCAACGTTAGGAGCTCGGGAAGTAAAGCAAGGCCGGTTTCGAAGGAAGTTATACCTGAGGGTCGCCGGGATGTCGCTAGGTGGGCGGCGGGAGGCCGGATCTGCCCACACTACGGCAGCGAGGAAGAAGGGGTGGGAGGCCCTCCCTCACCAGCGATGCTTGGGATAGAACGGCAAGGCACGCTGATCGGGATGCGCCGAAAGTGGGTAAGAGCCGTCGCCGAGGATGACCACGTGAACGTTGCACCTTCTCACCTTCCCCAGCGGAGAGGATCCGGCTGGATCTGTGACCAGCGGTGAGCAGAGAGAGAGTGTGGCCACCGTTGTCGTGTTTAGATCTGGAGAGGACGAGACAGTGTGAAGAGAGCAACACTAGCAAGCAAGCGCGGAGGCTCCTGCCTATATAGTGGAGTACTAGTTTTCTTTTGTCTACTGGCCGGAGCCGGCTTGACCTCGGCAATGACTGTCGAGAAGTCTTCATGCACGTGCCCTGGAGGCGCAGTTGTCGTCATTTTGATCTGAAGCACCGGATTATAACATATAACACGAAAAAATTCCACATGACAAGAAATCATAACCTCACTGCCCAAAGGAGACAAGATGAATCCCGACGGACAAACTAGACGAGGATCAAAGCTCAAATTAAAGATAAACTCATAGAAAAGGGGGTCCGTCGATAGATGTCCTAATTAACATAGCTGGCTTGACCTAGATGGCAGCCGAGTAGTCTTCGTGCATGTGCCCCCAATGACTAGCCCAACTCAGTTGTTGTTGTTTAACCCTCGCAGTGATCCGAAGCACATGACACCTAATTTTGCGAGATGACAAGAAACCTTTTTTAGATTTCTCACCAGAACTACAGCCCTGTACAACACAGCCTGCACGATATGTAGATGATAGCCAATCCAGGCGTGTCTGCTGGAGTCTGGTCACATGCATGGACGAACTGATCTTTCGTGTCTTGCAGGGATCGTCCAGGTACCAACGTATGTACTCCTACAACACTTCTCTAGTAGTACTATCTCTCGTCTCTCTCTTCTATTAACTCACCCGACTTGCGGGGCAGGGGAGTGTGCCTATGGTCGGTTCTCAACTGCGGTCCCACATGTGTGTGCAAACGCAATATGACGCGGTTCCATTCAGAGAGCGGCGTGCCAGACCGACCGACCGTCTGGGGTGCGACGCGAACGCGACGGGCGTGCTGTATACTCCGTACATGTGTACCGCCGTTTTCTTGAGGCTTTGCTCCATGGCGCAATCCATGGATAAAAAATTAGTATACTGTACTATTTAAAGTTGAGGGCGGGGCTTTTCCTGCGCGGTAGGCGGGGCAGTTCTGGCTAGTCGGTTCGACAGAGACGCGATAAGATGAGGGAGTAGGCTGCTGCAAACGTAGGGTTGTGTGATTTGACAGCGAGTTAATGCTGGAAAGGTGGGGCCCCGTGATTTGACTTGCCATTATCATTTTAACTGCGGCGCTACGACCGGCGTGAGTCTCCCGATTCCTGACCACCTTCATACAAGTACCTCTCCCAATGCTCCACCATGTAGAGGCTGGCTCTTGCATGAGAGCCCACTCCTCCACTTTTTCCTTGCCTCTTTCCTCCACATATGCAAAAATGCCATGTAAAGCGGGCTTATAGCCCACTATTGTACTCCCTCCGTTCCAAAATAGATGACCCAACTTTGTACTAACTTAAAGTTAAGACTTTGTACTAACTTAAAGTTAAGTTAGTACAAAGTTGAGTCATCTATTTTGGAACGGATGGAGTACTTACTTGCTCCTACAGGTGCTAAGCTTGCCACATAGGCATAAAGTCTGATGTGGCAAGTTAATTAAGAAGAGAGAGTCTAGTTTGGTGACCCAAGGAAGAAACGGTGCTAAGCGCGTGTACCTAGGTGAAAAGACAATTTTGAGTCTATAGTTAATTAAATGAAGCAAACTTAGCAACAAAAAACTAAGCACCTATGCATTGGGGACTTGATTGCTAAGCCATTTAATGCCCTTAGCACCTCATCTAAGCACCATTTCATTGAAAGAGGTGACTCCTTGGCAAATGCAATAAATACTACGAAGAAAGAGATAGAGAGAAGTAAAAAAAATACTATTATAGCCAAACTTATAGCTAACCTTGTTGTAGTACGAGTGACTAAGTGATGACTATGTATGACATGCCAACATCAGATAGCCTAACGCACCGTGTTAAATCTCCAAGGGCGCGACCGCGTGAGCGAGGCGATGGTTGTGGTAGGCGGCGCGACCATGATACGGGCTACTGGCAGTCCTTGGATCTGAGATCGAACGGTCGCATGCTAAGTTGCTGAAAATTTGCAGAATAACCCTCCAGGATAGGATATTCACCCATAGGTCTAGAATCACGCCATGCAACCGTTCGATCTCAGATCCAAGGGCTCTTAGAAGCCCGTATCATGGGAGAATGGAAAGCTTCATATCACCTGTAATTTTCCCGACGCTTGACATGACATCGAAAGCCATTTAATTGGGCGTCGAGTAGACATGACATCTAATTGGGCCCCCATAGCACTGTGCATGAATCCATTTATCCAGCAGGCAAGCCACTACCCTGCCGTTCGCACGCCCCACTCGGCATTTTTACAATCGAAAAAACGCTGGCAGTTCGCTCCTACTCGTCCCCGGACGTCCTTTAACATTACGGCAGTTCGCTCCTAGTCATCCCGTCCTTTCACATTACGGCAGTTCCACTAATCCTAACCCTCCTCCCAAATTCATGTCGTCCCAAATCTCCATGATCGGCAGTGAGTACAAGGTTAGAACCATCACCGGCGATGAGTTCGACGTCATCTACACCCGTTCTTCCGCGACGATGAAAGGATGCCTTGCTCGCTTCAGTCGCATGTTCGAAAACTCAAATGATGAGTGGGTCGCTGGGCTACATGTTGAGTACACCACAGTCCTGGGACAAGAGAAGGATCTAAAGGAGGAAGAGAAGAAGAAGCCCGCCGTGATCCAGGTTTGGGTGCATGACTTATGCTTGGTTTACCACATATGCCATGCCGACGTTGAGTGCGAGGAATTTAAGAACTTCCTCAAGGGCGGACTAGTCAAATTCGTTGTTGTAGACTTTACGAACGACAAAAGAGTCCTGGGTCGGATAGGCCTCGTTGTAGGCAACCCCTTCGACCTCCAGAAGAATCGGCTGCTGCCCTCCCGTGGTCAGCCTTCAATGCTGACCCTGGCAGGAGCCATGGTTCATCCTTCGTACGGTAAACTAGAGAAACCTCCGTGCACGTTTCATCATCATGCATGGCAGTGGAATGTACTAGATATAGACCACATCCACTATGCTACAATGGTTGGCTACCTTTGTTTCAATATCTACAAGGGTTGGATGAAGAGCAAGAGCCAAGTGTGCGGTTCAAGCAAAGAAGTATCGGCCAAGAGGAAGAGGGACAAGGTCGAAGTCGAGGACGTGGACGAGGACTCCGAGTAAGGTGGCAATGTCGTTGCTCATGGTGGTTCTAATGCAGTGTCTACCGGATTAGTTGTGTAGTTTAATTTCAGGTGCGCTTAGTTTAATTTGAGGGGTGTGTTGTGCTGAGCCCCCAGCAGAACTATGTTATGTTTCTTCTCGTTATATTTCGTACATTTCATCTTTTAGTTGGTATAGTACTACCACTTGTTTCTTCACATTATATACATACAATATATATGGCCAACATCATATAGCCAGCAGTTTAGTTGTCAAAGAATTTCAGGGTGCTTAGTTTTGTCAAAGAATTCCAGGGTGCTTACTTTTATTTGAGGGGTGTGTTGTGCTGGACACCATTAACTTATCATTGTGAAAATCGGCTTATTTTTGTCATGTAACATGGTCAACGGGTTTGACGTGAAAATAACAATGTCTAATGGCATTTCTGAGCAAACATCTAACTTAACGATGGCATTTTTTAGACATCTAATTGCATTTTTTAGCAGGCATCTCACGGATCATGGCATTTTTTGAGTAGTTGTAACTTCTAATGGCAAAACTGAGTAGTGATCCACAACTAGTGGCATAAATAATAAGAACCCAAGAATTAAATAGGTATGCTAATTTCTTTATTTCTTTATTTCTTTATACCTTTGTGTGCAAAACAATATACGCTGCCTCCCCCAGATTTTCTTTACAGAGGCAACATAGAACTATATGAGTGCCCTCTTAAATTTTTGAATTATTCCGGGTTCGTTTGGCCTTTTTTATACATTAATTGAGTTTCTGGTCATTTAATGTGCATGATTCAAATTTGAACTACAAGCACATGCTCCCGTGCACCAAAGTTGATTGAAAAATCACATGTGTGTCCTCGAGTGAATTTCTAGGTCCCATGCAAGAAATGGGAATGAAATTCAAACATCTGGGCATCGTGGTTCGGCCAAGAACATTGAGAAGCTTGGTTTTAAAATTCTTGTAATCCAAAACACACCTGAAAATCATGAAACTTGGCATGGTGTCATGTCATGGTACTACCATGCTGTGGTAAAAAAATTGCAGAATAGGAACAAGTTTTGGTATGAGTTTCTTGCAAACCAAAGCTTCTCTCAAGAAGGCTCGTGGTTCTGAGAGGGAACGTGTCACCTTTGTGTGCATAATTCAAATTTTAAATACAAGCACATGCTCCAGTGCACCAAAGCTGGTTGAAAAATCACATGTGTGTCCTCGGGTAAATTTCTAGGTCCCATGCCAGAAATGGGAATGAAATTCAAACATCTGGGCATCATGGCTCAGCTGGAAACATTGAGAAACTTGGTTTTTTAATTCCTGTAAATCTGAAACACGCATGAAAATCATGAAACTTGGCTTGGTGTCATGACATGGCACCAACATGTTGTGGTAATTTTGCTGTCCGATTTGCGAAGGCGCACACATTAACAATCGACAAAGTTATTTTGGAACAAGTGTTGTCATGTTACAATCGGAAACAAAAGTATTATTGAAACCGTGGGCGTTCTATTTACCATTTACGTGCCGCCACGCGTCCCCTTTTTTATTAGCTAGGAGGCGTCGTGCAGGGTAGCTATTTGAGTACGGGAGGCGTGCGATCAGACCCCTGCGCATGCTTATCGGGAGGAGAGCCCTTTGACCTCCATCTGCCGTCCACCTCTCTCCCAAGGTCTCCATTAATGGCGCCCGAGCCTCTGTTTAATGGCTTGGCAATGTCTCACTCGACTGAGATTTAAGAGAGAAAAAAGAAAATCTGAAAATAAAATTTTGCATGGATCTTGATGTAAGATCCGACGGACCTATATAGCATCTACTGCGACTTATAGCAAGACTGATGAATATATATAAGGACGACGAGAGTGGATAATAATTGTCTTACGTAACTAGGAAGGTAACTAAAAAAGCCACATGCGGCTACGCCCGAAATACACAAGGGCAAAAGAAGAAGGAAGATGCATACAACGATCTGGCTCGCTGATCTCTACTTTCTTTATGCGTTGCAGGTCGCGGAGACTAGTTCTCGCGGTGGGCGATGATCTCTTTCATCAGTTTCATGTCCTTAATACGCTGCTTGGCAGCATCCATGGATTCCTCCACCAGCCTGTTGCGCTCGATGCGGAGCATGGCATTCTCGTCCATAAGTTTCTTGATGATGACGCCCGTCCTCTGCAACAAGGCAGCGGTTTCCTCCTCCTGCTTTGCCCTTCCGGCGATCTTCTCCCTTAGCAGGTCGCGCTCGCCCCGGAGCTTCGCATTGCCCTCCCTTAGTTGCCGGATGACTCTGGTAGCCTCGTCCTGCAACCTCACCCAGCCGGAGATCTGATCCATCTGGCTATGGACCATCGCATGCATGCGCCTGCAAGAGTCCTCGCCTGCTCGTGAGAAATTTTCCCAGGCCGTCGCGGCGCGACGGGACCTCCGTGCTGCTTTGGCGGCGCGGCGGGACATCTTTGCTGCTTCCGCGGCATGGCCGGACCAGTCCGCTACATCGACGACGCGGCGGGACCTCCGTGCTGCTTCGGCGGCGCGGCGGGACCTCTGTGCTGCTACTGCTGCGCGGCTGGACATGTCGGCTACTTTCGTGGCGAGGCGGGCCATCTCTCGTGCTTCCTCTTCCATGCTCACCTCTCCCTGGTGGAAATCTCTCGACCCAGAACTCATGCTGGCCATGGCTTGATTGACTTGATTGTTTTTTGTGGATGAGGAGTTGAGGAGGAATGTGCAGTCATCTTAGCATAGTAGTATTTATAACCGAGTACTACTAATACGCTCCTAAGTGGGAAACCGTTTAGGTTGTGATCGGTGTGAACAGGTTTGGAATTAAATATAGCGTGGTAGTAGTAGTAATTTGGAATGTGACGAGACGCGCTCAAAATTTATTGACGGTTCTAGTTTCGAAGTGCGGCACAATTCCCGGATGGCGTAACGTCGACACGTTTCTCGGCCATGGTGTAGCATATGCCATGGTACTAGTTCTTTTTCTACTGTTGTGTATGTGCAAAAACTGGCACCGTCGGATACATATCTTACGCTTGGCGTTCGACAGAATAACCTCGTGGCGAGCTATAGACTAGTCTTTTTTCAGACGAATTACACCTATCTCTCGGGACTTCTCGCACGCACCATCACTGCTCCCTAGGTCGATGCCACCCACATACACTTGTACTCTGAGAAGAGGTGCACGCACGCACTCGTCCTCTCTCATACACGCATCTGTAGCTACGAATTGTAGTGTTCTCAACCATCCGATTGGCTCTATCATAGGTTTCACGTTGCTCCTTGGCCTTGAGATTGAGAAGTTTAAAACGCGGAGGCTAAGATGGAGGCGCGAGGTTTTGGTTAATGTGCGGGCCGCACACGGCACCAACACGACATGAGCTTCGTTTGCCTGGTGCGCATGCAGTCGGGTGAGTTGTCCAAGTATAGACACAACCAGGCCCTCGTTGGTATCCGCGCCTCGACTTTGGCTGGTCATAGTGGAGAGTAACATAGACAAGTTACTAGTCTATGTTACTAGTACCTTCATAGTGGGTAGTGTCATATAGTATACGCATAATTTGGTGACGAGCGCTCTCTATATGTACCACCTTTTTTCTTTAATTTCATCTTGTTAGTTTTGCTCCATGGCGCAATCCATCGATACTACTACTGTACAAATGTATACTTTTTTTAAAAGGCTAGAGGGCGGGTAGTCTAGCTTGGTCCTTTTCACGAGAGGCGAGGGCCTTTGTGATTTGACGGCTCATTACTGCTGGAAGGCGGGGCCTTGTGATTTGACTGCTCGTACAAATGTGCCGATGACCTGAGGAGGAGCAAAGAACCGTGCAGTATACTCAAGTTTTCCACTGGAGTAGTACTACGACGGAGGAGCGCGAAACACGGCAGCCCAGTGCCATATGGCGATAAAAATGATCTAATTTGCTAGTCATCTCATTGTTAGCATTGTTCTATTCATGTCTCGCAGAGAACGTGACACGTGCGGCGAAACACCCGAAGCAAAAGAAGAAACACAGGAGCAAAAGAAGAAGGAAGATTATCACCCCAAATGATCTAATTCGCCGCGGAGTCGTAACTGCTTCTTCATCGCCTCCACGACCTCCATCTCCTTGCGCGTCTCCTCCGCCATCTTCTTCATTCTGTCCATGACGCGGGATTTCTCGACGCGAGCCTTCATCATCTGTTCCACGGCCGCATTACGTACCTTGACAGCAGCCGGGTGCTCGAT